>NC_141154.1:109423606-109755481 GCF_053477565.2 Lygodium microphyllum | reverse complement strand
AAAAGAAGGCTTTATCACCAACTTTCAGCTTTTGTAAAGTTTTAGCTGTAAATTTATGTCGTACTCCATGTGGATCTCACAAACTAGGCTATTGAGTCACTTTTCCAATCAACCCATCACTTTCAGGTGGTAAAGGCAAAGCCACAAGCTTAACCTTACTTCAACCCTGTTTTGTAGCCCATAACATTCATGATCAACAAACTCTTGAATGACTTCATACATATCTAAAGTGTCGAAATAAATAACCTCTTTTTCTGCCTTGTTTTCAACATCAATTGCTGCAGAAATCTTAGTCATTGTATCAACATCAGCCAGCCTTGAAAACAACCCTGAAATACCTTCATTTGTAGCCATCAAACCATATGTCTTTAGTTCTTTTTCAGCCCATCTTACATATATCTTTTTATCCCTACACATGGTTGAAATATTCTTAAAACTACCAAGACTACATGCTGTCCATTCCTATAATCCAAATACAAACACACTTTTCCCCTTTCTTGGAGCCATAATTATCTTCCTAGAGGCACTATCATAGCCTCCACTTACAGCGGTGCTGTCTAAAAATCCTTAAAATCTTGTGCATTAGATGGCATGGGATTTTCCCATAACCTATCCCGATTGTGGGGATGATTCACACAAACAGTGAGAAACTGTACCGCCTTTGTAACATCTTTACTCCGAACCCAAGCATATGAAGAAACATCATCCAAGGCTTTTGTTTCTAGCCTTGATTTTGAAATATAAGGCTATTCCAAAATCACCAGATAACTACATGAATCTTGCCAAAAAAAAAAAAAATCCTTAACATCTCCAATTGTCACGAGTACATTCAAACAAGCCACATAAAGATCCCCTGATGAATTGTTTGTTGCCTGCATGCGCCATCCCGGATATACATCAATGAGCCAATCTCCATTCTCATACAAACTGCGTGCCATAACATTGATTTTGGAACCATGACCCAAGAGAGCTATGCAAGGCGTCTCTGTTTCTCCCACTTTAACAATTTTCTCTATTGTAGCACAAGCCCAATGCGTTCGTGAATAATGACTACTTGGAATAAAATGACCATATTCTTCTTCATGTGCTCGTTGATGGGCATCCCCATACTACATAGCCTTCTCTCTATGCTTACTACTGCCCATAAGACCAAATTTAGCCACAAGCTTGCTATCTACACTCCGATCTAATCCATTTTTGACATCAACTTTCTTGAAATCCCCATTACATGCATCATTATATTTCCTTTGAAGTTGTTTCTCTATCTTTGTCAACCTCCATCAATGCTTGCAAAACTTCACCATCAAACTATCTTTTTCATTTTAGCATATCAATGATTGCATCATGAAACTCATGCTTTGTGATTTCAAGAACTTCGCCAAAGTGTGAATTCCACTCTACTACCAAGTATGCGATCTTCCAAGACCTTTTTAAGGTCTATGGCAGTCTCAAGATCCAATTATAACTTCTAACCAGGTTGCTTGCCCCTTTTCTTACCTTCTTGTGTCTTCTCCTAAGATGCATCCTCCATAATATGCTCAGGTATGGCTTTTTCAGTCTCTTTCTACTATTCCATTTTACTTCATGTTATGAGTTTAGATGTGCATGAAGAGGAAGTACTAGTAGTGTCCTCATCTCTTCTTCTCTTTTCTTCCGCAAGAGCTTCTTGATTATGAACCTTAGCCAAATAAGCATAGTCTGAAAATGAATCCACTGATGCACTCCATCTTGTTCTCTCTAATATATTCTAACTTGCATAAGCTAATTTAGACTTTGTTGTTTTTCCCACATCTAGCTTATAGAACTACATGAGTAATTTTACTTTTGAGTTTTTAGCTTGAGTTCTAAAGATATTGTCAAGCTCATCCCATGCCTTTTTTGCATCTCTAATGCCGAAGATATGGTGCAATACATCATCAGATAGTCCCCAAGCAATGATGCCTAGATCCTTGTTATTCATCTTTTTCCACTCTTTTGTCTTGGGCTAGTGGACTTCTTCAACAAACCCAACTTTAGCATCTTCCTTCTTAATATCTACATCTCTTGCATCATCCTCAAATATATCCAGAGGTCTTTCCTCATGAGATGGTACATTGTCTTTTCTTTCCAAGCGTGAAAGCCATTACCATTGAATTTAGCTACTTGCTCAAGTTTAGAGATTTTGAAGGAGGTATTATTGTGAGTATACTCGAACAATGTCTATCCTTTTACAATGAGATTGAGGCTTAAAAGGGATTTAATCAAATGGGCATTCCACATTAAAATTCTTCATGTTTGTCGTTGTAAGAACTAAAGTAAAACAAAAAAATGAGTCATTATTGGATATATCAAGAAATACAATTGCCAAGAAGCACAAAAATGAGTATCAAAATATATTATGCTTTGAAGAACTTGATGTTGTTGGATGAATTCTCCCCTCCTTACTGATTTATAGTGCTAGGAACTGAGTGGAGCACTAGATTAGAGTGGAAAACACTTGATTGAGCTAAGAGGAGTGAGACAATGAAGTGCATTATGAGCTTGAAAGTCAATGGCTATGGCTACCATGTTTTAGGGTTTTACATGTGACTGGTTTTTTGTTCTCTCTACAACTCACTGAAGTGATAACTTGGCAAGATACTTGATGAGAAGGAAGCTCATATAGTGCCCTACCAAAGATGTATGCTCAAAGGATTAATCATAGCCTACAGAACCGAGATGATCTGTATGACAAAGGATGAGTGCATATTTAACAATGACCTAAAAATCATGCAATGCTGGGTTGGATGAGAAGTAACGTGGAGGTTTAATGTGCCATGAGGGAGTGGCTTGACGTGGAGAAGATTCCCTAAGAATAAATCTTGATGAGATATGGCTTGTATGGAGAGATCTAGGAGCTCCAAGTGAGGCGGATGCAAGCTAGCTATGGTGGACAAAAAGGTGGGGTGAAGATGGAGGTGAGAGATAAAGTCATCTGATGGAGTTGAGCTAGAATGAGGTTGTGGGGAGATGGAGAAGTAGTGAGAAGAGCTAAACCATACTCATCATGACTTTGATACCATGTTAAGAAACATGGATCTTGAGTATGGCTAGTTATGGAGGTCGGAAGGCAAAGACTAGAACCATGATGACATTGACAAGAGATAATGATTATTATTCAAGTGAATTAAGTTCCAAGCTTAAGTGCTTGGACTCATAAACACAATCTTGAGAAGGACATGACAAGGACACAAATTGGAAGTACAATGTACAAGAGCATTACATTGAAATGAGAGCCGCATACATGCTTATATAGCCTTTGAGTTGTTCCACTCTCCTCACTATGCTTATGGGATACAAGGCATCTCTGCCTAGAGCATACATAATTTTTCTATCTTCCAACACTTATGGATGTGCATGTCCGATTTTAGGAGGGACTACCGCAAAGAATCTTAAGGCTATCAATACACATATGAGATCTCTTATGTTTAGGTCTTCCTAATAAAACATGGGCTCAATTCTAATAGTCTTCCCCCTCTCTCACTCTTTCTATGTTCCTCATTACCATAAGAGCTTACTCCCTCTCACTATTTAACTAACCCTTTAATTTGATCTCTTTTCTCTCTTAGTTTAGGCCATCCCTGATAGCTTTGAATCTCACATTCACCTACTACTAGCATCTCACGTTCTTCTCATGTCCACCCTATTCTAATACAACCATGTCACACACACACACACACACACACACACACACACACACACACACACACACACACACACACACACACACACACACACACACACACACACACACACACACACACACACACACACACAACTATTCAACTACATAATTTGGAAACTATGTTGCATAATATGCTCTATTGTCCACTCATTTCCCCTGATCATTTTTCCTAAAATTTGATCTCCAAATCGTAGAGTGAGTTTGAAACATGCTATCAATCCTCATATATATATATATATATGTGCATGATCTCCCTAACTTGACTTTGGCATATTATGAAGATGACAGATGGGGGGAGGGGATATTAGTATATGAATTTGAAACTTTAATTAATTCTAATCCACTAACTTACCCCAAAATCCTTAATCCTAAATGTAGTAAAAAAAAATATTATCTGAGAAAATGTGATACCACTGAAATTATGAGGTATCCTCAAACAATTTGACACTAGATACTTTTAAGAGATAAACTTGGGTGCATGTCAACAAGGTGCATTTTAATGATGTGAAATTAATAGATAATGGGCTTTACAAATAGGCCTTGGATGCATGTGATAAGTAAGATATATCCATATTGATCCTTAAGAGTTTAATGCATCTTTCAAAATGTAGCATGACAAACAACTATTTTCTAGTTGAGAATGGCTTCAAATATTTGATTCTACCATCAACTTACTAGTACAATGCCACCAAATTGTTAAAAGTATGCACATATTGTTAGAATTATATTAAAATATGGCCTACGTGACTATTAGAGCTCGTGCCACTTAGCCTTATGTTGATTTTGAACACTAGACAATTGGTTTGACATTTTTTCTCCAAAATTACAACCTTCAAGTATTATTATCATAAAGGTAATAAGCTCTTCAATTTTGATCATGTTACATGTGGTACAATTCTTTGAGATTGAATCTAGAAAGAAGTTATAAACAAAATGAGATTACCATCTCAAAATACATTTTTTACTAGGGAGAACTTGCATCAAGTATAGGATATAATAAAAGCTTGACCAAATATGAACATTAGCTATGACATAAAATTTACAAATTTTTATTGCTAGTTTAATATCAATGTGGAGATCATTGTTCTATTTCGTGTATTGAAAGAAACTAGTATGTATTTACAACTTCTTTTGAGCCATGGGGGGCTGATGATTGTGTACACCAATATAGGTTGTCATTAGAAACTTTGCATTATTTTAGCACCTCTCAAAATGCATTCAAATAGGGCATTGTGTTACACCATGTTGAGTGTTGAAATGACTTGTTTTTTGGATGATTTTTGTTGTTTTTGAGAGCTGAATGGTTGATTTTAAGGGATGATTGATTGATTTGGAAGTGGATTGAGAGTGTTTTGGATGATATTGATTGTGTTTTGGAAGATTATGATGTTTGTTGATGGTTTTGTGATGTTCTGATAGGTTCTGAATGGTTCTGTATACCTTCTGTTTTGTTCTGTTTTGGTCTGTTTTGTTCTGATTGTCTTCTGTAAGGAGGGATGGAGTATTGATTGATGAAGAATGAGATATTGTGAAAGCTTATTGAATGTTTTGTGAGAGTTTGGAATGGTTTGAGAGTGAGTTATGTAGTTTTGATGACCTTCTGTAACCTTCTGTAGGTCTTCTGTAGACTGTTCTGTTTCTGTTCTGCTTCTGTACTGTAGCTGTTCTGGTACTATTCTGTAGACTGTTCTGTAAGTGTTCTGTGGAATGTATGTGTGACTTTGGGAAAGTTTTCTAGCCTTGGAAAGAGGTGAATACAAGTGCAAAAGAGCTGAAAGAAGTGGAAGAAGTAGCTGCTGAAGACTCAAGAGAAGACTAGAGTGAAGTGACAGTAGTGAGCTGTGAAGAGACACTGTAGTGGCTCTGGTGACCTTTCATATCAGACATACCTCTTGGGAGGGGTATCCACGACCTAAGAGTGATTATTGAGAGTAATTTTGGGAGATTGTAGTGAGGATATGATGTATGATTGATGGAGTGTGTGAGAGAGAGTCAGAGATAGCCAATTCTACTCAAACAAAGTGATTGTATATGAGAGATTGAGAGAGAAGACTATGAAGATATTGAAGATGAATAATATGTGATGTATTTCCATTCAAAGATGGTGTATTTCTTTGCTTTCTTTGTTCTATTGATGGATTTTGTGAAGATGTTGAAGAATATGGTTGATTCTATTAAAACCGTGGGAGATTTACATGATGCTGCATGAAGATTGTTGTGCCTGGTGTTCTTTTCTTCATTATGATCCTATGAAACATGATAAACAAGCTTGTTGATGTTACAAGATAGTTTTTCTTGCAAGAGAATTCCCTTTTTCTTGGTGTTCCTCTGGGGGCTCCATGTTTTTGGTGCGCAGCCGGGGAAACTTGCCATCAACAAGCACCAAAAGAGGCTGAAAATGAAGGAAATGGTATTGCCAAGAAGAGAAGAATTCAATGGATGTTTGTAAAGTTCCTTCTTCCACTAAAGAGTTGGAATTCCTCATAATCAAAGCCACTTTCCACAAGAATTTCATCCCACAATGGCGGAAACACATCACCATCTTGATGCATGCTCTATGTGGTGGACAGTTTCCTCTTCCTATTAAAGCAGCAGAAACTTGCATCTTGGTGGCAAACTGTTTGGGAACAAACTGAATAACAGAAACAGAGAGAATGAACATCCATGGAAGATTTGGCATTCATTGAGAAGTTTCCAGACAACATCAAGTGGGAGATTGTGAAGAAGCTTCAGGAGTCTTGGTCTGTAGAGGTTCACAGAGACAAGAAGGAAAAGAGTTGGAACTTGTTCGTGGATGCTCAACAGCAAGATACATGGGATGCTTGGTGTACTGATAATCTTCTGTTTGTTCAATTAGCAACCCACTGGAAGTTGGTAGACAGAGTGTTTTTTACAACATACACTATTGAAACCATCAGAAGCTGGCATTACTATAATGATGGCACCACCACAATGCTCAGACGTATGCATTTTGACACCTTCAGAACCGAATACCTTCCTCTGTGTAGTGGCATGAAAGCAGAATTCAGGGACGTTGAAAAGAAAGAAGTAGAAGAAATGTTGGCAAGAGAGTCCTCCAGAGACTGAAGCCTTCTGTTAACCCTCTGTGGAGCACTAACAACATAGTGGAGTCAACCCCCTGATGAATGACGCAATAAAAAGGCAAGCGTTAGAACGAGTCCAGAGGTACGTAAGAAGAGAGAAAGCAAGAATCAGAGCCGAGAGCGAGCTCGAAGCAGAAGCCGCCTTTGACGCCCTTGCGGAACTCTTTACAGAAGTCCCAATGGCACATCAAGCCCTTCCTTCTCCTGCTGGAGGTCCACTTCCAAGCCAGATCCGTCCTGGAAATATTGATGACAGACCAGCGAATGTAGTCCCATTGCCAGTTTTTAAGGGAGAATACAATGAAGACCCCGATCTTCATGTAGCAGAGTTTATGGTAGCGTGTGTGGCTAACAATGCCAGAACCCCTGAGCATTGGTTGGCAATATTCCCCGCCACTTTCAAGGGCGCGGCGTTTCAGTGGTATGAGAGACAAGCAGCAGGAACTTTTGGCACATGGGACGACCTGAAGTTGGCCTTCCTCACTAAATTCAGGCGTGAAGGTTTTGAAGAGCGGATGAGAGAGGAATTTATGAACCTAAGTCAGTCCTCTGGAGAAAGAGTAGAAGCCTATGTCTCACGAATGGAATCCATCCTGAAGAGATGGACTAACCATAATCTAGATGATGGCATTCAAAAGGGGGTATTTCTCAGAGGATTACAACCAGAAGTCCGTAAGTTTGTGGGGCTGCAAAGACCAGCCACACTGCAAGCTGCAACAGAAGGTGCAAGACTGTACGATGAAGTGGAAGCTAGACTAGCAATGAATACAGGAAGAGGAGTCCTACCTCCTCTGGTGCCAGGAATGATGTACCCACCTAATGCAGTCCCTGGGACTGTTCCCTATCCCTACCAACAGATGCCCTCAATATCATAGTACAATGCACCAAATTCACAGTGGCCACAATCCATGCCTCAAATGATGGCTCAACCACAACAACAATGGCCCCAACCAATTTCCTCAATGCCAAATCAACAGCAACAGTGGAACCCTACCAACTGGAGTCAACAGCCAACAGTTCAAACAGGAGCTCTGAATCAGAACCAGAACAGAGACCCCTCTGTACCAACCCAACCAGTTTATGCAGTGATTACAGAGCCTCCTCAAAACCCTCCTGCCAGTACGCCCGGAGGAGAAAGCTTGAAGGATTATTTATCCAACTCAGTTGCAAACATAAAAAAGGAGTTGATGGATGTGATTACAGAGCAACTACAGACGCTGAAAGTGAACACAGCGAGCATATCCAACGTTGCAGGAGCAGGAAGAGATGTGATGCGGTCAAATACTTGGTGTGGTAAGTGTCATCAGGCAGGTCATTTAGCCACTGAATGTACACGGAAACCAACCATCCCTGGAGCCTTCTGTTCCTACTGTTTGCGGAAGAATCATACAGAGGACATTTGCTCTCTGAAGGAGATGCATGATAGGAGAAGAAAGGAAGAAGACGCAAGATTCAACTTGCTGGAATCCAAAATGACAACACAAGATATTGGACCCAAGCCTAGAGAGTTTGGTCCTAATTTCGGACCCAGAAGATTTCCTTCTCAAAGTTACAGAGGAAGACAGTCTGGCGGTGGTCAGAGATCAGAAGTGGAGTGTTACAGATGCGGGGAAAAGGGACACATCTCACCAAACTGTCCAAATCCTCGAAGGTCAGTGGATTACAAGCCCTTATGCAGTCGATGCAAAGGAGAAGGCCACACTGCAAAAGACTGTCCAAGCCCAGCCCCAGTGAAAAACAGTGCTACTGATAGTCCGTCCAAGGCCCAAGAGCCTACCTCCAATTTAGTGGAATTGGAAGTTGCTGCCATCACTCGTGCAAAGCAGAAGGAACCACCTATCCAGAAAGAAAATAATCCTCCTGCCAGAACAGTGAAGTTCAGTCTTCCACTAGAAGAACATAACAGAACAGAGCCTAACAGTGCCGTACAGAGCCCTACAGAGCCACAGAGAGTTACAGAGACAGTTACAGAGACAGGACCAGAGGTCCAGGATACAGAAGAGGAGGAAGTGCCACAAGTGGCAGAAGAAGCTCCTGTAATGCCTCTGTTGGAAGAAAGAGGGAAAATGAAAATGGGTGTTGCCCCATTCCCTAACCGATTAGAGAAGCCAGTGGATCCTATTAAGGAATACGATCTAGTTAGAGATCTAGATACCTTTAAACCAAACCTCACATTCCGACAATTATTGATGTTGTCCCCCAGTTGCCGAAAAAGGTTCAAAAGTATACTGACAAGACGACGTGGTTTAAGGATTGCTCCCTCAACAATGACAAAGTCCAACAAGGCTCCAGAGCCTGTAAAAGAAGTGGATGTGGCTAACGCTTTCCTAGATCCGGGTACTCCAGAGACTGGCGTATGGATAGAAGGTTGCTTTATTTCAAATGCACTAATTGATGGTGGTTCATCAGTGAACATTATGACAGATGTGACAATGAAGGATCTAGGCCTACAAGGTGTGCAACCAACCCAATGGCTCATCAGACTGGCGGATCAGAGTAGAATCAAGCCTTTGGGCATTCTTCCATATGTGAAGACTACAGTGGCTGGAAAAGATTATTGGTTGACCTATTTGGTGGTGAAGCCAAACTCTTATGGTACATCCTATCCTCTGTTACTAGGCAGACCATGGCTTTTTGAAGCCCGAGCAAGGACGGATTGGTTTAAAGGAACTTTGACCTTGGGCAGAGGACCCAACAAAGTGGTGCTGAAACTGTATGGTTCTCACAAAGGACATGGATCCACCTCCTTGGAATTATCTTCTGATTCCCCTAACGAGGCTACAGATGGAACGTCAGCAGACGAAGATGCTGTCAAACAGATCCTTCCCAAGAAAACAGTGGCACATTCCTTAATAGTGGATACTGTAAGCCGACTTCCAAAGGATGCAAAGCCATTATCAATGGGTGAATACTTCCTGCCTGAACCAGGCATGACTTCTGAAATCACTTCTGATAGTGAGATAGAAGCATGGATGTACTGCTCTCCCTGTTACATCGCCACAGCAGAAGCAGAGACAGAGGCAGGAGGGGAAACAGAGAATCTATTCTTCTGTTACAGAGCTCCTACAGAGACAGAAGCAGAAGCAGAAGCAGAGACAGAAGCAGAAGCAGAGACAGAAGCAGAGACAGAAGCAGAAGCAGAAGCAGAAGCATCAACAGAGACAGAAGCAGAAGCAGAGACAGAGACAGAAGAGGATGAATATGATATGGACGAAGAGGATTATGCAAGTGAAATAGAAGAGTCTATCCCCCTTGAAGAGGATACATTTGAGGAAGAAGTTCCAGAAGCATCAGAAGCCGATGAGCTCATGCTATGGGACAGAATGGCAATGGTACCATTTGGTCTGGTAAATGGATCTTCTCATATGCAAAACCTTTATAAGACGTGGATTAAGAAGAGCAAGCCGTCTTTCAAGTGTGGCTCCTGCCGTCCTAACCTATCCTTGCCAAAGAAAGATGATGATGATGCACCGTGCCAACAAACATCAGTCCCACCAACCCAACAAGCATCAGAGGGTCCCTGTTATGTGACGTTCCTGGATGTGTCATCTTCAGAAGATGAGTCTTCAAGCCATGAGGTAATTAATTTTGAAACCAAACCCGAAATGGCGCTTATCCCATTCCAATGTCTTAAGGAGCAACCTAAGTCTCCACCAAAAGAAGAAGTGGGTTCTAGTGGGACATCAGACAAGGACACCACTCCCTTGAAGGAGTCGGATCTGTATCCAGAAGCAGCCCGCGGGACCTTCATCCGTGAAGTAGAAGGTGAAAGGCAGTTAACCTTTGTGGATGCAGAAGGCACTGAACGCCACTTGAAGGTGGGTAGCAGTCTCCCAGAAGAGGAGTTGTCAACCTTGTACAACTTGTTGAAAGACAATTTGGACGTGTTTGCGTGGTCTTACAAAGACCTAAAGGGGATTGATCCCACAATATGTCAACATCATATTGACTTGGAGCCTGATGCCAAGCCAGTACGGCAACGACAGAGGCGAATGAACCCGAATTATTCCACATTGGTGAAAGCAGAGCTGCTGAAGCTTCTGGAAGCCGAGTTCATCTATCCAGTGGCAAACAGTGAATGGGTTTCACCCATCATGGTTGTACCCAAGAAGAATGGCAAATTGCGCATATGTGTGGATTTCCGAAAGTTTAATTCCAAGACAAAGAAGGATCATTTTCCTATCCCTTTCACAGACCAACTGTTGGACACAGTGGCAGGACATGAACTTTATTCTCTTCTGGATGGATTCAGTGGATACAACCAAGTGCAAATCGCAGAAGAAGACCAATCCAAAACAACCTTCACCACAGAATGGGGGACCTACGCTTACCGAGTGATGCCATTTGGGCTTTGCAATGCCCCTGCTACTTTCCAACGAGTCATGATGGCCGCATTTCAAAATCATCTGCATGACTTTATTGAAGTATATTTGGATGACTTCTGTGTCTATAGTTTGATCCGTGAACACTGGGGACATTTGGAACAATGCTTTGACCGATGCCGGGAGTATGGGATTTCCCTCAACCCCGACAAATGCATCTTTGGGGTCTCTTCTGGAGTCCTGTTGGGCCACATTGTCTCTGCACAAGGGATATCAACAGACCCTGCAAAGATCGAAAAGATTGCAGCTCTGGCAGCACCCACCAACCTCAAACAATTGAGGGGATTCCTAGGCCATGTGGGTTACTATAGAAGGTTCATAGCCCATTTTGCGACAAAGGCAACCTCCTTGCACAAGCTCCTGAGGAAAGATGCAGAGTTTACTTGGACAGAAGAATGTGACAAAGCCTTCCACACTCTGAAGCAGTGTCTGATAGAGGCACCCATTCTGCAACCTCCTGATTGGACGAAAGAGTTCCATGTACACACTGATGCATCAATTGAAGGCTTAGGTGCTGTCCTCTGCCAAAAGGGCTCCTCGAAGTTGGATCAACCGATCTATTATGCAAGCCGAAAAGTCACTGATAGGGAACGAAACTATACAGTGACAGAGCTGGAGTGCTTGGCAATGGTGTTTGCCCTGGAGAAGTTTCGCCATTACCTCCTATCCACCCACTTTAAATTTTATGTGGATCATGAGGCCCTGTCCTTCTTGATGAACAAAGCAGATGTGAAAGGACGAATGATGAGATGGCTCCTTCTATTCCAGGAGTTCGACTTTGAGGTGGTTACTAAGCCTGGTCGTTCCCATGTTCTGGCTGATCATCTGTCGCGTATCCCACAAACTGCAGACGAGGAATGAGATGATCCAGATCTCCCTGATGCTTCCCTATTCTTGGTAGAAACTGTAACTCCCTGGTATGCAGACATTGCCAATTTGCTGGCAACCCAACTGTACCCTCCTGGTATTTCTAGTCGGGAAAGGAAGAAGCTCATGCTAGAATCAGCCCCATACACCCTGCTAGGTGGTGCACTGTACAAGAAAGGCAAAGATGAAGTGCTCAGAAGATGTGTTGCAGGAGACGAGATTGGGATTGTTTTGAAGGCTTGCCACGACGAGCCATGTGGAGGTCACTTTGCAGGAGAAGCTACAGCCAAGAAGGCTCTGCTAGCAGGATATTGGTGGCCTACCATTCACAAAGATTCCTATGATTATTGTAAAAGATGTGATGCTTGTCAAAGAATGGGGAAACCCACAAAGACAAGTGCCATGCCATTGCAACCTATCCTTCCGTTGAAGCCATTTGAGAAGTGGGGCATTGACTTTGTAGGTCCGATCGATC
This sequence comes from Lygodium microphyllum, assembly GCF_053477565.2. NCBI lineage: Eukaryota > Viridiplantae > Streptophyta > Polypodiopsida > Schizaeales > Lygodiaceae > Lygodium > Lygodium microphyllum. The sequence continues at coordinate 109,742,950 of NC_141154.1, read as the reverse complement.
CTCCCACCAGAAGGAAACAGAACCGATACATCCTCGTATGTACGGATTATGTTACAAAGTGGTGTGAAGCTAAAGCCCTAAAGCGGGATGATGGTAACAGCGTGGCCCTGTTCATGTACGAGAATATCATCACCCGGTTTGGCAGTCCCTTAGAGCTGGTAAGTGACAGAGGCACTCATTTCCTTAACAAAGTCATGGAAGAGTTGACAGAATTGTATAAGATCCGCCATCGCAAGTCCACTCCCTATTACCCCAGAGCCAACGGCCAAGTCGAAGTCACCAATCGCATCCTCTGCTCGATTCTGACAAGAACAATTGCCGCACATCGTCGTGATTGGGATGATCGACTTACAGAGGCCCTCTGGGCGTACAGAACCTCCCATAAAGCAGCAACGGGACAAACACCTTTCCAGCTGGTGTATGGTACAGAAGCCGTTTTTCCTGTTGAATTGGAACTACCCTCTTTGAGAGTGGCGATCAAAGAGCGTTTGGGGGATGACGATTCACTGCAACGCCGTCTCTTGCACTTGGAATGTTTGGACGAAATTCGTAGGATGGCTCTACAGTGCATGGAAGCCACGCAAGCTCGACGCAAGGCTTACCATGACAGTTTCATCAAGCACAAGGAGTTCAAAGAAGGTGATTTGGTCCTAGCCTATGATTCACGATTTGGCAAGTTTCCTGGCAAGCTCCAACAGCGGTGGATGGGCCCCTATAAGGTACTTGCAGTCAACCCTAATGGCTCTGTCCAAATACAGACCCTGGATGCCTCTGATGATCCCTTTCTGATCAATGGATATCGCCTGAAGAAGTACTTCCCTCCTTGGGGATCTTGACAATTACGGTCACTTGATCTTTTCCCTCGTTGTCGCGGCACTGTACTTCTTATGTTGACACTTCTGTTAGCCGTTCTTCAATCACTCCTGATGAAGTGGACGCAACCCTCTGTCCCCTCAAAACCCCCTTCTAGCCTTGATCTCTTATCCTCTATTTTCCACCAGCGACAGTGGCGAGGTGGGTTCTGACACATGGTCTTTCTACCATTCCCTTGTTCAAATTGAAGAAAAGAGAAAAAGAAAAAAAAAGAGACCAAAACCAAACATATCGGTCATGGGAGAAAAGGACTTAGGTCCCTGTCATGCCGACCTATTCTTCGAGAAAAGGTGGAAACACCCTCGGGAATAGGGGAAAATAAGAAAAAGAAAAAAAACAAAGAAGAAAAGGGAAAAAAAAAAAAAAAAAACAAGTCTGTTATGAGAGAAAAGGAAGCAATTCCCTGTCATAGCAGGCCTCGTTCCAAGAAAAGGTTGTAAACACCCTTGGGCGAGAAGCTGGCTGTGGAAAAGGTGGTAACACCCAGCAATCCAGAAAGTGGATTCATTAATTGATATCCCTCGGATCCAATTCCGACGCTGCCTCCCTTGGTACGCTGTGTCCTGGGTCTCTTTGCAAAGTGACTAACTGTCCTCTAGCAGACGACATGTTCCTATCCAACACAATGTTCGAATTTGATGGCTACCTCCCTGGGTACGCCTCCTCAACAACTGATGACGCGATCTTCATCGACAACCCCTTGAGTGATGTGAGCTTTCATCCTAACCGGATGGGGAAGTGAGTAAGGCTGCCCTCCTGTATCTATCAACAGAGAGTGAGACAGAGGGTGGGGCGAGAGACCAGTCTTTTCCCTTCCAATCGAATGAGAGGTGAGAAGTATGAATGAAGTGTTGCACGCACGGGATGGGCCTCTCAATGCACAAAGCACGATTTGTTCTGTACACTGCACCATAAGGCTCCCTGGCCTTCATTCTCGCACCGTATGCCGGCACAGGGCGGGATGCACTGTTGCACCATCAAATGCGCACAAGGCATACAACCTTTGCACAAGTGACTGTGAGGATTACATCAATGGGTTTCAGGAAAAGGCTGCCCTCCTGTATCTATCAACAGAGAGTGAGACAGAGGGTGGGCTGAGTGTGACTGGAGTTTCTTCAATCATTTCCCGAGAGGTGAGATTGAGGGACGTTACGACATTTGGAGTCAGGTATGTTCCCGTTTCCCTATGCACCCACGGGATGGGTCTTTACCATCAACACAAGACACATCACCCTGTTCTGTGCACTGCACCATAAGGCTCCCTTGCCTTCCTCCTTGCACCTATGCCAGACGGGTTGGACGCACTAATGCATCATCAACTGTGCACCCTGGCATACTCCTTCTACACCATTTTCCCCTTGTTGATGCCTCAACCGGGTATGCGATATGGGTTTTAATCATTCTTTCTCGAGTGATATTAGTCATGGGGCGAGTGACTGTTCTTTCATTTCAATTGAGTGACTGTGAGTTGAGTGCAATATCCCTCATTATCGACGAATTTCTTGCGATTCCTTCCATCAGCTACCTCCCTGGGTGCTGCTGTGTGGTCCCTGCCATGACGAACGTGTGCCAAGAAGATGCCTTGGTCCCTCTAGCGCCGACAACAACTCTGGACGTGCCGTCGACACTCAACCTTGATTCTTGACGAAATGGGCCAAGTTTTTCTAACCCTACAACTTCTGTTTCTTAGTGATGTTCATGTTTTAAGTGTGGGGAAGTTAGTGGATGGTCTGTGGCATGGTCCTAGGTCCCTAATGTTCGGTTAACCCTATCCGTTAAGGTCTTAAGTGTGGGGACGCGTCCCTACGCGTCTACATTGCATACCCATTTGCATATGCCTTATCTTGTTCATGCATGTATACCATGACTTGCTTTTACCTTCCTGGGGTCCCTTCCCACCCGCCCGGTTATGTTCCACCCACCCTTGGGGCTGTTCCCGTGCAGTTTTCCTTCATTCCCTGATTTTGAGGTCCTACTATGTGAATGCACCCTACATTCACCAAAATCCAAATCTAACCTTATAGCCCTGTTCCTCCCTTTGAACATACCATTTTTCCCTTTTACCTACCCCTGTTCCGGTGCACGGTTTTTGAGTTGTTAATTTTTGAAGCATTTTACGCAATTTAGCCGGTTTTCCATGTGAACGCGCTTTTCTTGCTTCGGAACCGTGATTTGATGTCATAGCCCTGACCAAAGCTTCTCCCCTGACATTTTTCCTTTTTATTCCACATCATTCCGATACACGGTTTGTCCGTTATTAATTTTCCGGCTTTTCGCGACTTTTTCGTGCGTATTTTTGACATTTTTCCATGTGAACTTGCCCTATTTGTATCGAAATTCCAATTTGACTTAACAGCCGTGTCCCCCGTTCCTTCCCCTCCCTTTTTCCTTTTTCCTCTACCCTTTTTTTACTTCTGGATTTTTACTTATTAATTTTTAAATGACTTTTCGGGAGTATTTTTGGAGTTTTTCACATGTGAACCCCTCCTATTTCCACCGGAACTACGTTTTAATGTGATAACCCTGTGCCACCCCTTCCTGCAGACATTTTTTCTTCTTACTGCATGTCCTTCCGGTAAACGGTTCGTCCGATATTAATTTCTGATCCCATTTTTGGGTTTGTTTTTTGGGTTTTTCCCATGTGAACGCGTCTTACCTCAGTCGGAATTATATTTTGACATGATAGGATTGTCGGGCACATCTTTTTGTACAGTTTTCCTTTTTTCCGCACCTCATTCCGATGCACGGATCTTTCGATATTAATTTTTAAATTGCGTTTTTGGTTCGTTTTTTGTGTTTGTTGCATGTGAACGTTCTTTACCCCTCCCGGAACCCCCGTCCCGTATTTTTCTTGTTTCCTCCCTGTCGTCCTGCCCACTTTTTGTTTTTACGATATTTCGTTTTGACATCCGGATTGGGAGTTATGAATTTTTCTTTATTTTTGTGTTTTTTCTCGTGCCCGTTTTGCGCGTGAACGCGCCTTTTTTCGATTTAACGCGTCTCCACGCGCCCCGGTCGTGTCCGCGTACCCCGTACCGTCATCCCAGCATCGTTTCACTCCCGTCACGGCAAATTTTTTTACCCCGCCCCGCGCACGTGCGCGGGACGGGGATCCGCCTTTTCTTGACCCCGCCCATCCTCCCTAGCCCCTGCCCACCCCAACCTGCCCGCCCACCTCTTTTTGAAACAAAAAAGACAAGGAAAGAAGAAAAAAAAAAAGAGAAAAAACAAAAAAAACAAACGACACCCCCTCCCGCCAACCGTCTCTCTCTCTTCTCTCTCTTTTTCTTTCTTTCTCTCTCTCTCTCTCTCCCTCTCTGCACGTACTCTCCCTTCTCTCCTCCCTCTTCCTTCTCCCTCTATCTCCACCATCTCTCTCCTCTCCCTTCTCTCTCCTCCTTCTCTCCTGTCTGCCATCGCCTTCTTCTTCTTCCTCTCCCCTCTTCTCTCTCTTCTCCCTTCTTCTTTCTTCTCTCTCTTCTCCCTTCTCTTCTCCTTCTTCCTCCCTCTTCCTCCCCTCTTCCTTCTTCTTCCTCCCTCCTGTCGACCTCCTCCACTCCCTCTTCCTCCCTCTTCCTCCCCTTCTCCTTCCTCTCCTTGCCACCTCGCCGCCGCCAGAACCGCCCCGTCGTCGACAGCGTCGCCCGCCGCCGTGGTCGTCATCGCCGCCGCAGCGCCTCTCCGGCCGTCGCCTCCACGTCGCCGCCCGGCCCACCGTCGCCGCCGCCAGAACCGCCGCCGTCCCGACACGTCACCGCCTCCACCCCGCCGACTCCACCTCCACCTCCCCTCCCTTCCACCTCCCACCTCCCACTAACCTAGGTTAGTAACTCACTAACCTAAGTTAGTCACTCACTAACTAAGTTAGTAACTAACCTAACTTAGTTACCACCATGACTCATTAAAACTTAATTAACTAACTTAGTTAGTCCGAACTAACCTAGGTTGATTTCCATGACCACCATGACTAACCTAACTTAAGTGACTTAAGTGACTTAAGTGACTTGTGACTAATGTGACTAATGTGATTAATGTGACTTAATTAATCACTCCATTAATTTTTCCATAAAAAATTTTCCAAAAAAAATTCTAAAAATTCCTTCTGCCAGTTGCCAATTTTTGGACCTTTGTTTGCTAGGAACTGCCTTTCCTATAATTTTAGAAAAATCCATCTTTCCTAAATTATCCATAAATTGCCAAAAAATATGGAAAAATCATTTTAAAACTTGTAAAAAATTCTACAAAATTCTAAAAACCTTCAAAAAAAAATTCCCTTACCTCCCTTGCTCATTTTCCATTTATTCCAACATAAAAAAATTACAACTAAAAATAAAATAAAATAAATAAAAATAAAAATCCAACATCAATCAAATTAACACATCTGCTAAGGTGTTGTTTGTTGTTTCATCAGTGCTTTTTGATTTTCCTTTACTGGGACTCTTCCGTGCGCATTCCTGCATTTCATACACACCCTTCTAGGTATTTATTTTCTGTTATTTATTTATTTTCCCCCCTTAATCACAATTAATTGTTAAAATAAACCCTTTAATTCACCCACAATTTCCACGCGCATTCGCGCTAAACACACATTTTTTTTAATTAAAATAAACCAGCCGTTCACTTAGCACGCGCTACATGCGCTAAAGAGGCACTTTAAAATTTTAATTAAAAAAGAACCAGCCGTCACATGAGCACGCGCTGGCAAAAAAGCGCTCCACATCACCTTAATTATAATCAATGAATTGCATTTAGAGACCCAGTCGGGAATCGAAGTCCGGGAATCGTATAAAAGCACCGGTTTAACCTAATAATTGGTAATTAAATTTGTAACAAGGAACCGCCGTTTTCTTATTAAGGTTTATCACCTAATAAAACTTCACCCATTTTTAATAATTGATTAAAATCAACCCTTCATTAAATAATCCCCCCCTCACTGCACTTAATCCCCTTTTTTAATGAACCGTTTCGTGGGATGGGTATACGCAGTTCTTAGTGATGTTTTCCATGGTCCAATCTTGGTTCTATCACAGATGTCGTATTGATATGTGTCGGATATGGTATGGTTTTGGTTTCCTGTCTTAGTTACGGTTACGGGTACGGTATGTAGTTTTTTCTTTTATTGCCTGATACGGGGTTCAGGGTGTTTGTTTGATGCATCGCATGAAGCTTTCGGTCGCATTTGTCTCAGGGTCATGTTAAATTTTTTCTAGGATGTGGTTTGCTTGGGGTTAGTCGGTCGAGTCACGTTTTATTGGTTATTCTCTTATCCTTGGTTTTTGTCTGTTGGTTTGCAGGCATTCACCTTGATTGTCTGTGTTTGTGGTGTGTGTGTAACCATCTGAATGGCGCCTTCTCATGCTCCTCCCCCTATTCAATACGTTCCACTAGTTAGTAGGGATTACTCGTCCCTACTTACTTTTGAGCCCCTCACGAAGGCAGGACTTGCTGCTTTTGTGGCCACTCCTTTTCCATTACTTCCAGAGGATCCGTCCGTCTGTGATGAGTTCCTGGCCTCTTACAGCAAGAAGACAGGAGTAGTCCAAGGCATGTCTATGACATTGACATCTCGAGGCTTAGGGAAGGCTTTGTCCTTACCCTCCAAAGGGGAACCTTTTGTGACCACTCGACAGCTCTTCTCTAATGAAGAGATTCTCAAACTGTTGCAGAAGCAGACACGGGAGGTCCTTGATGTTAAGAAAGTGATAAACTCTTCAGGAGTTTCGTTTTCTATGATTACTGATCCCGTATGGAAGACAATGTGCCAGTTCCTTCAGGACAGATTCATGCCTGCCAAAACGCCATCCCACTATTTGTCCAAAGAGCTTTTCATAGCTTCCAGGATGGTGCTAAAAGGAGTTGCCATTGATTGGAGCACATACCTCCTTACTAAGATGGATCAGCATTTTGTTAAAGTCACGAGGGGTAATGTTACCAATGTTACCTATGGATCATATTTGTCAGCCTTCTTGACCTATTCAGGTTTACAGAAGACTGTACCTCCACCTCCTCCTTCAGATCCAGTACCACCTCCTCCACCTTCAGAAGAGTCAGCACCTATTGACATTGAGGATGATGATTCTCCGCCTCCCCTGGTCATACAGCGCAAACGCTTGAAGAGGGTAGCGGATAAAGCCCCTGCTGTACTTCCCTCAGTGCCTATCCCTGCTACTTCTGGCAGTGACCTCCCTGGGTTTCTCACTTGCAATAACCTATTCAGAGCACATAGAGAAGGATCCTTGGATATCTCAGTTCCTTCCCTGAACAGTCTCGTTTCAGGCGATGCCATTCCTTTCCTCTGCAAGGATATTCAAAGTTCCATTGAGTTGTCAGTGACAGCCTGTGTTCAACAGCTGTACGCGTCTTTCTATGAGGAGCTCATGCAATCCAAAGACCAGTTGCATAAGGCAACATCTGAGTTAGCATCTGCTAAGGATACCTTAGCAGATCTATTTAAGCAAATGGAACAGCAAACCCAACTGGTTGCCACTCAAAGTGATGAGATTTCTTCATTGAAAACCCAGTTATTCGAGGCTCAGTCACAGGTTACTAACCTTTCAGCAGAGAAGGAGAGGATGTCCAGCGAAGTGAAAGAATTCCAAGTTCAATTAGATGACAAGCTTTCAGCTTTACAAATGGCTAATGACACAGTGGCCAACCAAGCCTCCCAAATCCAGCAGTTGCAAGATCAGCTTGCGAAGTCCCGCTCTGTTCCTCCAAGCCCTCCTGTTTCATTAATTCCTTCTCTTTCACAGCAGGACTTGGCTGCCTTACAGAGACAGGCTACTTTGTGCCCTTTATTCCAAGACAAAGTGAAAAGATTGCAGTCCAGAATGGACTTGTTATGGTCTACCTTTGAACAGTTTCAGGAATATGTCTTACCAGACCATTCTTTCTTTGTCCACTACCATTTACAGAAGCTGGTCTTCTATATGAAGCTTTCCACGATGGATTTACCTTTTCCAGAGGATGGCTGGAGTGGGGCTTGGTCTGCTGAGTTGTTGACAGAGGTAGTTAGAATGCTCTTTGAAGATTCTGTTATGCCAGACACCATGCTGATGTCATACATGTATCTCTGAGGAGATTTGTTAATTTCAGATGAGGTAGATATGGCATGGTATGTGGGGGATGTGGTCTTACAGGCTGTTCTCTATGTCAATCATTTGGAGTTGCGCATAGCTGATATGTTTCAGAATTATTCCTCCAAAGTAGCTGATTGTCAGGATAATTCGTGGCATCCCATGATTGAGTCAGTGGTCCTAAATCAAAGACAAAACACAGCTCCTACCTTTGTACAGAGTACTAACCAACTGAGGATGGATCTCTTAACTTATCTTTCCAAACATAATCCATTTGATGCTACTTTCTTTGATGCCTATCAGAGACGATCTCTTTTGGGACCTTCTGTTCCTACCCTCCTTTATTATCAACAATTGGCTCACCGTTATGCTATATATTTTTCCCTTTGTCAAACCCATTCCACAGTAATTTTACCACTTCTTTTCCAACCTTCCAATTTCCCTCAAATTCCTATTTTCACTTACTGTTCCTTTATTGAGGATAGGGTATTTTCCCCTTCTCCACCCTGTCCTTCACCCCTCATTAATGTACCCTCCACATTTCCTATTTATCAGTTAACACCGTTCCTTAGTGATTCCTTACAAATTTCTGCCACTCCTTCTTTAACCTTTTCTTCCTTTTATGATTTTTCCTATCCTTCCCTACATCCACTTTCCCTTATTCCATTACCCTCTCCTAACACTTCCATATCTCAACCACCTCAGTTGGTTAGTGACTGTGACGGTTTTGATACTCAGATTTCCAGAAGAAGGGGATGGAGTTCGGATGATTGCCTTACAGGACCGCAGATTAATTGGCCAGTAATTCCAGGGGAATGGACAGTTTCAAGTCAAGCTTATCAAAACTATGTTCATTTTGCCCAACAATATTCACAATCTGCAGATCCCTCAGTGAGATTAACTGCTCACTTTGCTTGGTACCTGGCGTATATGCATAGGCACTCTCATACTGATTCAAAGCCTATCCCAAAGTTGTGCATGAATGTCAATGTTACCATTGATTCTCAACAGTTGGAGATACTGTATTTTCATGCCCTCTGTTTGCCTAGCAGATACTTGGTCCTATTGGAAAGGATGTGTTGTCTCCAATTTTTCCAAAATCCTCCTAAAAACTTTGTAGATGAATCCTTATCTATGGATCGATTCAGACAACATCAATCTTTTAAGAGGGATCATCTTCATTGATGCCTTTCCAATGTATGGTGCAAGCTTTTTAATGCCAAACTCTTCTTTTTGAAGAAGTCATTCAGATGGTTGTGTTGTGTATTAGTGTTGTGAGTTCATGTATGTCAAACGAACGTGGTGGTTTCCTATTGGATTTTGTGTACGAGCTATGTTTTGGAGATTTGTAAAGATGGGGTCGTGGTTGGAGAGTTGAAGAAGATGAAGATGATGAAGAAGAAGCAAACTCTTATATCCTTTACAAATTTGTGGAGATTTTTAGTTTGATAAGAGGTGTTAATGTGTGAAAGAGTTTTCCTTTCTTCGTATTTTTATATCAGAAACAGGTTATAAGTTGGGGTCGTGGTGGATGGATTCTTTGTGAAAAGATAATGAAGATCAAAGTGAAGCTTTTCAATGAACTTGTATTCCCTTTTTCCTGGGTCGCGAGGACGCTTCCTTATTAAGTGTGGGGATATGTTGAGTGTTGAAATGACTTGTTTTTTGGATGATTTTTGTTGTTTTTGAGAGCTGAATGGTTGATTTTAAGGGATGATTGATTGATTTGGAAGTGGATTGAGAGTGTTTTGGATGATATTGATTGTGTTTTGGAAGATTATGATGTTTGTTGATGGTTTTGTGATGTTCTGATAGGTTCTGAATGGTTCTGTATACCTTCTGTTTTGTTCTGTTTTGGTCTGTTTTGTTCTGATTGTCTTCTGTAAGGAGGGATGGAGTATTGATTGATGAAGAATGAGATATTGTGAAAGCTTATTGAATGTTTTGTGAGAGTTTGGAATGGTTTGAGAGTGAGTTATGTAGTTTTGATGACCTTCTGTAACCTTCTGTAGGTCTTCTGTAGAGCTTCTGTAGACTGTTCTGTTTCTGTTCTGCTTCTGTACTGTAGCTGTTCTGGTACTGTTCTGTAGACTGTTCTGTAAGTGTTCTGTGGAATGTATGTGTGACTTTGGGAAAGTTTTCTAGCCTTGGAAAGAGGTGAATACAAGTGCAAAAGAGCTGAAAGAAGTGGAAGAAGTAGCTGCTGAAGACTCAAGAGAAGACTAGAGTGAAGTGACAGTAGTGAGCTGTGAAGAGACACTGTAGTGGCTCTGGTGACCTTTCATATCAGACATACCTCTTGGGAGGGGTATCCACGACCTAAGAGTGATTATTGAGAGTAATTTTGGGAGATTGTAGTGAGGATATGATGTATGATTGATGGAGTGTGTGAGAGAGAGTCAGAGATAGCCAATTCTACTCAAACAAAGTGATTGTATATGAGAGATTGAGAGAGAAGACTATGAAGATATTGAAGATGAATAATATGTGATGTATTTCCATTCAAAGATGGTGTATTTCTTTGCTTTCTTTGTTCTATTGATGGATTTTGTGAAGATGTTGAAGAATATGGTTGATTCTATTAAAACCGTGGGAGATTTACATGATGCTGCATGAAGATTGTTGTGCCTGGTGTTCTTTTCTTCATTATGATCCTATGAAACATGATAAACAAGCTTGTTGATGTTACAAGATAGATTTTCTTGCAAGAGAATTCCCTTTTTCTTGGTGTTCCTCTGGGGGCTCCACAGCACACCTAAAGTACCTTCTGTAATATCATGGAAAAGGTCTCAATAAGGTTTATCTTGTTTAGAGAAAATGAAGATTCTTCTACTAATGCCAACACCCCTCAAAAATGCCTAGTATTAGAAGTTGTAGATGATGTGATCAAGATGCTAGGTCTCTAACCAAACCAAGGTACAAAGCTTCTAAACATATAATGCTTGTTGGAAAACTAGTGCTTACATGTTAATTTCAAGCACCATAGAAAAATGTAATCTAGTAATTAAATGCACATAGATCATGCAACATCTTTCTTCTTGATAAAAAGTCATAGCATAACATTCTTGCTTCAAAAAATGGATCACTTTACCTAGGAAAGCTTGAATTTTTAATGACCTTTTCACCATATTTGTGCCAATAGTAGTCATCAACAAGGTTGAGCATCTCTTTAGTTTCGACTAGTATGCTTATCTTTTGTGGAGACTAGTATGCTTATCTTTTGTGGAGACTCACTTTCATAGAGGTTAAGATCATTGTCTTGATGATATGTTGATGAATCATCACTTGTAATGGCATTGCACGGTAGAAATGTCATAAGTTTTAGAATATTTCTTCTTAGCATTAAAAGCTTGCATCAAATTATGAATTTTTAAATATTTTCCAATCTCTTGTTTACCATTAGGCATCCAAATTCTTGGCTAATATTAGTTCCATTCTCTACAAATGAGAACCAGCTAAAGGCTCATCCCTCAAACTACCCATCCCAAGTTATGTATGGGAGTATTAAACATTTCTAGGAATTTTCATATGTTCCATTATTATAAGTTTAATATCCTCATTGTGATCAAATGATATGTCCTATAGTAGGTTTAGCAAGCATTTAGCTATCGATATTTTATTTACTTATGGAATATTACTCACTCGCAAATGATTTTCATCAAGATTATGTTGAAATGATAGGCTTTCAAATTTCAAGAGTCCACATCAGACCACATTTTGTAATGTCATGGTAGTCCATTTCCTTTACTGAGGATCAACTAGATATCTATAGCATCTAGTATTTAAATTTGAAGACCGTTTTGGGCATTATGGCCATTTTGGCTATCAAGTGACATTTAAATAATTAGGGCAAGGTCTCATAGGTAAAGCCCACAAAAATGGCAATGTGTGAAGGATATATATGTTAATACACACGCGCATGCATGTGTGTGTGTGCATCTATATACACACAATATTGATATATCTATGCGTGCATGTGCACACACACACACACGTTCACGCATACACACATGTGATTGTGTGTGCACATTTGTGTGTGTGTGTGTAGTACCCTCACATTACTTTTACACCTTAGAGAATGAAATTCTTAATAGTGTACCGGGATAAGTTGAGATTTTATTTGTTTAGTATATAATTGCTTAAATGAAGCTTCTTACTAGTACACCAAAACTTACCATTTCGACACCATAAATTAAATGCATCCAAAAGATCTAATTTTTTTGTTGAAGCCAAACGTTAGACATCGAGTTTAGAGCCACATCTCCTTGAAACATGATAAAAGTATAAGTAGTATCATCATGATACGAACTAAACGAACTTGACCCACAAGATATATCTTTCGGATTAAGAAACTTAGCACAAATTTCGCTGGACTCTCTTAAACCCGTAAATCAAGCAACTAGGATAGATTTCTTTAGAAAATTAAACTATTCCAAAAAATATATTTACACGCTATAATCCTTCTAGGTTTAGGTTAGCAAAACGTGGTGTGCATGTATGTAATCTGTGTCTATTCATATACTTGTCGATGCATGGACGGGTAGATCGAATGGCACATGCATACCTAGTTTCCATGATGGGAGCCCAAAGAGATGATCATGAGTGGTAGGTGTAGGCATTAATGGGTTTGGAGCTTGCGAGGGGGCACAAGATTGTGTATGTTGACTGGAATAAGAGGGCAGTAATAAGTGTTGAAAATCCCAAGTGGTGGCGGGATAATCGTGTGGAGCGGAGGGGTTTGGATATTGAGACAAGCTGGATGTGGGAGCTACTCATAGTAACAGAATGTTGGCGTAAATAACGATTGTGATGAAGCCATCGGAATGCCTCCCAACACACCGTAGAGTCCCTAATTAATTACTAGCGTTCCTTGCGCGCGAAGCGCGCAAGGAACGCTATCCCGCTTCGCGGCAGCTTCGCTACCGCGAAGCGGGGTGCAAGGGAAGTGAAGCTGCCGTGCTATCGCACGGCAGCTTCACTTCCCTATCGCACAGTGGGAAATGCTATCACAAAAACATCACATACTTTACTCTCCTCTACTCACAACCCCTCTATCTTTGATCCCATTTACACCTCCCCCCTCTATATCCACACTCACTCAATCACTCTCAACCTCTCTCTCTCTCTCTCTCTCTCTCTCTCTCTCTCTCTCTCTCTCTAAGCACCCTCTCTATGTCTCACACACACACACCAAACTTAAAACTAAAAGTAGTTCCAAACCAATGTAACACAAAATGCCAAACATAAAAACAATCTCTTCCATGCACCATACCTACAAACATTCCTCTCGACATAAATGTAAGAAATTATATGCTTGCACATGCAATAATTAGAAACAATAGCACAATACTGAAAAACGAAGCCACAAAGACCAAGTATAAGGTACGCAAGTGTTTTTAAGCACCATAGGCAAATGGCTAATGCCAACAAAAAAGACAATGTCTCGAAGATCGCTAATAGAAACAAAGATTTTTGACTAATCATTAACAAAATCTTCCTCGTTGAGAAAAACACGAGAAGGCGAAGCCAGGAATGCTTCCATAGTTTCCATTAGTAATCACATCGGCAATGCAACGCAAAATGCCAAACATAAAAACAATCTCTTCCATGCACCATACCTACAAACATTCCTCTCGACATAAATGTAAGAAATTATATGCTTGCACATGCGATAATTAGAAACAACAGCACAATACTGAAAAACGAAGCCACAAAGGCCAAGTATAAGGTACGCAAGTGTTTTTAAGCACCATAGGCAAATGGCTGATGCCTACAAAAAAGACAATGTCTCGAAGATGCCTAATAGAAACAAAGATTTTTGACTAATCATTAACAAAATCTTCCTCGTTGAGAAAAACACGAGAAGGCGAAGCCGGGAATGCTTTCATGGTTTCCATTAGTAATCACATCGGCAATGCAACGGTATAAGTAAGTACGTGAAATAACAATGTTACACGTACTTACTTATAATTGAGGCAGAGACTAAGCACCACAAAGATAATTTCCATAAGAGACCTAGTCAAAATGAAGCCACAAAGGCCAAGCATAAGGCACCGACGTATTTCTAAGTACCATAGGCAAATGGCCGATGCCTACAAAAAAAGATAATGTCTCAAAGACGCCTAATGGAAAGAAATCTTCCTTTTCTTCGAGGAATCATTAACAAAATCCTCCTCCTTGAGCAAAATATGTGAAGGTGAAGCATTGCACGATTCCACAGTTTCCATTGGTAATCGCATGGGCGATGCAACGGTCCTACCTCTCTCTTCACCACCTGCATTAGAACAAAAATTACAATATAAGTACATGGAACAACTAACAAAGTTCATTCCATCCCAACAACAATAATACCTGGTTGAACATTTGTGAACCACTCCGTAGGTACTGACAAACGTTGATGCAGTGTCACAAAACAACCCAAATCTTTGAACCCATACTTAAATCAATGCCTCGGTATCTTATCTGTATGGGAGCGTTGAAATCTCTTCTTATGGTCAACCTCGTACATATGCACCCGAAAACATTGTGTGTATCCACAATGTACAACTTCAATAAAAACTGGGAGCTTGATGTCAATATTAACATCATCATATAAATGTTCGATGACCCTTGCAAGTGTTCTTCTTATGATATTATCAGGAGCTATAGTGAGTAATGTGCATTGCAGCTCCTTTTGATAGTCAGAAGCTGGGTAATAGTGCCACTCCAGGGTAGGCATCTGGAAAAGTTAAATGAATAGTGAAATATGAAAAAATTACACTTCCAAGAGTATATGCCAACCAAACAGCGCATAGAGAGCAATTCACACATATGTAAAACCAACTTCCCTGCATGGTCATATATATGCAAAAACCAATGTACCTACATGGTCGTCAATAACTACATCTCCGCAAAGAAAGTAATGCACATTATTGCACCTTTCGGAGAACATCCTTGTATACAATGTTTGTGGTCATACCCCCATCCTCTTCACCCAATAGCACTTTCACACCATGCGAAGATTTTACCCTTGAAAATGCAACATACAGTTGACCATGTGTAAACACTGGTGCCTTTAGATAAAGCCCAACAATGAACAAAGTTTGCCCCTGTGACTTGTTGATTGTCATAGCGAATGCCAACCGGATGGGAAACTGTCTCCGCTTCATAGTAAATGGCAAATGTGTAGCATTTGAAATAAAAGTAATACGGGGAATAAAAACTTGTTCGCCCACATTTGCCCCTGTTATTATCTGAGCATCTATCACTTTCCTATTGAAAGCTCTGCATATCAATCGCGTACCGTTACACATACCCCTTCCTGGATTTAGGTTTCTAAGAAGAATAATAGGTGCATTTATCTTCAATAGCAATAAATGAGGAGGAAATCCACCTCCAAGGTCTAATGTATTTAAATACTCAACAGAGTACAAAAATGAGTCATCGGTCTCTGCAATTGAATCTGCACTATAATACTGCCTGACCTCCCCTGGCATTAGTTGCAATGCACGATCATTCAAAGTAGCCACCTCTGTATTCCGCGAGGCAAGTATAGCTCGCTCACTAAAATACGACGTGTAGTCACCCACATTGGACACGTCACTGTAGACACTATCAATCAGTGTTTCGATAGAGTGCCCTTTTAATATCATGCCAGGTGGGACACACAACTTATCACAACTTTCGGTAACACCCACTCCATCCCCTATTCCTTGAATCCAATAGATGAACCCATTGTCCACCACACTACCAGCTGTCGACACTCGCATATTGCCAGATAGCCTTAGCACCCTTATGTAACGCCACAAATCAGAGTAACACAATGCAGCATTAACAATATCCTCACGTGTTCCCTTTACCACAACAGGCAAGACTTGTCTAAAATCTCCCCCAAACAAAACAACTTTTCCACCAAATGGCTTATCACATCTCATAACATCTCTTAGAGTTCTATCAACCGCTTCGAAGGCATGTCGATGGGTCATAGGAGCCTCATCCCACAAAATAAGGCTTGTTTGTCTCAATAACTGAGCAAGGTCACTTTGAACAGGAATATTGCAAGTGGATCGATTATTTAATTCTACTGGGATTTTAAACCGCGAGTGAGCTGTACGACCACCTGGCAAAAGCAAGGCAGCAATGCCACATGATGCTGTTGCCAATGCTATGCGACCACCACTGCGTACCTTCGCAAGCAAACATTTGTATAGGAAAGTCTTTCCAGACCCACCAGGACCATCCAAAAAGAATACATCCCCAGTATCTGTATCAACAGCTTCCATGACTGCACCGAAGGCAATTCTTTGTCCTTCATTCAACATTCCCTCCATGGATTCAGAAACCCTATGTTGTTCTGATATGTTGTATGCATATTCATCTTGCAAAAGAGGGTTAGCATGCAGTTGTGATTTTGGTTGATGAGGTTCACGCAACCCATCAAAATCACAAAGTCTTCGTCCTACATGACGTAAAAGGTCTTGTAGATGCAACAAAGCCATGTTAGATGCCTCACGCTGCAGAACACCAAGAGAGGCATGCACGTGCTGTAACTGCAATCTATACATGATATCCTCTACCATTGGCACCATAAATCTTTCCCATAGATGGCCAGGCTGAGCTGGCTCACAAAAGACCAAAATTGCAACAAACAAAGTTCGGAGTTGAGCACCAGTTTGCACAGAGGCAGCTTCCTCTAAGCACACAACATATTCATCATCGCTCTCCAACATGCCCCTTGCAATGCAAGCATCCCTAAAAGTATCACAAATCATGCTATCAACAGTACGCAAATCTTCAAAAGAAGTACATCCCCGACACTCTGTTAAAAGCATCCGCAAATAGTAGAGCTCACCATAGGTAGGTGCCACAAAATACATCCGACCACATGTATTCCCACGCTTCCTTCTAGTCCACATCTTATGTCGTGCATTCCACACCCAATACACTGGAAAGTCTTGATAACGAATAGTCCTAGCCTCTGGATGAATGCGGTTGCACACAAACCATTCAGTAAGAGTAGTTTTCTGAAGGTCTTCATTTTGCACAACATCTGGTATACTATCTGTATCCCGAAACACCACATAGTTCTGACCAGGCAAGTGTACCTGCAGACGTTGTATATCAGGCTTTTCATCGTGCAATGCATAGTCATAGATCCGCCAACATGCCTCAGAGGCAGAAACATATCGTGCATCCAAATAACTTTGTATCTCGTCCACCTCGTGAGCATCGCCACCATTCTGGACTGAATCAACCCCAACAGAAAATTTGACGGTTGCACGATCATGCCCCTTGTACACATACTTATACAAATACTTCACAGCCGCAATTGTCGAGCAAACCTCTACATTTATGTGTGCATTGTATTTTTTACTCAAGAATGGATTATATGGAACAATCCATCGATTATCAATAACATTACCATTTATGATCACAGAGTTTCCATCATCTCGTCTTCGATAAACGGGATAGCCAGAACTATCAACTGTCATCATGCCCACTAATTTTCGTGGGTAATCTTTAGTACATCTACCCTTGTCCATACAGGGACTCTTGGGGTTCAATCCTCCGCAAGGGCCATGAATGCTACACTTTGAAATTGTCTCAAATAAGGCTGGAAACTTAACTCTATTGGGTAACTCAGCACAAACCAGTCTATCGTAGTGACATGCTTCTGAAGGTTTGAAAGACGACTCTAAAATTAGCAAAGTATGAGAATGTGGTAGCCCCCTCTTTTGGAATTCAATCACAGTAACATAGCCAGCAACCTTTCCAAAGAGATCCTTTCGCAACAACGTACACATCAAATCAGCATGCTTTTTATGAAACACGCGAGCAGTCAAATCCGGACGATCATAAGCACTTTGCCCAGGCAATAAAGCATTAGTAATCTCCAACCACTTTGGATTGCATGTCATTGTTATAAAAAGGTCAGGTTTTCCCTTACATCGCACTATAGCCATGGCATCCTGATATAATTGATACATGTGCCTTGGTCCACCTGTGAATGACGACGGTAAAACTATCCTCTTGCCAACAGAGGCACCAACAATCGGCATTGTCCCATCATCGTTTGCCCCCACCATGTCTGCTAAGCCTTTATAGGCCTCCGATCGTAACACTGATTGATTCTGGCGACACCAAGTTAACCTGCATTGCTCTATACTACAATAAGCATCAACAATAAATTGCTGCAATAGTCGACCAGCACGCAACATGCACACCTCAGTATCTTCACGCACTTGAAGACGAAATGCATAAAACTGCATTTGGGTAACACAATTTTTATTGGACAATTCATATATGTTAACAGGAACACTAACATTACTGTAGGGAACCTTTACATGCCAACCATCATCCCCCATAGGAAAAAGGAGGACATATAGCATTGGCATATATGCCCTATGCAAGTTTGAAATAGCAACACATCGACCACCCCGAGTGTAAACATGAATATCCCGACGATCAAGAGTACCCTCGTCACCCTGCCCTGGCATGATAGCTGCAACCTCAGTTGCTGCAGGAGCAGAGTATTGTTTACTGGTTCTTTGAATACCAAAAATACTCATTCTTAGTTCCTGCACGGGATTATTTTGCAATTGCAAACCCACTGACCTAAAAGCACGTGCATATATGTTGTGTCGATGCATCATACATTGAAGCTCCCCTAGCAAGTTTGGTAATAAATCATGCATAACCCCCAGTCTATTAAGCAACTGATGCTCGGTATCATAAACATACAGTTGTGCAAATCTTGGCCTTTCTTGATGCTGCACATCAGGAAGCAAAGTACCTATACGGTGATAAACAGACCCATGCACTCTAAAGGTGTAACCATTCCCGATAACGGGTAGCTCATCAACATTAGCTCCGAGTGATACAAATGCAAGAGCGCTATTGTATGCTCGTATGCTGTTTTTAAATATCCTACTCTGAGGGTGCATGCCATGCAACAAATCATGCAATGGCTGTGGTGGACGTTGCAACGGCGGCAACATTACTTTTTCATTTACAACAGTGTCTTCCAAACAAAATCGACCCTTGAACCCGAGTCTCGCATCTCCACAACTTAGCTGAACACCTTTCACACATCATACAAAGACTCCCCATGGAATGCACATCCGGCTCTTGAAATAGTAGTATTGACATTGCCGGGTGAACATCCGTTGCAGGCAAAGCATTTAAAATGGAGCACAATCCACCACTTTGGGGATCAAAAACAGCAATATTATGAGCACGTGACTCATTAGCCATGGAATTTTCCACATTGTGGTGATTTCCAAAATCTAAACCAACATGCTGTTCAACTGGCTCATTATCCCCATTTACAAATTCAACACGGTGAGACACACTCTCACAAACGACTCCACTAAGATTTCCCCCATGTTGGCACATAGACATTGAAGCATTATTAACATGTGACTCAAAAGTCACATGATTAAGACCATTGCAACCACCCACTAATGGCAAAGCATTCGTCAAATCCACACCAAACTGTCGCTGGGCTTGAAATCCCCTAATGGTTCTATCCGGTGATGGCAAAACATTAGCCACATCTATACCAAACTGTGGTTGGCCTAGTTCACAATGACCATTTAGAATCTTCTCAAGGAATGAATGGTTTTCAATGTCTCTTTGAATGGATCTACCACGATCTAAAATCCCTTTCCGAGCCCTGAGTCTAGCAACCTGCCGTCGCTCATACCTCGTGGAAGTAAGCTTGTCCCTACGAACACGCAACACATAGTCTCTCCCAGTTGCTCGATGCGAACACCCCATATTGATCACTTGGCCACAAAACCTATTATCAACATATACACACATTTAATATATAAATATGTAAATTTAAGATTAAATATCAAGAACAAAACCACTACAACCCAATCAATGTAAAAAGACGCTACACCAGCCCATTAGAGAGAGAGAGAGAGAGAGAGAGCCTGGTTGCTAAGATAGAAGTAACCTTGGTAATTAACAAAAGAAAGTAAACATGCAACTGAAGAAACGACTATCAATACACTTTATCAAAGGCATGGTTTGATTTCTAAACTAAATGTATTGCGTACATTCGATGTACACAATATATCAAATCTAAATATACCAACCATCATTGGAGTATCAAATCTGCTCCATGTAAATATCAAGAAAGAGACATCACGTCATACACACTCAATATATTTTACTCAAATACGCTTTGTTATATCAAAAGTGTTACACATCTTAGCACTTTTCATGTAGGCTTTACAAAAAGAAGCAAATATTATCATAAAAAGTGCCAGCCCATGCACTTTAAAATATGCAACACAATCTGAACCTATAAGTTCCACCCCAAGCAATTTTTGCATATACATAGTCTTCTTAGATGCGACCGTTCATCTGACGGCTCAATTGTTGCAACAAAGCATTAAACCTACTAACATTCATTTGAAACTGCAAGAACGGCAACCGACAACCCCTCTGGTAGATCACAGGTTCATGGTCATCTCCAAGCCCCCAAACGGAAGCCCACATATCGTTCACCAGCAGATTCATTAATCTGCTTGTCTCAGAAATAATTGCTGAAAGTGCCCTTACTTCACCACCCAAATCAGTCGACACTTGCTCGAGAACACCCTGCGTGTGTCTGGTCTTGCTGACAACACCATACAGACCTTTAGTCTGTTCATGTAACTCCATTGAGTACATGGCAAGCGCACTATCAACACGCGTACATAAACTCGTCTGCATTTCCATCAACTCATTCATCTTGACCTCAAGTTTTTTTTAAAGGTCCGAAGCGTCCGAAGTAGCCCTTGTGTTTCTTCGAAACTTTGCAGCTCTTGTACATTTAGCAACATGTATCTCTTGTCTCCTTGCCACCTCTTTCATTTTTTGCACATTCATTCTATTAGAGCTCATACGTTGGCTGCAATGAAACATATAAACAATCATCTCCAAAAATATAAATAGTAGCACTTTGACGCAATCACAATTAACAAAACTATCTTCCATACCCATGCGAATGAACCCAAGTTGGCAAGCGCCGAAGAGATGACGTTGTTGCCATTTTGTTTATTTCAACTGAATCCACTACACTCAATGGAGTCGAAAGCACTACGTCGGGAATATCTCCTATGGCTTCGCTTTGTTCCATGGCTACACCAAACGTCAAGACATAAGTGATAGACACATTCACAACCTTCTTGAGAGTAAAGAACATATTCCTATACATAAAGGTATCCCCAGTCTCGAAATCACAAACTCTAAATGGGCGAAATAATATATGTACACTACACATGAGTACTATCATGCACACATGGCACTCACCAAGTTCCAACCACGCATTGCCTAAAGGCCCTGCCAATGGATCTTCAATCATGTACATCTTCACAGAAAGATATCCTATACAGAAAGATATCCCCAGTCTCGAAATACTTATTGGTGTAAACCCCATAGGACACACAATAACTTACTAACTCACATTTGCAACCACAAACCCTAAATGCATGAAAGAATATATGTACGTTGCATGAGTGCTATCATGCACACATGACGCTCACTAAGTACCAACCATACATTGTCTAAAGGCCATGCCATGTCGATCTTCATTCACGTACATCAGCACAATCTTGAGAGAAAAGAACATCACGTATATAGAAGGGTGTCCCCATTCTTGAAATACTTATTGGTGTCAATCCCATAGGACACACAATACCTTGCCAACTCACATTCGTAGAGAGAGAGACAAAGAGAGAGGAGCGAGGAAGGCAAACTATACAAAACGTCGCAACATATCAAAGCTACAATCATTCTATGTATCTAGTCCAATCTAAGTTACAAAAGTACATTAGCAAAATTGCTCAGTAATCAATAGAGAAACAGAGAGAAAGAGGAACTATTAAAATGGATTGAAAGTAGTTTTATAATTTGCAAGACACATACGATGTGTTTCAAAATGAAGATTTTCATCAAACAATTCATTTAAGAAGTCTTGCAAGAATTACATATACCAAGCAAACCACGACAAAGAAGCACTGGTTAACATCGCCAAAAACCTATTGTGAACCACTATTCAATGATGCAATGTTCTCTAGTGCATATCAAGGGCAATGATCTCCAGTGCCAGAAGATGAGCCTGCACGGCGATTCATCTGCGTTAACATTGCTGAGAATCTATTCAAATAAACTTTCAAAGAAGTAAGTTGCACATCAAGAGCAATGTTCTCCGGTGCAACTAAGCTCTCGTTCTTGTGTGCAATCAACTCACATACTCCATCCTCTATACGACCTGTACTATCAAGAATATCTTTCAGCTTCCCTTCTTGATCATTCGAAGATCCAGCACGCGGACACCAATTTTTCTGAGTATGCTCATAAATGTCACCTATATAACCCTTGATCTCTTCTAACTCGCCCTGTATAGTTACTGCATCAGCAAGGTGCCCTTCATATTTCTCATCCAACATTCTCTCAATCCTCTGTAGTCGGTCACCAATGTTCTCAGAAATTGAAATTGAAGCCTTTTGACGTCGAAATAGTGTCTTCACTTGCTTTTCAATCCCATCCAAGCGACAAATAAACCTTAAGGAACCAACGGGAACTATCATGCCCTGCAACATGCTTAAGTGCATGACGAACAGCCTTTTTCCTTGTGGCCTCCTTTATTTTGCGTGCATTCATTTGCACGTCAGAAGTGCACTGTATAATATCTTCTACAGACATATTCTTGTTTGCTGTAGAAGCCTCCATACTGGTCAAAAAGACGCGTTAGCCTTGAGGGACATATAAAATATTCTCAAAATTTTAAAACAGCAAAAACTACCATGTCTTATACTACCAAAGTTTAACTAACCCTCTCTCTCTGCTTGTCCCTCTCCCTCTCTATACACCTAACCAACCAACCAATACACTAAGTAACCAACCTCTAAACTAAAGTAACCTACGAACCAAACTAACTAACTAACAACCTATTTCACTAACTTACTATATATTTAACTATATAAATCAACCCTAAACTAACACAACTAACTAAACTGACCAAGTAAACTAAATAAAATAAACTAACCCTAAACTAAATGCAAAGTAACTAACACACAAAAATAATTCAAACTAACTATTTAAACCAATAACCTAATTAACTAACCAACAACCTAATTAACTAACTAATTTACTATTTATCTAAATATATTCAACTAAATAAACTAAATATAAACTAAAACAAAAGAACAAACTAACCCTAAACTATTAACTAAATAAACAAATAACTAACTAAATGAAACAACTAAACTAAATAAACAACCAAAACTAACTAAACTAACTAACCACAAATCACTAAACTAACTAAGTAAACTAAATAAAACAAAATAACTAAACTAAATAACTAAAAACCAAGTTCATGTAACATAGGACTAAAAGTTTACATGGGTATGCATGTAACTATTTATCCATGATTGTCTACCTAACTACTTATATACATGGATATTATTATAACCACACAATCGACTAAATAAACTAACTAAACTAACTAACCACAAATCTAAACTAACTAAACCAAATAACCACAAACAACCAAAACTAACTAAATAACTAACTAAACAAACCAACCCTAAACTATTAACTAAATAAACTAAATAAAACAACTAAACTAAATAAACAACCAAAACTGACTAACAACCTATTTCACTAACTAACTTACTATATAACTTACTATATATTTAACTATATAAATCAACCCTAAACTAACACAACTAACTAAACTAACCAAGTAAACTAAATAAAATAAACTAACCCTAAACTAAATGCAAAGTAACTAACACACAAAAATAATTCAAACAGGGTAATTTAAACCAATAACCTAATTAACTAACCAACAACCTAATTAACTAACTAATTTACTATTTAAACCAATAAATACATCAAAACACATTTACAACCTAAACCAAATAACCACAAACAACCAAAACTAACTAAATAACTAACTAAACTAAATAACTAACTAAACTAACTAACCACAAATCTAAACTAACTAAACCAAATAACCACAAACAACCAAAACTAACTAAATAACTAACTAAACAAACCAACCCTAAACTATTAACTAAATAAACTAAATAACTAATTAAATAAAACAACACATTTACAACCTGAAAGAGAGAGAGAGAGAGAGAGAGAGAGAGAGAGATCACCGACCTGAAATATCCTCACAAACAAACTGCACAAAATATAAACCAAAATACCAATAAATTAGACAATACCAAGCAAAGCAACCTCTCTCTCTCTCTCTCTCTCTCTCTCTCTCTCTCTCTCTCTCTCTCTCTCTCTCTCTCTCTCTCTCTCTCTCTCTCTCTCTCTCTCTCTCTCTCTACTAAACTAAAACATACATGGATATTATTATAACCACACAATGGACTAAATAAACTAACTAACTAAATAAATAAACTAAGTCATAGTCTAATCAACTAACTAAATAAACTAACTAAACCAAATAACCACAAACAATCAAAACTAACTAAACTAACTAACCACAAAAATAATTCAAACCCTAAACTAACACAACTAACTAAACTAACCAAGTAAACTAAATAAAATAAACTAACCCTAAACTAAATGCAAAGTAACTAACACACAAAAATAATTCAAACTAACTATTCAAACCAATAACCTAATTAACTAACCAACAACCTAATTAACTAACTAATTTACTATTTAACTAAATATATTTAACTAAATAAACTAAATATAAACTAAAACAAAAGAACAAACTAACCCTAAACTATTAACTAAATAAACAAATAACTAACTAAATGAAACAACTAAACTAAATAAACAACCATAACTAACTAAACTAACTAACCACAAATCTAACCAAACTAACTAACAACCTATTTCACTAACTAACTTACTATATATTTAACTAAATAAACTAACCCTAAACTAACACAACTAATTAAACTAACTAAGTAAACTAAATAACACAAACTAACTAAACTAAATAACTAACTAACCACAAATCTAACCAAGCTAACTAACTAAATAACTAACTAAACTAAACTAACTAACTAAACCAAATAAACACAAACAACCAAAACTAACTAAATAACTAACTAACAAAACAAACCAATAACCTAACTAACTAAACTAACTAACAAAACAAACAAACTAACTAACTAACTATTTAAACCAATAACCTAACTAACTAACTAAACTAACTAACTAAACTAAATAAACAACCAAAACTAACTAACCAACAATCTAATAAATACATCAAAACACATTTACAACCTGAGAGAGAGAGAGAGAGAGAGAGAGAGAGAGAGAGAGAGAGAGAGAGAGAGAGAGAGAGAGAGAGATCACCGACCTGAAATACCAATCCTCACAAACAAACTGCACAAAATATAAACCAAAATACCAATAAATTAGACAATACCAAGCAAAGCAACCTCTTTCTCTCTCTCTCTCTCTCTCTCTCTCTAAACTAAAACTAAAACAAACAAACTAAACCTAAACTATTAACTAAATAAACTAAATATAAACTAAAACAAAAGAACAAACTAACCCTAAACTATTAACTAAATAAACAAATAACTAACTAAATGAAACAACTAAACTAAACAAACAACCAAAACTAACTAAACTAACTAACCACAAATCTAACCAAACTAACTAACAACCTATTTCACTAACTAACTTTCTATATATTTAACTAAATAAACTAACCCTAAACTAACACAACTAACTAAACTAACTAAACTAACTAAGTAAACTAACTACTAACTAACTAAATAAATTACCAAACTACTAACTAACTAAATAAATTACCAAACTACTAACTAACTAAATAAATTACAAAAACTAACCAACTAACTAAATAAACTAAATAACTAAATAAACCAACTAAATAAACCAACTAAATAAACTAACCAACTAACTAAATAAACTAAATAACTAAATAA
Source organism: Lygodium microphyllum (assembly GCF_053477565.2). Lineage (NCBI taxonomy): Eukaryota > Viridiplantae > Streptophyta > Polypodiopsida > Schizaeales > Lygodiaceae > Lygodium > Lygodium microphyllum. The sequence goes on along the minus strand of NC_141154.1, from coordinate 109,717,092 downwards.
ACCAACTAAATAAACTAACTACTAACTAACTAAATAACTAAATAAATAAATAATATCTAAAGTAACTACTAACTAACTAAATAAATTACCAAAACTAACTAAATGATTAACTAACCCTAAACTAACTACTAACTAACTAAATAAATTACCAAAATTAACTAAACTAACTAAACTAACACACAATCTAATTTAATCTAACTCAACACGCTTCTCTCTCTCTCTCTCTCTCTCTCTCTCTCTCTCTCTCTCTCACGTAACAGTGAGCTTGAATCGAAAAGCAGCGCCATGTGACTGCAGGCGCACCATGTCTGCGACCCTGTGACCGCAGGATGAGAGAGAGAGAGAGAAGTATTTCTCTCTCTACCACACGTTAGAGAGAGAGAGAGAGAGAAGTAAAGGTGCTTCTCTCTCTCTCTCACGTGTCGTGTAACACGTGAGAGAGAGAGATACTTTGCTTCTTTCTCTCTCTCTCTCTCTGACGTGTTACACCACACGTCAGAGAGAGAGAGAGAAGCACCTTACTTCTCTCTCTCTCTGACGTGTCGTGTAACACGTCAGAGAGAGAGAGATACTTTATCTCTCTCTCTCTGACGTGTTACACGACACGTCAGAGAGAGAGAGAAGCACCTTACTTCTCTCTCTCTCTCTGACGTACGTGACACGTCAGAGAGACGTCACCGTCAGAGGCCCTCTCTGACGGACGAGAGAGAGAGAGGGAGAGAGGCGCGTTTACTCTCTCCCTCTGTCTGACGTGCGCACCTCTCTCCCTCTCTCTCTCGTCCGTCAGAGAGAGCCTCTGACACGTCACACCCCGCAAGCCCGGACCAGAACCCGCATCTCTCCGCCAGCCCTCTTTGACGCGATCGGAAGCGAGGACTGAAGGACTGAAGGCCTGGGCGAGGACTGAAGGACTGAAGGCCTGGGCGACTGAAGAATCGACTGGCTGGCTGGGCGACTGAAGGACGTCCGCGAACCGAGTGGCTGGGCGATTGAAAACGTCAGAGAGAGAGATTCTCTGACGTCAAAAAACGCCTGTCCGCGAACCGACTGGCTAGGCGCTTCTCTCTCTCTCTGACGTCCGTCAGAAAGAGATTCTCTGACGTCCGTTGGTGTCCGCGAACGACTGACTGGGCTCAACGTGAGAGAGAGAGATAGAGAGACTCTCTGACTCAACGTGAGAGAGAGAGAGAGAGAGAGAACACAAAAATAGAGAGAGAGAGAGAGAGAGAGAGAGAGGACTGACCTCCTGCTGTTTGCTGGCCTGCCTCCTGCTGCTTGCTGGCCTGCCTCCTGCTGCTTGCACCTTGTGAGAGTGAGAGTGAGAGTGAAAGCGAGAATGAGAGTGAGAGTGAGAGTGAGAGAAGAAGAGAAGGTGGTGGAAGGAGACCACGTTCCATTCTACTCCCAATCATGTGACATTATGGTCACTTACCTTTCATTCTGCTCCCAATCATGTGACATTAATGGTCACTTTGGTTTGGTTTGGGAGCCAGGTTCGGGAGCACTGTGGTGGTTCGACACTTTCCCGAATGTGTAGCTCAAATAATAATGTAGTATAGATACAGTAATTGGGATCGCTAATGCCCCTAATGTTGTTGATAGCCGGGTCCCTTTTGAAAACGCATCATTCTGACCCTGACCAAAAGTAAACCCATCGTCCGTAGTAAACCCAGAAAAAAACATAAACCCAGTTTGCAAAATGTGCAAATTCGGCCAAGGACTATGCATGCCTTTTTTGCTCTCGGTATAGCTAGTAAAAATACCCTGCGGGCAAGGCGTGCTGAGGAAACAACTCATTTTAAGATACAAGACCCATACTACAACAACACACTTGCCCGAGAAGTGGAAATCTCTACATTTCTCCAATGATGGCCTCCGCATCAATGTGCATTTCACACTCTCTCTTCCACTCATGCTCTTAATATATGTAGTGTGATATTGTGATAATAAATTGGTGATGTGTGCTTGTTTAGTCAATGGCAATGGATTCTAGAGAGTGATGCTAAGATTGGTGATAATGATACTGATGAGGAAACATCGGTTGAAACATCGAGCAAGGAGGATGAGATACATGATACTTATGTTGAAGAGAATGATACAACACCATAAGAAAGTGGTAGCTTTGGGCCGGATCCACTAATTTTTATCTCACCAAAGTACATCTTGTTCGATCGAAAGAGCTACATGTTGATGGCAAGTGACTTGAACGAGGAGAGAGCTATCACACTGGATGTGCTTCAACAACTCAATAGGAGGGAGTTGCTAGACTTGAAGAGATGGAAAAGGATCAAAGAATCTCTTTGCACTGTCACAGATGATGTGGGTCAACTTGTGCTCGCCTTGAGATAGAAGCCCTCACTCCACATTGTATGCTTGGAGGATTGGGAGAGCATATCCATTGCAAATCATATAAACAAGGTTACAAGTGCTCATGAATGTGTCAGTGCGACAATTGAGTCTATCAAATCAAGGTGGTGCACTGACGTGCGAAGCCATGGCATACCTCTCCCCTATGTCAAGGAAGATCAATTTGTGTGCTTGCAAGGCTATTACAAAGTCCCATCGATTTGATGGAGTTTCCTTGTATCCATTTCATGCGGCGGAAGTGAAAGCGCCTATCATTGAGCTTGTGTTAGATAGATCGCTTGTGGAGCGCGAGTTGCAGGAAATCATGGTTGAGCATAAGGTTAGGTTGCGTAAGCTTCGATTGACCAAAAAGCATGGTCCATCCAAGGTGATTGGGGAGTTTGCATGCCATCGTGGTGATAGTGCCACTCGCAAGGGCTCCCAAGTTTGTAGGCTGAGAACATCGAAGAAGTGTGGTTGCCCATTCAAGGTCCAAGTGGAGTATAAAGATGGCAACCAAGAAGTCACTATAAGGGTTCGTGCCTTGCACAAGGGGCATGTTCCTGGTTCTCGTGCAGATTTGTATCACTTACCAGTGCATCTTTGTGTCATTGATTGCTGCAAAGAGGACTTGTTTGATGTTGGGACGTCTCACCATGTTGCCAAGATGAGTCTTTCAAAGGAACAATTTCACTTGCAAAATTCCTCTCCACAAGATCGGGCCACCTTCAGGTTCTTCATGATCCCAAAAGAAGTGTGAACTTTGTCATACCAACTATGCCTTGAAGGTATGTTGGGTTTATTGAAACTTCGGTTCTATGCCAATCAATTATTGTCGGCACCAACAATTGGATATGGGGTATTGTAGGCAAACTTTCCAAGGACGATTGGATGGCCATGTACATGGAAGTGGTTCGTCTACGAGACTTTAAAAAAGTATTGCACACATCCCTTTTCACGTTTGTATATTACAACAATTATTGTGCCTGTGTGATGAAGCAACTTTGGATCATGTAGGTGTTGTACTATGAGCCTTACAATCTCCATGCAAAAGAGGATAATGATAAACCATTCATATTGGTTATCCAAGATGAATGGATGCTGGAGATGAGCAAGAGGTTCTCAAGGAACAATGCATGGACAATTGAAAACACCTTTAAGACCAATGTGTTTGGTCTACTACTTTCTGCCGCTGTTCTACCAAACCAACATGGAATGGGTGTTCCCATTTGGTTCATGTTATGCACAAGCGACAATGGTTCTAGCCAGGAGATCGTGGCATTGCAAATTACAATGCAAGTAGTTCTCTCTAGGATGGGTGATATTCGTTCGGTTGCTCTTATCATTGACAAGTCCCAACAAGAGCTAGAAGCCCTCTCTAGCATTGTTTCGAATGATCCTTTTTGTTGGCGCACGAGCAACCTTGATGGTGGGAGATGTTAGGTTGCCTGCCACATAATACTTTGTTGGTTTCACACAAAGAAGGCATGGGTTGAGAATCTCCTCCCCTAGGTATGAATTAGCTTCATTTAATGTAGTTTGATTAGCTTAGGGTTTATATTTAAGAGTCTATACATCGAGGTTCATACATGTGTGGCCATTGAATGAAGGTTCCTACAGACAAGCATGACCATGTTTATGCATCACTATGCAATCTAATGAACTGCCCAACGGAGGAACGATTTGAGGAACTGTTTGAGAAGTTGGTGTGTTGTTATTCCTCTCTCCCAAACATGGTGCAATATGTGACCAATGGATGGTGTGGGCATGCTTGCATTTGGCAAAGGAGATGGCCCAAGTTTTGGTCGGATGTTCCCCCATGGCAATGTAGACACCAATAATCTCATTGAGAGGTTATGGAAATTCATAAAGTACACGCTCCTTGATGCGCAGATCAATAGGTCTACCTTGGATCTACTACACGCCCTGGCAGGTAGCTCAACCTCGGGTTCTAAGATGGGTGGAACTGTGATCGAGTTTTTCAGACAAAAGCAGGAGATAGGTAGCGTATTCAACCTATAATAGAGCTTGCTTTATGACTATAAGAGTGATTGAGTGACTAAAGACATGATTACTTGTGACAGCTAACTCCACGCATTGCACCGTCTATGGATCGAGCAAGAGTCACATTGTTAGGCTGGCTACAGGGGAGAGGATACTCTAGCAGTATGAGAGGGATCAATCCTCTCTTCAAGTCATGAACGAGGGAACGATGCTCTTCAAGATGGCCAGTACTACACAACAAGAGAAATGGTACCATGTGAGTATGTAGTCAAAATACTGTGATTGTGTTGATTGGGTCACTGACTACCTCCTGACTGCAAACACTTATATGGCTTGGGGCTGATCTTGGAGAGGCACTTTCCACACCTTCACCAAGTTTTACCCATCATCGATAACTTGCGATAATTGGTGATGTACCAGTTGGCATATCTACATCCGAAGGCCCTAATTTAGAGGAGCTTTCTTCACAAGAGGGGGTGCATGAGGAGGATCTTGTGTCCTCTATAGAGGACCCAAGGAGGCTTCTCAAGAGGATTGAGAATGAGGTTCCTTCATACAACTCATCACATAAAGAGGCTTGCTTGCGGAAACTACAGAGTGTCAAGAGCTCTCTTGATCACATGTTTGCCCCTATGGAGATTGGTATGCCAACAAAGGGCGAGGTCCATCAAATCCAAGCAAATGTGACATAGACATGCCTAGGCCATGGCAGGAGATCTCACCATCACCCGAATGAGGATTTGGTTTCTTCCATGCAACCATGCGTCCTCTTGTCATAGGTGTGCTAAAGTGCAAGCATTAGAGAGGAAGGGGCCAAGTGAAGTTCAACACTAAACCTTGCATATATTGCAGTCACACTACTGCATGAAAACCTTGGGGGGGTCACCTTGTAGAAGCCCTCTATATAACGTGCGTTCAAAGGATACTTTAAAAACCCCTTTTTAAAAAATTTTCATCATTTTATATACCCCTTTTGTGAATTTTGAAGGCAATAGTTATACCCCCTCTATAAATCTAAAATTCGAATCGAATGTGCATTTTCATGGCCCCTTCTGTATAATTCAAATTACAACATGATACTACAATATTTTAGCCATGGAATTCTCACAATGATCCAAGATGGATATCCAAACACGATGTTAATATTATGAAACTTTTACAATAGCACTGCAACATAGAGCTATACACAAAAGACTCCAAGATCCACATGTCCAAAGCATGTCTTATACATTTGGATTGTGTAGTATGATAAAGGTTGTATATTATAAAAAGAATAATACATAAGTATGTTGACTTCATTGCTTCCATGGCTAGCCATCTCCATGCAATATGCTGCTTGAGAATCCCAAAAGATCAAAATGCCACAAAATTGGTCTGAAATCAAAACAAAAACAAATTTCCTCTCGTCAAGCACTCACACATCAATATAGTATAACTAAAATCAAAAGAAAAAGATTAGATATTAATTACAATATATGCACCATATGTCAACCATGATGAAATAGTGATACTTCACCTTAATACTTCAACTACAAACTTCTATCAATGTAGCACATTGCCATATGACTAGTTTGAAGATATCTCAAAAGAACTCTTCGATTGCAATACTTGAGCTGCAAAGAGTATACCCCAACGTTGCCAAGTTCTAGCTTGAACGTCCATTACCTACAAGAAAGAAGACACTACAATAAAGATAATGACCTTATTTAGAAAGGCAATACAAAGCTTATCATAGATTAAAAGCACTTACTTTGAGCATGAAAATGATTACTCAGCGCGCTTGAGAAAGTCATTAAATATCTTATAATCATTCTCATCTAGTTGGTATCTATCATTTGATGCATTGTATGTTAAATTTGCCAATGCGATGACTGACTCTATAGCAATCATATTCAAGTCAGTTAAGTCATACGTGAACATGCGTTGTCCTTTTACCCTTTGGTACCAACCAAGCTGAACTTCTATCCCTTGAGGTCGATCTGTCAAATCAAAGCCCCGTTTATAATCCACATATCTACGTTCTACTTTCTTCCTCATCTTTTGGACTCGGCCAAGATACCATGTACCACGAGACTTATCCATTTTATTTAAGTTTGTGGCTTTTCCGTCTCTCTTTGGATGCTTGCTACTACCTTGATGTTGTGTGTCATACACAAAATATACAGCACAATCACAACCTATCCCAAAGAAATTCACATTACTTGATGATTGTGATTTTGATTCATGAATGAAATAGACACCTTGCCTCACTCTTGTCAGTCGATCTTTTGACAATGTTGAATTCCCATTCAATTGGCTGACCAATGTGGACTTAAAAATATACTTTCCATCAACTTCTACTGTTGGGTTGATCTTCTGTCTCTTTGCAATAGTGCCCGAGTCATGAACTTCATCCAAGAGCCCATCGATTTCATGTCGAATCTCACTAAGAGCAATGATCTCATCATCCCCATCTGGAACCTCTTGTAATTGCTTGTCATCACTGCTTGGTTGTGCAAAGTCATCGTACTCATCAGCCTCCCCCATCTCAACATCTAGTTTTGACCATGTCAAATCTGTATCCTCCCAAGGGTGTAACCACCAATTCAAGTTATCTGGTTTGCTAGGTTTCAATCCCAATGACTGACACAACATTTGTGCTTGATGCAAGCCCTCTTTCAAGGCATCCACTATTACATCATCTGAAGACACACAATCATAGTTGCCTAAATCTACTTCTACAATTCCATCTTTTTATTCAAGCACTTCCATATATGCTCTTGTTTTTTATGAGCCCTTGAGAAAACCAGCCCATCTGAACTACATTCATGCATGGCAATCTTATTCAAAGTACCAACACTATGCAACAAATCTCCAAAGTCAAAGGCTCTCTCTTGTCCCACCATACCTCCAATTTTACTAAAATAAATTTCAGCTGCATCCGATCCAGTGAGATGCAATGGGCACTTGAGAGTAAGATAAAAGTCACGAAAAACCTTTATGAGAAGCACAACAAAATGGCATGAGGGTTGAATATCTGTGTAGGCCTCTCTACTTATGAAATTTATCTTCAAGTTGTACGTTGCATGTTGATGTATCCACAACCTCCAAAGCTTGAAGAAGAAACTAACCTTAGCTGCCATCACCACACGATCCTTCAAGTTTAGATACGGTGATAGGAAAACATCAATGTAATCAGCCACAATATGCAAATATGCCACAGTTCCTTGCACACTTCTCTCTTTCTTCTGTAATTGTCTCATACAACATTGCACTTCTCTGCTTGCAATCCTTTGGGCAGCTGCCCAATTTTGACGATCATTTCTTTGTATATCTCCATCCTGTAGCTTGTGTTTATCAATGGAAAATGAGTTATAGACCATTGCAACATGATTGAGTGTAATCCAAACTTTACCAATCGCAAGTTGTCGAGTAGGGCTATCAAGTGGACTAACAAGCTTTTTTCCACAATGTACAAAGTCTTGATCATGTAAACCATACACATGCCCTTCCACTATTCTCCCTCTTAATTTCCATCCACACCAATTAATAAAGAATCGGTCGCTATGATCTCCAAGGTAATCTTCAAGCATGAGCTTGCGCCGTCTACTATCTCCATCTGAAGAATGCCCAATTATTGGACCTATTGTATCCTTTAGCTTTGCACTCCATAAATGCTCCACAAGATTCCATTGATTTCTAATAAAAACATTATCAAAGCGGTTACATGTGACTTGCACTACCAAAGCTAGTCGTGGAAGACTCTCATGAAGAGGGTTTACTATCAAAAGTCTTGCATAATTTCCCACCACATGATTTTGAAAGGCATCCACTATCGTATTATAACCATGTGACCCCTCTCCTACAATAATTGTGTCGTTTGTAAGGCATTGGTGACGTTCTCCTTTACTTCCACAGAATCCAATAAGAGTGTCATCCTTTGCATTCCACCTGCATTTAAAAAAAATTGCTTTAACTTTCAATATCTTACAAACTTCCTTTACATGATTGAAAGTAAAAAACATTGCAAACTACAAGACATTAGATCTATTAAGAGCACCTTATGCGACGTTTGATGGTAGTCTCATCTTCAACAATGATAATCGGCACCATTGACATTACTCCATGTTTACTTTTTGCATCCATGTATATCTTACCCACTGCCTCAAATATATACTCATGCTCTCCAGGCATGAAGTGAATTGCTTTTTTCCCTTGCCTTCTTGTAGTGCACATGGACGGCCCTCCAAGGTTAGTACTCATAAATTCATGCAAGCGTGGCCCGCCCCAAAGCTTAATGAGCTCAAACATGTTCTTTGTGGACTCATTGAATCGTTGTGCTTGTTTTGTTCGTACTATATTCTTTGCTACATCTTGAAAAAAGTCCCACAATGCTTGTTTACCTCCAAATTTACCTTGTCGATGGGCCTCAAATATATTATTACAAAAGCGCCGCACATCCTTCCTATTAAAGCATTCAAAGTTTGCTTCTTTCAAGGACCTAATCCTCACAGAAAGCACAACAATTCTTGCTTCTAACCACCATAGCTTTCTCTTGGATTCTTTCAAGTCTTTCTTGGACTTAACTGTCACATTTTTCAACTCTTCACTGCTAAGATAATCTAATCGCCTTCCTCCTCCTGTATTCCTAACCCCTCTCTTCTCAATAGCAGTACTCTCTCTGTATACTCTCATGCGAAAATCATCACAAGTGGGAATTTTTTTACAATACTCACAAGTAAAACTTTCAAAGGGATTTCCACCACATGAAATACGTTGGCAATTTATGTGTCTGTAGCATCCATCTACCTTAATTTCAAGAGATCCGTCATATAAGATAGCTTTTGTATATGGCTCTGGATACCATTCCTTTCCTATTTTAAGGTCGTGTAGAATAGATTTTATGTTGACGTCACATGCTTTGTAAGGCACGGTCCTTTGCCATAATCCCCAACAGAGCAAATTTAAATCATAAGAAGAAGGCATATATGGGTCACCTGTACAAGTAGAAGGTCCTTCTGAATTTGTTGATACGGTACTTTCTTTGGTTGGGTAAAGAAAAGAGCTCAGTGACTTTTGTTGTGGATCTGCATGAAAGAGCTTCTTTGGTCGCCCTCTAGCATTTGTCAAAACTACATGGTTGGTACATGTTTTTTTGGATATAGCCATGATGTGAGACTTTGACTTGATATGCTCTGTGAGAATCGTATGCAAGTCCGATCTTGAAGGGCACAAATGCAACCATTTCTTATCATACTTACATACAACTCTTACTCTCCCTTTATCTTTCTAGTCATTCAATGTTGCCTCAATAAGCTCAAAATCAGATCCTGTGTGATTTCAAGTCAAAACTCACAAATTAATCTCTAAAATGATTAGAAATTATCCCTAAGATACATATACAAAAGTGATTTTAAAACAAACCCCAACCTTACTAAAGCTCAACTCTTTCATAAACCGGTAATTGTCGTATATGAAAGTAACATTTTATTGGAGGTTTCAATGGTTAAAAAGATGTCACTTGCCTTCATGAGTGCTATTAAAAATATCCATCTCCTCTACTGCAGCTAAAACCGCAACCATATTATCTTCATTGCTTTCTTCTACATCTTTTGAGTTAGATGTCGCTCCCACCTTCAACCCTTGATTTGTCAAATATCTTATTTGATGCGCTTGGCCTTCTAATATATGGGTTCTCATGAAATTAGAAAGACACGAGTAAGCAGATTGCTTGCCAATGACTCCCGATCCATAAGGAGCTTCACATTCATGGCACCATACTCGAGCCAAGGGTGCACCATTAAGATCTTCTGTGGCAAGCTCAAACCTATCATCTCTCGGTGGGTTTCGCTCCCTCAACTTCTTGCGAGTCTTCTCACATTGGTTTAGCCAACTTTCAAGAGTAGACTTTGAAATCAATGTGCTCTTGAGCATGCTTTTAACATGCTTTAGGTTGTCACCTGACTTGTGCAAACTATGATCACCTTCATCGCTTGCATTGAAGTTAGTGTCCTCAAGAGTATCCTTCAAGCCTTCACATATGTGTTTTCTAGGCCTGCTCTCATCCCCAACCTTATCTACCATGCTTGAATCTCTCTTTATACCAATAAACTTGACATTCTCTACATGCCAACACTCTTCTTGTACTGGGTTTATGGTGCAACCACTGTCATCATCTTCATCTTCAATTATGAATTTAAAGGGACCAGATATAAGCTCATCTTGTGTAATCTCTTGTCGTATTGCATTATACGTGGAATCAACCATAACTCGGACATAACCCAAAAGTTTCTTCTCGCTAGACCCATAATCAAACACCTTCATGCGAGTTGTTGAAGCCATGAATGATAAACCTTATAACCAAATACAAAAAAAATAAAAAATTAGTTACTTCTCATATATAAAAAATACACTAATATTTAAAAAATAAATTAGAAGTGTTTCCATCACATAATACATGCATCAATTTCTACTCAATGGAAAATACACCCCATGTTTTTAGCTTGTAACTATTAAGGCAATGCATCTAGTAAAGACTTAAGTATTTATCTAATAAAGCCTATCCATAGAAAATAAAGTATATAGCATTAGAAATGATAACAATATATAAAATTCACCAATACATTCTGAGCACTTGATCAGGTTGATGACTAACCTTACAAAACTAGGGTATTTCTCATAGGAGAATGTTTACTTGCACTAGTGGAGGTGACAAGTTATTGCATCACTTCAAAAGCAATAGTTTGTCGAGGAAAGTTTAAGAGGTTTGGTATCATCTATAATTGCTAGGTACACTTGGTCATTAGTTTTTTAAACATTCATTTATAATGTATTATTATTTTCTAATCATTAGTAATTTAAAATGCAATATGGATACGATGTGAAATCATAGCTTTTTAAACCATTGAAGTAGTTCTCTTTCTTGCATGCTTGTGTGTTTACAACAACAATATATCTCTTTGGCAACTTAAAAAAATCACATGTATACAACACTCCACTTGCACAATCATATTTAGCAAAGAAAATAAGAGAGATTGAAACTTTGTATATGCATTAAATGGTTCGTTAATGTTTCACGTATGCTATCTAGAGACTATTTATAGATATAAAATCTACACCATGATACTAAATATGAAACAATGTGGTTATTAAATTTCAAAACTTGAGAAAGTCAACCGTGCAAATTGCTGACAAGACACATAAAGACACAAAATCTTGAAATAATTGCTCTTGAAGACGTACATCCACATAACTAACTTAATCTTAAAGCACAAATTATAAGTTGTATTCTATAGAGCATATAGCTTTACAAGAAATATACAACTATCCTTGGTTTCATGAGTCATAGAGACTCCAAAAATTGATAGGTTGTTTTACAAAATACAAGGGGAGATTACAAGAGGTGGGTTGTTCAAAAAGGGTGAGCTAGAATAGGGCCAAGCTCTACAAGTGATCTTTGTGCTTTTGCAGGATCAGTGCTGCAGTGTGCTCTCAAAAAGTCATCAAGGTCTGCAAAGGACATTCGCATGGCCTTATCATCTAACAACATGCGATCCCTTGCCTTGAACTCTATTAAGTGCATGATGAATTCATCTGGGGTATCTCTCGGCTCCCTACGCAACCATAGACGTTGGCCTAAGCGCCAAAACTCAACGAGACAGATGATGAGCCAACCAACTGCGTATATATCTGACTCCTTGCTGTAAGCAGACTCACACAATGGATCATAGATCTCAGGAGCAATCCATGGCCTTCTTTTCCTTTCCAACACTCCTTTCCGTCGGCACTCATCTACGATGTGCATGGGCTCATTTGGTCCCCTAGATGGGTAGTTGAGAGCTCGTCTTTTCATACCAGAAATAAGCATGAGACCCCAATCTATGATGCCCACCCTGGGGGTGTTATCTCTGGTGAAATCCAACACCATGTTCTTGGCATGTAAGTCCGAATGGACGATACTAGCACTATGCACGGCCTTCATCCCATCCACCAATGCATGAATAATGTTTGGCATATTATTGATGACGCCCACGATCCTAGCCCTCTCCTCTGCAGAAGGCACCTTGTCAGGATCAGGTCTGAACCCCATTGATGGCTTGTGGAGGTGCTCGATGGTTCTCCTATATTTACATTTTTGAAAAGGGCCCCACATCAATATATCATCTATTGTACCACCATTGAAAAAGGGAAAGACTGTAACCCAAGGGGGCTCATAAGTAAAGGCAATGCATCGTACAATGGATGCATTGACCTTTGCATCCCACACTCCACTTGGAATTGCTACAGCTTAACATTGTTGAAGCCCTTGTACATTTTGGCGCAATATGTTAACTCTAAAGGAAAATAAGTAATATTATCAATAGTAACTTGGACACACTGTCCAAAGGAACCTTCACCAATGACTCTACCTAGCTTGATGGCATCAAAGGGAATGCCAATCGTTGGTGCGCATTGGTGATTCCTCAATGTGCGCAACATAGTTCCTGCCCCTGACGGATTCTCTCTCTTCTTTGTTGGACTAAAACTGGGACTTGCATTTATAGTGGTCTTTAGACGTTTTGGTAGAGAGGTTGTCCCGGACAAGTCCTTTGCTCGCTTTAAGCGTGCCACCTCTTCTCTCCACTTCATGTTCCAAAAGACTAACCTCTCCTTCAATGCAGACACTGGTGCTAACTCCTTAAGATCTTCAACCATCTTGGGTGCATTTCCAAGCAGTGTACGACAAAGATGCAAGTTCTTCTCGGGATCCCAAAGTGCATCAGTGACTAGGTGCGAAAGCCCTTGCTGCTGCAACATGGTCTGCATGGATGTACATGCTGAATTGCAGAAAGTAACAAAGACAATTTCATTACTATTGATGAGTGATATCTGCTCTTCTGTGCTGGATGATATAGCCTCTATCAAGCAAATGCGTAGTGCTTTGGCAATGTTCAAGGCCATCTTCACAAATTGTAAACTCTCTACAATAAAGAAAAGAAGTGTATAAGCATAATGGCCAAGGCTTAAGCTACCAATTGTAAGTTAAGCTACATAACTTTAATATAACTGTATGACATATAATATTTGATTAAGAATACAATTGTATGATATCAATCTTAATTTATATTGGTGTTGCATATGAACTTCAATTGCATGATACCATCTAAATATTGAAAAGGTAACACAAATTACATCTAGTCATAACTTATTAAAAACATACAAATGCAAGAACATGATAGATTTTAAAAAAACTACACATAGATCAGGACATTTTTTGGCCGAATAGATGACCTAAATGCCCATCCCATTGAACAATAGCAAACAATTAGTGTATCAGGACATTACGAAACCGAATGCACGATCAAATGCCCATCATTTATTTTATGTGTAGCTTGTCAAGACACTATTTAGCCGAATTCACGACCAAGTGCCCATCTACACCTAGGGGGGAAGGGAGGGTATCACAACCAAAGTGACACCTCTATGCCGAGTTCACGACACAGTGCCAAGTCAATTGTGACATACTTATCAAAAGACACTCACTTGCCGAGTTCACGACTAAGTGCCTATTTAACAAGCACCTTTTGGCCCTATGAAATCATCACAAGACAAACATATTATGATGCACTCATCCCCCAAGGCGCACTCATCCCTTGAGACCCTTATACATAGTGATGATTCTAATCATGTGTGTACCTATGTTATGCATTCAAGGAGGCAAGGGAGCATTAAGTGTTAATCATAGAAGTACATATACATAAATACATAAATCTATTAAGGTAGAAGTACATATACATAAATACATACATGTATCTATTAAGATATTGGTACATAAGCAATCTTTTAAATTATACACGTTACTTTGCACATTTGTCATAAAATTCTTTTTCACAATTCTCTTCTTATCCCCCCTTTCTCTTAATCAAAGGGATTCTCATTACAATTTTGAAGCTTTTAAATCGTTTTGTAGGTCCTAGGGAGGGTCTAAGCAATAATATCTTATCTTATTTTCAATATTGCAGAAGTAAATCTCCATTCATGCTAATTCAACCAAAATAGGAGAGATGCACTGAATAGAAAGATCAAAACACCAGTACGAGAAAACCATCTATGTTGGAAAGCATTTCTTTGTGACATATAATAGACCAAGCATCTCAAAGTAGATGTCTTAATTATTCTTAAAATAAAAACACAAAGTTGGATTGTTGAAACTGTGTATACCTCTTATTATCTTCAAGCATGCCAAGCACACAAAATTTCCCACAGGTTGTGGATAGAAGGGCGTGTTCTACTAGCATTGACATTACAAAGCAGGGTTGCAGACGTTTTTGCTACCAACATACATCCAACTGCCGCATAGGAAAATGTATTTTGTTAGATCATGCCATAGGGGTTGTTATTGGAGAGACAGCATTTGTGGGTTGTCAATGTGGCTATTCTGCATCATGCAACCTTAGGTGGGACATGTAAAGTTGGTGGGGACAGGCATCCTAAGATAGGAAATGGGGTTCTGATAGGTGCCACTGCAACCATTCTGGGCGACATGAGGGCGACATCAAGGTGGGGGATGGGGCCAAAATTGAAGCTGGTGTAGTGGTACTCATGGAAGTGCCACAAAGGACTATTGTAGTCAGTTTCCCAGCAATGCTGGTAGGCCTAAAGCACCAGCCTACTCTCCTCAAGGAGATGCCTAGTTATACCATGGATCAAACATGGTTTGATTATGTGATTTAAGCTACTCAAAAGTGCATTTTTCAACTAAATAAATATTTATCTTACAAGATAATGATGGTGTACCTGCGAGCTGTCGATTATAGATTTATTCTGCACAGAGAGAGAATAGTTGTGGGTGACAATGAGGCTAAAATGGATAGCATCGACAAAGCAGGCAGCATCAAATAACGTTGACAGAATTATTGACAGCATCAACAGGTGGCAGCATCGAATGTGGGAGGAGGCATCGAACTACATGGGAGGAAGCCGAGGAGGAAGCAGCATCATTGGACAGCATCGATAGGAGGTGGCATCGACAGGAGGCATCAATGACAACACGTGGGAGGAGTCGTCGATGGACACCATTGACAGGAGGCAGCATCCGTAGGAGGCAGTATTCGCAGGAGGCAGTATCCGCAGGAGGCAGCATCGAACGTCAACATCGAACGCTCGTCAAACGTCAGCATCCACAGCATCGAACGTCAGCATCATCGGTAGCATCCACAGCAGCAAGCATCGAACGTCAACGAAAGAGGAAGGCATCCACAGCATCATCGACAGTATGCACAGCAAGCATCATTGGCATGTAGAGGAAGGCGGGAGAAAGGCGGGAGGAGGGCGGGAGAAAGGCAAAAGGAGGGCGGGAGCAGGTAGAGAAAGGTGGGAGGAAGGCGAGAGGAGGGCGGGAGGAAGGCGGGAGCAGGGCGGGAGCAAGTACAGGAAGGCGAGAGCAGGTAAAGGAAGGCGGGAGGAAGGCGGGAGGAAGTAGAGGAAGGTAGGAGCATGCAGGAAGGCATGAGAGAGAGAGAGAGAGAGAGAGGAGCCGATGGGTAATCTAGAGGGTGGAAAATTATGAGAGAAAGAGAAGGTGGGCATTTATGACAAAAACATCCACATGCATTTGCACTTAGTCCACATTACACCTATAGTACTATGTGCATCAATGTTGCACATATACCCATGCACTAATGCACATAGTCTTGATATCATCTAACTTGGCTCATAGATCACTACATGAATAGTGACCCACACATCCCTCCTAGGAGTCTTACCCCAATGCATACCCAAACCTTCACCTTTCATACATACTAACACGCACATAGTAGGGCATATACGTTAGATCACACCATTTCATGTGGAAACATCTTTATGCAGGTGAACTTTTAGGATCAAACATTGAAACAAAATGTGATATGCAAAGAACAAAGGGAATCAAAAGCTAGAGCATAAAAGCTAAGGGAGGCATAAGGTAACACTCATTTAGACAAGTGAAACAACATTGATTGACTTATTCTTTGATTATCTAGTGTGTTATAAATTGCTTGATTGATGAATTCAAAAGTTGTTGAAAAAGAGCTATAGTTTTCTTACATTCTAAGCACTTGAATGTGCTTGGAATTAAGGAGATGTGCAATCATTGCTTATGATGGTCCATGTATGTTTTGAAAATTGTCACAAAATTCATTGAACTTGATTAGCTAGCAACAAAAAGAATGAGACTTAGAAAGCAAAGATAAGAATAGACTGAAAGACCGAAAAACACTCAAATTATAACAAGAAGGTCTAGGACTTAAAACCCTCATTCTAGATTCAAAATATTGCCCCCCATTGAGAGAAAATACCTAGCCTTAGAAGGAATCCTTAACCTTCTTCAACACATTGTACAATTAAATATCTCTATTATGACCGAAGAAGCTATGGAACATAGCATCATAGAGTTGGAGCATGAAGGTCCAAATCAATTTGCAAATATCAATGATGATACATAGCAATAGCTTGCACACATATAAGCTATGATATCCAACCTCCACAAAATCATTTTGAATGTAGAAGCATTAGGGTTCTTGCGAGATTTGCTTTCAAATCTAGGCAGAACACATGAAACTCAAAACCACAAGAATAAAGCCACAAAATGATTTTGTAATTGTCAGGGAAAACTAACTTATTGTTGTATTGTCCTGCCACAACGAGGGATCTTTAAACTGCTGCGTCCATAACGACTCCGTCTCACTTTCTTGATATTTGATTGAATGCAAAGGTTTCGCAAAGGGGAGCTACTAATTGCCAGACCATCTCTCTTACTGAGACTTGTATTGTATTATTATTAATGGTGTCAAAAAAGAATCTCTGAGTTACAAAATTAGAAGTCATTTGGCCTCCATTTGGCTAGCTAACTTAGCTCATTATTGCTAAAGTGATTCTCCTTACAAAGTCCCCTAAGATATCACCAAACTTTTGGCCATATTGCAGCCTAGACAACTTGCCCATCTCCTTCTCCTAAGAGGAGTTTAATGTGTGGCTACCATATCTCAAGTAGTGTAAATCACCTAGTTATGTTAACAACAAAAGCTTGTGGACTGGGATATAGGATTTTGGGTTGTGAATAGTTAATCCCCATTGACTCAATTTGGGAAGAACCTCACTCCAAATATGGGGGGCATGGAAACCATCCTAGAATAAGTGTGAAGGCGTTTCACTCCTCCACAGACACATAGACCATCTAAAATGCCTTTGTTCATTAATTTTTAACGTATAAAAAGAGCACCTAAAATGAGTTTCTAGTTAAATACTCTATCTCTAAGAGGAGCCCTAATGTTCCAAAGATGAACAAGTGCCTCCTCAATCTCAACATCTGACAATTCAATGCCCTAGATTCTGCAAATGTGGCTAAAATCAAGTCAGCACCTTAACAATAGCTCCCTAACATGAGTGGAAGACAATGATTGGCTGATCTTCTTGCCTTCTATGCAGAGAGGGGGGGTGTTATCCATACTAAGATGCGATTTACTGCTACACCATTGTATCACTTCTATTTTGACCACTATCCATGATAGTTTACAAGGTCGAGTGAGTTGAGCAACCTCTTGATTGCCCTCCTCCAACCTGAGCCTCCAACACTTCTAATCTGCCTTGATGTAGCCAATGCCTAATTTAAAGGACTCATTTTTTTCCAAGATCCACAACTCTTAAATCATAAAGTGGGCCACTTTACTCAAGATAGTGAGCCACTTAACTTGAGTTAAGTGTGGGTAATTTTTTGGAGCCATGCACTACCTTGCCGCACACCATTTTACTAGCATATGCCCTAAAGGGAAATGCTAATAAAATTGCAAGGAGAGGGAACAACTATGGATGCTTTGCCTCATTCGACAAAGGCACCTGTGTTTCCTCTGTGTTGCCTATAATCCTCAAACTTTGAAGTTGTCTAGATCTTGATGTGAATTGATGAAAAGCTATGATAGAATCCGTCCCCCCTCCCCCACGCTAGTTGAAAAATATTGTCTCATGAGAACATATATGCATTTAAGTATTGATTCCCCTCCCCCCATCTTCCCCCCACCCATCCCCTTCCCATCCCACACACACCCCCCTATCCCCCCCCCCTCCCCCCTCTTGATTCCCTAAAAAAGTGTGCTTCTAAAAAATTTTGAATTAAAAAACCCCTAATGTAAATTTTACATGAGGTGCATTTATAAACCCCTTCTGTTTTTGGAAAAGTGTAAGCCCACATAATAAAAATACCCATTCTTTTGAACTCACTGGTATATTACATGTTCTATAGGTGACCCCCCCGAGATGAAAACATTCTTGGTCAACCCTATGGTCTTTTTTTCATGCCATACGTGCCATGCTTTGCTCCCTCTCACCTTACGACATGCTCCAAGTGATGGTTCATCGATCTTGGTAGGTAGATTGGTGCGAGTCTATGATGAGGCGTGTAGTGGCACTCTCACTATTTCAGATTGTTTCTATACGGAGCCTTATGAGGAGCGACATTTCTCTCTCATGTCTCACAATGGGCAGGTAATCACTCCCCGTGCTGGCATCTAGATGTCGGATGTTGCTATTGTATACTTGAGCATTGCTTGTTTGGATTCCACCAATTTTTCTTCTGTATATGCATTGTACTCCGAACGAAGCATGTTTGTGGTTTATAGTTGTTATTGCATTAGCTAGAAACTAGTGGACCTATTTTTGGTATATGGAAAAATCAACATGTTTGCATATAACCAAGATGAGGCTTTTGTAATAAAGGAAGCAACCAATAATCAAAATTTATGCTACAATAAGAGTGTATCATAATTAAATCATCCACATCCATAATCCCCTCTTCATGCTTTTAATATGATATTAGTATAATCTCTCTTCACCCACTCAATCACAATATTAGCACAAACCAATCATCTAATTCCATCAACTAGTTCTAAAAAAATGGAAGTACCCCTCATGTAATCATTATAAATCAATACAATTCATTGAAAGTAGAAATTGAAAGATAAATGAGACTTACAATCCTCTTTGATTGTGTGCGTGGAGGGTCCCGTTGTTGGGGCCAAGCCTGCCAGGATTGACCCCTCGTGCATGGTGCCATAACCAAGTGCCTATCAACCCTAAACTTGAACAAACGTCATGATTCATGTTACACAAGATAAGTGAATGATCAACCCTAAAACCCCAACAAAACCAAATACCAAGCACAAAAGAAGAGAGGAATCAAAGCTAAATCCCAATAAGCCACTATCATAAATAAGAATCATAATCCATGACACACTCATGTTCGGCTGCTTTACCATCCTTAGAATGCATACTTTCAATTTTGGGTTAACTTCTAGGTCCTAGGCACATAAATTTTCAAGTGAAAAAGGTAAAAGCTACACAATGTATAGTCATATTGTGTCCTATTCAAACAAACGTTGCTTACATACATTCTATAGCTTTCCTACCTCTTTCTACAAATTACTTTTCTTGTTGAAATGCTACATTCTTTAAGTTGTTTATCCTATAGCAACAACTCATAAACATTGCAAAATCACACCCAAAGAGTTTTGAATTTGCAAAAAAGCAAAACATAGTAACTTTGTACTTTGAACCATAACATAGTAACTTTGATTCTTTGAACCAAAATATACATGATTGATGTAGATAACTTGATTAGTTGAAATAGATTTCATTGAATGCCTCAAAACATAGGTGAATCATAAATGAACTTGATGTAGTAAATCAAATAAATGTTCTTCCAAACAAAAACATAATGCATCAAGATTGTATAGTTGACTTTGCACAAGTCATGATGTTAGGTGAATGACTCTTCATGTTTTACACAATCTAGGTTCAAAAAGTTTATGAATGCAATATTTAAAAGGGAAACTTGATCCATATCATCAAGTTGGTTATAAATCCTTAGGAGAATTTGGACTTCTTAGTACAAGTCATTGATATTACAAGAGATTTGTTATGTTTTACTGTGATCTCAATGTAATGTATCATGTTAGAACAACCCAATTTACCATTTTCCAAGGAAATTTCATGTGGGTGCAACATGTTGTTAAGTAAATTTTTAGATAGGGAATCAAAAAATGTATCATGATAATATGAAAGTTTACCATTTTTATGGAGGGAAGAGGTAAACCCAACATTTCAACCAAGGCCTAAATTGTTCATGCTCCTCAAAATAGCCACTTGTTTTCAACACCTTGTTTTCATAAAGGGTATTCTTCTACCAACACATACACCACATATACATCACACACACACTACTCTACATAAGTGGTAGTTTAGATACATTTTACATATCACATCATTTGGACACTACTCTAATTTCCACTTTCCACTTTCCCTCTTAATTTTCTAAATACATACATAATACATGGTCACTACTACTCTATAAGAAAATTCCATGTTAGTCTAATGACCCGAAAATTCCATGCTAGTCCAATGTTCTTGTACACCAGATTTCCACTTTCTCTCTTAATTTTATAAATACATACATGGTCAATGACAATGGAAAGTATGAAGAGAGATTTGTGTCAAGAAGAGAGAGAGAGAGAGGGGGGGTGGGGTTGTCCTCAACTCTAGAGAGAGCAAAGTGCCATACCCTTAAGGGAATCCTCTTGAGAGAGACAGAGGAGTCAGGACACAAAACCACACAAAGAGAGAGAGAGAGAGAGAGAGAGAGAGAGAGAGAGAGAGAGAGAGAGAGAGAGAGATGGACAAAAGAGCTCACAAGTCGCACCTAATTTGGCCTTGGCCATGCCACCCTAACAGTGAAAGCAATTACAAACCGACAAGATACCCTAGCCCAAGATCTCAAAAAGATACATGTAGGCTAAGGTAAAGGAGGAAAATAGGCTTAAGGATGTTGTGATGATGATCGTGCTGATGAGATAATGATGGTCATGATGATAAGGAAGGTTAAAAGGAGCTTCCAAGGTTAGCTTAGGACCTATTCGCACCACACTCCGATTCACAATCAAGTTCAGAACTTCCTTCTTCAATTCACAAGTTCACATAGTTGGAGAGTTTGCAATTTGTTTGTGAGCTAGAAACCATAATGGCCAATGGATGAGGGCATGGCCTTAAGTGGTTGTTGGTGGAACATGATTGAAACAGTATGAGTAAATAACACACATGGTGAGTAGAACTTGTGGAAGAGGCATCTTACCCCCCCCAAATATTTTTTTCATAAACTTCAAATTTCTTGGTTTCTAACTAGCTATTTTCATAAAGTTCAAATTTATTGGTTTCTAACTAGCTATTGCAAATCTATTTACAACCAATTCTAGGTCACCATCTAAAGCATGTGATCTTAAATCAATTTTTTGGTGTAAAACATGTTCTCTCTTAAATCAATTTTTGGGTGTAAATCCACTTTCTCTCTTCATTTTCTAAATACATACATGATCAATGACAATGGAAAGCATGATCAATGACAAAACCTCTGCTATTTGTGAGGTGTGGGTTCAACATTGGACTCTTCATGAAGGACGACAAAGAAGATGGCCCCCCCAATTCGCAGCTACAATGTCACGACCTCAAATAGTTTGCTAGTAGCGTGTAATCTCTAGCCGTTTGCATAAGCATGTGACCTCCAACAGTTTGCATGAGCGTGTGACCTCTAGCCATTTGTTGAAAAGTGTGTGTGACCTCAGGCGGTTAGCTTGGACGAACCCAACGAGTGGACCAGCCTGAGAGAGAGTAAACCCAGCCTCGCACCACGGAGCAGTCCTATGAGTGCCAATGAGCAACCACACTAGTCTTGAGCGGGGGCATCGTTTCATCGAAGATGGCACGGGGGCATTGTTTTGTGGTGTGGCACGGAGATAGTCTTGAGCGAGCGAAGATGGGTGGGAGATGGGGCAGAGATAGTCTTGAGCAAGGGCGCCTCGCGGAGATGGAGTTACATGTGCAGAGTTGAGGTAGAGAAGGGGCGAATGTAAAAGAAACGAATGATGGGGCCAACTCGATCTTCACCTCCAACTCCAGTTCGGCCGTCAGTCACAACAGTTGGTCACTTCCATGGTGAGAATTATGAAGATTCTGACCAATCATGGTTAGTTAAGGCATGTTTGGATGGCGGTGCGAGTGGGGTCCATGAACGCCCTTCACCTTGCGGCCGTTGAATTCATCAGTGCCGTTACCTTGGATATTGGTCAAAAATCCGAATATATCCTTGGTGTCATATTTAGTATTACAAATACCCTGCAGCTCCGGGCCGATGTGATCAGGAGAATTAAGTGCATATAAGTGCTGTAGTTGATCGTGCAATAAATTGGTATAAGAAGCGGCATGTTCATATAAATGATGATGAGGGTTGGTCGATTAAGAAGCATAGGGTGGCGATGACACAAGGAACTTTTAATCATTCCCTATATAGGAAATTTTATGAAATGTAGGAAATTCATTGATATTTCCTATATACGTATCCATGTATTTCCTACATATAACTAGGGAATCGAATTCCCCACATCTACTAGTAGGGAATTGCACATCAAAAGAGAGAATTTCCTACATTCTTTCAAAATTTCCTATATAAGAGAATAGGATAATCTGATTCCCCACTTCTAATAGTAGGGAATTATAGATCATTGTAGTGAATTCCTATGTTCTCTCAAAATTCCCTACATAGAAGAATGTAAGAATGTCATTCCCCACTTCTAATGGTAGGGAATTATATTTACGTATTAAGAATTGCCTACATTCTCTCAAAATTTTGTATATAGGAGAATATACAAAATTTAAGAATTACTCTAGGTATTTCTATAGCCCTAATCCTCCATAATTCCTTATTGTGGTTATCACTTTCTAGAAATTGAATTCCACCTACTTCTTGGTTTGAAGCTCCACAAAATCCTTTGTAGTGGCTTCTCATCTTTTTTTCTTTGCACCTTAGAGAATGGAGTCACTAATATTAAAAACATCAAGGAAGGTGAACATATCTTATCTACCACTCTTGAATTGTCTTGAACGCTCATCGACAATGCACAAAATGTGTTTAATATATTTTGCATCTTTCCTAACATCTAATAAATATTTCCTCCCTCATGAATATACTTATGATCATACTTAATATGAGGTTGTGGGCTCATATGTTGGTAGGTGCATCACTTTGTTTGACACTTGGACCTAATATTGGTAGTATGCACATGGTGTGGTCATGAGTGGGCCTTTTGCCCACTTGCACTCAGTTTCTTTGTTATCGAGGAGGAGAGACCTAGCTCTACAATTAAATTTTGATGTTGATTGGTCTTGTGAGCTAAGATATCTTCACATAGAATCCATGCCAACATGGTTCTTGCTCACTCCCTTGCAAGGGGAGGTGCATCCCCTTGTGGATGTTTGCTTGTTTATGCATTATCCCAACAAAAAAGTATAACATGGTACATATTCACACCCTACAAGTCTCTCATTCTTGTAGTGTGTAGAGAAATGCTTAGCTAAATATGGGTGGCTTGAGAGCATCTAGTGACATTGAGGTTAACACTAGAAATGTAAATTGGCTTCTTGAGGTGGATCTTCCTCCTAAGGGTGAAACTATGACACTAGCATTTTCTATTCATGCAAATAGTAAAGCTCATTAATTCATCAACTGACTTTCCCTAGGGACTTGTTGCTAGGGATAACCTACCTCATATGATCAATATTGATCATATTTCAATCACTTGGAGAAGAATAGTGACATAAGTCATTATCAATTCACATCCTAGATGGTCTCATAGACCTCAAGTGAGAGATACAATCCCGACTAAGCATTTGCCTTTTTTGAAAAATCACCACAATATAGTGGATTATCTCCTTATGTAAAGGCATCATATGAGTTCCTTGTGATCCCACAAGTTCTTACAACATTTGGTTTCATTTTAAGAGAGATAACTAACTATTGGCCCCTTTGCATGTGATCAATGGATACATTGGCAACTTGAGAAGAGATCGATTCTCATATTATTTTTGACCAAACCATCAAGAAAGCCATGTATTGGTATATAGCAACAAGCCTCATTACATTAGACTTGAAGGCAATCCAAAACACGAATTGATTTGTTTATAAATGGAAGAGGAGATAGCACACTTGACTAGATACTTTGGATTTGTGAGTGGGTGTCAAGTGGAGGCCTCTAACCTACATATGCAAGATGATGCACCCTTTATTAAGGTCTAATTATAGAATGAAAAAGGGGGAGAGATTATGTATTTCATTAAATTCTTAAGGGGTTTAATGTGCTTTTAGGACTCATGCGCAAGGTTGGTAGCAACGTTCATTTTCCTGCCATTTTGAGGGAGACTTGACCGTTCATTTTGAGGTAGACCTGTTATAACTTGATCAATATTCATGAAGAGAGAGAGAGGGTGCTTTGAGCTATGCTATCATTGTTGTTCATCTACCTGTCCTCTAATTCTCTCACTTTGTTGTGTCGAGCTGCCCCGCAGGCAGTATTGTTTAGCCCTTTGAGTGATCAGAGCTAGCTTAGCTAATTAGTGTTAGTGTTGTAGCTAATGGTCAATATTTCTTGTGATCTCCATGAGTGTTGTGATCAATTGCTATTGCATGTGATCTTGATCCATGATGCCTACAAAGCTATAACGTCCATGATCATCATCGACCCTGCTGCCTACCATTTTTTGGTCACCTCATTTCTGAGATAGCTATATCACAGCATGATCCACATCATCCTTTTGACATCGCTTTGGAGAAGGGGTCTTCGATCATCATAGTGTGGCTTCTACAAAGAGGAGGGGGCTTCGATGGTCGTCATCTCAACCAAAGACCATTAAATACACAGTATTATTAAGCAATCCAAAGAGCATTAAATACACAATGCAAGACCAATGATTAAGCATGGAGCACTCGATATAATATGTAGCCTATGACCAAGCATTAGGTGAGAGAACGTTGTGTATTTAATGGTCTTTGGCTTGCTTAATAACATTACTGAATATTCATTTGCATTGCATTAGGAATCTTTTTCCATGCTTGTAAATTACCTTTGGGCGTGCTTAGTAGTATTGAATCTTTGCATTGTGTTCCCAATCCTTTGCCATGCATTTCAAATATGTAACGGCTATGTGTTGCAATTATCTTTAGCCATGTTTTAAAACTCAAACCATAGAAGTGACTGCAAGCTAATATCCACTCATTACTCCATATGATCTTCATACAATTGCAAGATAGTCTTGCACAAACCAACAATAACTTTAATACTTATATCAAACAAATATATCCTCTTGATCAACTTCTCATTTCTATAATTACAAAATGTTGCCTTCCACGGTCATTAAAATTAATTTGCTCTTTTTGACTTATGTATTCACACTAATCATTAAAAGATAAATGTTTATGTTTATGCTTTGTATTCGCAATTTGTATTTGCTCAAGAGATTAGTTGATCATTTTAAGGTTCAAATTTTTTTTATTTGATTGTGATGCATATCTTGTTCACTTTGTCATTTTTTAAGTAAGACATAACTTTGTTTTGATAAGTTTCAATCATACAACAAATATTAATAGATTAGGAATGTCAAATTAATTGAGGGCAATTAGCACAATAGACTTTTGTAGATGAGTAATTAATGCAGAAGTCTAGTCTAGGAAACCTAGAAGACCACACCTTCTAAAAAGTTTAATATGCTTCTTTAGAGGCTAGTTAGGTTTGAAGTTTCAAACAAGAGATAAAAAATTAGTAAGTGGATGCCTATTTTAGGGCATCATCCTTTATATGAGCGTGGAGAAAGAAGATGTTAAACCACACACAGAAGGGATAACTGTTGTGATGAACTATCAAGTCCCAGGGACACTACCTTCCTTTTTTTGTTTGGTTTGGAATCTCAAACTATTTAGTATACAATTTTTGTTTTGTATCTCTATTATTGAGATAGCTTCAATTTATTCTAAGAATTCTTTAATACCTAGGATTATAATAATATATGTACTGATTAGCTTTTATAAATATTTAATGTAGATTTGGTGCCACCTTTTCTTGAGGTCACATATATATCATTTGTGCCTAAACTTGCAATCCGTGTCTTCTAGGATTAATATTAAAGAGCCTAAATACATGTCATTTCATGAGCATGGAGAAAGAAGATGTTAAACCGCACGCAGAAGGGATAACTGTTGTGATGGACTATAACTAAGTCCCAGGGACACGACCTTCTTTTTTGTGTTTGGTTTGCCATCTCAAATTGTCTAGTATGCAATTTTTGTTTTGCATCTCTATTATTGAGATCACTTTAATTTATTCTAAGAATGCTTTAATACCTAGGATTATAATAATGTCCAATAATGTATAAACTGATTAGCTTTGATAAATATTTAATGTAGATTTGGTGCCACATTTGCCTGAGGATGTCACACATATATCATTTATGCCTAAACCTGTAATTCGTGTCCTCTAGGTTTAATGTTAAAAAGCCTAAACTACTAAGTCCCAGGGACATGACCTTCCTATTTGTGTTTGGTTTGGCATCTTAAACTATCTACTATGCAATTTTTGTTTTGCGTCTCTATTATTGAGATAACTTTAATTTATTCTAAGAATGCTTTAATACCTAGGATTATAATAATGCCTCTAATAATGTATGGACTGATTAGCTTTGATAAATATTTAATGTAGATTTGGTGCCACCTTTGTTTAAGGTCACATATATATTATTTGTGCCTAAACTTGCAATCAGTGTCCTCTAGGCTTAATATTAAGGAGCCCAAATACATGTCATTTCATGAGTGTGGAGAAAGAAGATGTTAAACCGCATGCAGAAGGGATAACTGACTTTAACTAAGTCCCAAGGACACAACCTCCCTTTTTGTGTTTGGTTTGCCATCTCAAACTGTCTAGTATGCAATTTTTGTTTTGAGTCTCTATTATTGAGATCACATTAATTTATTCTAAGAATGCTTTAATACCTAGGATTATAATAATGTTTCTAATAATGTATAAATTGATTAGTTTTGATAAATATTTAATGTAGATTTGGTGCCACGGCCTTTATGCCTAAACCTGCAATCTGTGTCCTCTAGGTTTATTGTTAAACCACATGTCATTTCATGAGTGTGGAGAAAGAAGATTATAAAACCACATGTAGAAGGGATAATTGTTTAGACGGACTACTAAGTCCCAGGGATAATTATTGTCATGGACTGTCTAGAATGCATTTTTTGTTTTGCATCTCTATTATTGAGATAACTTTAATTTTTTCTAAGAATGGTTTAATACCTAGGATTATAATAATGCATGGATTGATTGGCTTTGATAAATGGAGATTCGATGCTACATTTGCTTGACGTCACATATATCATTTGTGCCTAAACTTGCAATCAGTGTCCTCTAGGATTAATATTCAAGAGCCTAAACACATGTCATTTCATGAGTGTGGGGAAAGAATATGTTAAACCACACGCAGAAGGGATGACTGTTGTGATAGACTATAACTAAGTCCCAGGGACACGAACCTTGTTTTTGTGTTTGGTTCGCCATCTCAAACTGTCTAGTATGCAATTTTTGTTTTGCATCTCTATTATTGAGATCACTTTAATTTATTCCAAGAATGATTTAATACCTAGGATTATAATAATGTCTCTAATAATGTATGGATTGATTAGCTTTGATTAATATTTAATGTAGATTTGGTGCCACATTTGCCTAAGGTCACGCATATATCATTTGTGCCTCAACTTGCAATCCATGTCCTCTAGGTTTAATGTTAAAGAGCCTAAATATATGTCATTTCATGAGTGTGGAGAGAGAAGATGTTATACCACATGCACAAGGGATGATTGTTGTGACGGACTACTAAGTCCTAGGGACACGACCTTTCTATTCGTGTTTGGTTTGGCATCTCAAACTATCTACTATGAAATTTTTGTTTTGCATCTCTATTATTGAGATAGCTTTAATTTATTTTAAGAATGTATGGACTGATTAGCTTTTATAAATGTTTATATTTCAGGTAGTTATAATGAATCATATCATGAGATGTCAGTGTAATTACAAGTGCAGATATTCATCTCTTGGCTATCAAGATGATATAAATGGCAATATGCATCCATCAGCTGTTGAAGAGGAGAAGAGGGAGAGAAGGAGAAGGAGAGAAGAGAAAGAAGGAGGGAGAGAGAGAAGAGGAGGAAGAGGGAGAGAGGAAAAGGAGTGGGAGAGGGAAGTAGAGGGAGGGAAGTAGAAGAAGAGAAGGAGTAGGAGAGAGGTAGAGGAAGAGGAAGAAGAGGGAGAGAAGGAGAAGGGGAGAAGAAGAAGGAGTGAGGAGAGAAAAGAAGGGGGAGAGAAGGAGAAGGAGAGAGAAAAGGAGTGGAAGAGAGAAGAGAAGAGGAGGGAGTGAAGGGGAAGGAGAGAAGGAGATGGAGAGAAGAAGAAGGAGAGTGAGAAAGAGAAGAGAAGAAGGGGAGAGAAGTAGGAGGAGAAGAAGAGAAGGAGAGGAGAAGAAGGGGAAGGAGAGAGGTAGAAGAAGAAGAAGAAGAGGTAGAGGGAGAGAGGAGAGAGGAGAGAAGTAGTAGAAGAAGAGAAAGAGAGGGAAGGAGGAGAAAAGAAGTGGGAGAGAGAGAGAGAGAGAGAGAGAGAGAGTGTGTGTGTGTGTGTGTGGGAGAGTAAGAGAAAAGAAGAAGAGGAAGAGAGGGAAGGAGGAGAAAAGAAGTGAGAGAGAGAGAGAGAGAGTGAGTGGGAGAGTAAGAGAAAAGAAGAAGAGGAGAGAGAGAGAGAAAGAAAGAAGGAGAGGGAGTGGGAGTTGGCAAGTAACCACAACAAGTCACCCAAACCACTCCCTCGGCGAATGACCCCATCCAGTGGTCTTTCCTATCGAACATGTCAACCCGAAACCTGTTAAGGTCCGGACTGCCTAGTCTCTGCAAGGCAAATGGCTCCCAAGAAGAAAGTCGCGGGAAGCATAGGCGCCCAAGCTACCGGTAATGCTGGAGAGGCGAGCAGAGCAACCAACGCAACAAACACAAATAAAACCAAGGTTCTAAGCTTTAAAATTAATTAGGTATTATTACTTGTGGAAGAGATGAAATGGTTTGTGACGTGCATGGAACAAGAACAAGTCTTAGGGTTTTGTTTACTCTAAGTACTAAGTTGCATGTGCGAAACAGTAGAGTTTGGAATTCGCATAAGATTTTATGCATGAAATAATAGCTTTTACTAACATAAAATGATAAGGTTATCGTCTTACCTCATATGAAATAATAGCTTTTACTCACATAAAATGATAAGGTTATCGCCTTACCTCACATGAAATGATAGCTTCTACACACATAAAATGATAGCTTTTTAACCAATTCAGTGCATGAATAGTCATTTAGAATTCACGTTTCGCAATCATGGTTAAAAGAAACACATGAAATGTTAATTTATGTTCATGAGATGCAATTGCATAGTTAGACAAGACCCTAGACTTCAAAACGTAATGTGTTAGGTAATTAGATAACTAAAGCAAACAGAGGAAAGTGCGGTGGACGTGACTTAGGTGTGTCCTACAGAAGGGTGGTCTCGGTTAGCTGGTAACTTTTCTCAAATGATGAGATAATAAGACAGTAGATGTATAATTGCCGGTTTATTCTGTTTTAGGGGAAAGGAATGGAACTATACCGTATGGTAGAGAGGTTGACCTTCGCATCCCTCTCATTTCCCATTCTCCATGAACCAAGTGCAGCATGAATCCGCTTCGACTCTGTTGTTCCTATGCAAAGTGGTACATCTGGAGATCGACGCTAGCTCCTTCCTAGAGACTTTGCTGATAGGAAAGGAAACCTGACCTCAGGTTGATCCCAAGTGGGAACGGTTGGACGCTTTTGCTCGGGGCAGGCTCGGGACGACCTAGATCGCAAACCCTGACCTCACGTTGATCCCAAGTGGGAACGGCTGGACACTTCTGCTCGGGGCAGCTCGAGACGACCTAGATCGCAAACTGTGTGTCATTCCCTGCAAGTGCTAGGCGGAGCCTTCTAGACACTCCTCCCGATGGGCTGCTACGGCGTGTCCCACAAGCAGACAAGCGGACACGTGACATGATGTTATCATAATACATTATAACTCCTCCATCTATATCAATCCCCATGTCACAAAAATTAGTTTCAGTTGTGTTTACTCATAAGCCACCAATCCTACTTTTCCATACTCTTCTTTAGTGATTGCTAATGCTAATATTGGGTTGTTTTTGACTGCTTCAACTCACCATGGTTGAACCAAATCATGAAGCATATCCACTGATAGATCTTATATCCATAATACGTCTTTCTTAGTCTCCATCTCCACATTAGGGCCAAAAACATTTTTAAATGCACTTTTTTAAATTCCTTGATTAAGAAAAGATCCAAATAGAGTCTACATGTATACAAGAATATAGTATTGTTATCTCCTTTGCTTTGGAGATAATAGAGTCTATTTTGTAGTTCTCCTCTCTTTTTTAGCCAAAATATTTAAAGTCTGACATGTTTTGGTAGTTCCAGCAATCCTACTCACTAACAAAAGCTATCAAAAGATATAGTCTAATGTTTTAAAGATTGGATATCTTTTTTAGTTGAAATATCTAAAGTCTAATATGTTTTGGTAGTTGCAACATTCCTCTTTATTGACAAAAGCTCTCAAAAGATATGAAAAAGTTGGGATTTAAAAAGTTAATACACAATCTTTTAAGAGATCTGATTACATTACTTCTTTTTTGCAACCATTTGTCTAAGCTCTCTCGATTCTCCTTCTTGACCTTCTCTTTGAGTTTCTTTCTCTGCACAATGTGTATACTTTCATTTTTTTTTCATAGCATCCACAAGGCATCCTTCTTGTTCCATGAACTCTTATATTGTCTATAATAGAAGCCTTATGTGAAACTTGGAAGCCCAAAACCTTTACTTTAAATAATTAGATTACCATGCTACCATCCTTCCAGGGCTCCCATAAGGTGAAAAGAGCAAAACAAGAGGATGTAGAATATCATTGAAAGGGATGTATTGCTATTTTCAAAGCTCCATCTCAAGAATATTTGCTTAGCTTTAGCATATTTATATGGCTAAAGATATATTATTGCCTCCAACTAAATGTATTTTTCTACAAATACATAATAAGTTTTAATCTAGTTTTGATATAAGTAATAAACATATCTATCAATGTAAGTAATAAAAATAGACTATTGTATGTAGGCATATTTCCATCAACATGTTTTGAGTGGTAGCCTATAGAGAACTTGAGTGGTGCTTTCCAAGACATTAGAAAATATTAGAGATACATTGAAGCTCTTGAGACAAAATAACACAAGTTCAAGATATAAGTTCTTGTGATAGTGCTTGCACGACTTAGTTTACGACAATACTTACAAAACTTGGTTGTACATGTCCGACTTACAAAACAAGACAAAACAAAGATATAAGTTTGATTTCAATAGTGTAGACCATTAGAAAAAGAGCTAAATGCACTTTGACTTATGAAATTTGATTACAACTCAATGCTGTAATTTTTTAACCAATAATAGAAACGACTGAAAATTTATTATTGCTCATTGATGTTGTTGTGGAAAAACATTTTGCTAGAAAATTTTACTTTTTAATAGGATTCCATAAACAATAAAGCATTCAAATAACATTTTCAATCATGAGTTACAAAAATGTGAGTATATATGTATATAAGTACCAAATGATAATTTACACTTCACGTGAATTGCTGGGATAAATATGCAACATGATACAAGAGATACACTAGTGTAAACACATTGTAAGTTCTTGATACAATAATACAACTTCTAGATACATGGTCAAGCTCAATGGTGTAGACCATTGAAATAATAGTTGAATATTATTTGCTTTGTATGTCATCTATCCATCATTATCGTATTTTTTTGAACCAAATATATAAACCATTGAGAATTTGATCTTGCTCTTTAGCACTTCTTGTAAAGAAAAATTTAGAAAAAAATTAATTAATTCAATTTGATTCTATAAGTAAAAATATATCTGATTTATACACCCGAAGTATTTTATTATATCATGAGCTACAATATACATATAAATATATGAAATAAGAGTCTATCCTTTGAGAATATTCCTTGGCTATTAGCAAATTATTAGCAAAATAGTAGCAAAAGTAGTAAATGAATATTAGTAAATAATTAGCAAAAGCAATAAAGAAATGTTTACAATATAAAAAGTGCAAGTAGAAAATGTACACAATATATTTTAGCATAGCTATGTATTTCAATTAAAGTTTTCATAAACTTAAGTGACTTATCAAGGGCAAATACCAATATAAAGTAGGCTATTGTAAAATATATGATAGCTTGTTAGGCTATCATATTGATTGAAAAACTATATAATATTTCATATTATTTCTACACACCATTCAAAAGTCATCGAAATATAAGACTTCTAGAAGGGTTGGATACATTCACAAGAAAAGAAAGTGCCTCAATTTTCATTTCTAGATATCTTTCTCTATTTCAAGTTCTTCTTTAACCTTATCATTATATCTAATACCACGTAAATAGAGGGTGTTAGCCATGATGCTTAAATCCCCCATTTGTAATCACATAGTTTTTTTTTTTCATAATTATCTCAAGTTTTATCTAATTATAATTAAAATCTTTGATTTTTATAAGATTTTTTAAATTTAGGATAATGCACATTATTCTATTAGATGATTTGATAATGATATAATATCTTATTTTGATGAGCCCTTAAACTTGTCAAAAAGATTTAAATTTTCAAAATACCCTTTGCTTTAAAAAAATTAAACTTTTATCTAAAATTTTTAACTTATTTTCTATTTTTAAAATTAAAAATAAGTATTTAAAATATCCAAAAATTCAAAAAATGGATAATTATTGATATAGCATGACTAGAGGGCTTGGAGGATATTGAAATGAAATCCCTCTATCATGAAATATCAATAATTCTTATTTTTGGGGATTTTCAAATATTTAAAAAGTTAATGTTATAACATAAAAATATTTTTAAAATAGAAAATGAGCTTGAAAATTTTAAAGAAAATGGCCAAATTTTTTAGAGCACAATATATTTATATTTTTTTGAAAATTTTCCAATAATTGTAAGTGCTCATAAATAATAAAGATTATAGCATCATCACATTATTCAATCCAATAGTGACCATTATCCTAAATCTAAAAATCCCTTTAAAAATTAGATATTTTGATTATAGTTAGAAATTTTGATCATAGTTGAAGAAAGCTTTAGAAAATCATGAAAAAGAAAATATATATGATACTATGCAAATAGGGAGTTCTCAACCATGGCTAGAACCCCCTATTTGCATCGTATTATACATTTCTTATTCTTCATGGTTTTTCTGGATTCTCTTGATTAATATGGCTTGATACAAAGATTATTACAACTAGTTTGGAGTATCACATAATGGAAAAGCGCTTTTTGAAATTACTACTAAAATTGAACCTTAAACAAATTAATAGTTCATTTTGGAATTACCTTTTAAATGCTCAAAATTGAGCATAGGATAGAGTGCAAAGATAATACTAAGTTTTATCTTGAGCTTAAGAGGAAATTAACATGTAAAAGAGTGATAAGATACATGCATATATAGCTATCATACAAACATGCATAGGAAAATCTATATGCACATAAGTAATAAGATAAACATATCCGTTAGATTTCTGCCAGCCAAGTTCAGCACCCGCTGCACCTCTCGCAACTCCATGCCTTGCCTTTGGCTCCTAGCCTGCTGATCCCTATTGTACTTAGCCATGCTTTGCAATGCTTTGCAATGCTTTGCGGGCCAGCTTTCTCTCCTCTTCTAGATCTGCGATGATAGCATCTGCTGTCCTACCATGGTGCTCATACCGAGCATGAGCGTCAGAACTGATGACCAACTGTGCTGAATAGTATCTGGAAAGGCTTCTAAGTCGAATTCCTCGTTAGATCTGCGGTCTAAACTTTCTTTTGCCATTGTCGACTTATCACGCTGCACCAAGCTATCGATTAGGTTCAGTAGACTTGTCAAATCCACTTCGTCGGCGTCCCCCGCTTGGTCCTACTTTTGCGCGTTGATGGTTTGTCTATGTTTTGGGTTCTCTCCTACTGGTGGGTTCCTTGAGTGGTTTATCTGGGTGAGTTCCTTCAGTTATTTAATACAGTCCTCAATTTATGGCCACTCAATGTGTCTTTCCTTGTGCACTTGTGCTCAATCAGGCTTTCAGTTTCCTTAAGTGTATTTCAAGTGCAGAAATTCAGGGTGAGTGCAGCTACCAATTTCTAGACGTCTTACGCACTCTCGCATTATTTTGGGCTGAATAGGCTTGTTGGTTAATTTTCTAGCCGTCTTGGCCCCTAGGGTCTAGGGTTTCTCTAATATGTTGTCTCGTTCGTTTTGGTCCAATCAGGCTTTACAACTTAGCGGTTTGCATCTAAGCCTTTGGGTCTCGCAACTGCCCACTTCTAGCTGCTAAGCGGCGGCGCCCTACGATTTTGCCTATTCAGTGTGCCAGAATCAAGTTCT
This sequence comes from Lygodium microphyllum, assembly GCF_053477565.2. Taxonomy (NCBI): domain Eukaryota; kingdom Viridiplantae; phylum Streptophyta; class Polypodiopsida; order Schizaeales; family Lygodiaceae; genus Lygodium; species Lygodium microphyllum. Next base: position 109,682,338 of record NC_141154.1, on the reverse strand, counting down.
GAGCATGCTAAGGGCTTTCGACAGTATGCGCTGCTGAGCTCTAGCTGGTGGGTCAGGTCAAATTTCTGAAAATTCAGTAAAAATCTACACTCGGCCCAACTAGTCTGAATTGTAGGGTTCGAGTGGGTTATTCGGACGGGCCGAGGCACATGGGCCAAGGGCCGAATTTGGGACTTGAACAAGGTGGACTCGGACGGGCCGAGGAGCGGACTCGGACGAGGTTACTCGGATGGATTGGCTCGGATTGGGCCGAGTGGTTGATTCGGACAAGGTTGCTCGAACGGGCCGAGGCAAGTGGGCCAAGGGCCGAGTGTGACACGTAACAGAGGGCCGAATTTGTCCATGGTCCGAATGGTGGACTCGGACGGGTTGAGTAGGTTTGGGCCGAGTAGGCTGATTAGGGTTTTGGCCGGGTGGGCCGAATGGCAAGGGACCGAGGGCCGATTCTGGGACTCGACCCAGAAATGACCATTCGAACGGGCCGAGCGCAGCGCACGTAAATAGCGCGAGTTCCATTTCGATCATTTCTTGTGATTCACTCAATTGTACCAAGCACAAACCTCCAGATCCTACCTAAGGGGGTAAGAGAAGGGATTCATATACCTGGATAGAGTAGTGGGCTCGTCGTTGGTGCGATCGAATCAAATCGGACGGTAGCTCTCTCTCTCTCTCTCTCTCTCTCTCTCTCTCTCTCTCTCTCTCTCTTTCACACTGAAATGTTTGCAAATGAGTCCTCCCTTGGCCTCTTAGCTCTTATACCCCTTCCCGGGTATGGTGTTGATGCCCCCAAACACTCACTTGCCAATCTTAGGCATCGCAAGCGAGCTTTTTGCCGTTTTTTCACGATTATTGCCCTGTTTTGCCCTGTTCTTGCAACAGTAAACCCTACCCTTTTCTGATGCGATTTCCTAATCCTATCCTACTCTAAATGCAACAAGAATCGAAAGCAAAATACTGAAATGATTTCTCCATGTTTCCTAATCATCAAACAAACAAAATAACCCAAAATACTTACTTGTTTTGAAGATCAAAAACACCCAAACTTCCTACCTATCTCAAGCTCCGTTTCGGGGATGAATCCCTTACTTCGATGCTGTTAGATATGATCAATGCCCCCACCCTCATTAGGTGCTACCAATGATCCATGGTGCTCAAAGTTGTAAGGCCCCCATTATGAGGAGAAGCCAAATGTGAGCCCGGACATTGGTTGAGTCCTGACTTGTATATCAGATGAGGTCTATGTGACCGGATGGCAAAAAGGTGACTGTTGTGGGTCTAATCTTTGGGTTAGACAGAGTGGTTAAGCTGGTAGCAACTCGAGGCACATTGCATTGAGTTGCGTGGTAAGGGAGTTAAAAGGGGCCCCTATTGTGGGGTCCGGGGGCAGCGCCCCCGGCCCGATGGTAAAGGGAATATTCCCTGGAATATTCCCTGGCCGACTAGTGGAGGCTCATATGGTAGGTCGGTCAGCAGGCCGACCTAACGACCTTCGCGGGCTATAAAAGCTAAACCCCTTCGCAGCCATCTCACACTAATCTTTCACCCAGTCAGAGTTGTTGTTCCAGCTAGCCTTAAACTCTTCACCTATCTTCTGTCTAGATCGCCATCTAAGCTTCACTCAGTGGAAGCGCACGGGTGGACAGAGCCATCTTTGTATCAGTTGTTTGAAGTTAAAGAATTTACTGATTCTCCTCTTATCTGTTGTGTACTCTCTATCTCTTTCTCAGATTCTGTTCGCTGCGCCGTGTAATATTTTACATGGTATCAGAGCCCAGGGGGCTCTAGAGATCGGAGAGCGTGCAAGAGGCAAAGGCTTCAACAGCAAAGAGAAACGATGTCGACTTCGGGAAGTAGTTCTGGCGCATCAGGAAGCGGTGCAGGAGGTGGTGCTGCTGTACTGGCTATTCAAACACTGAGGATTCATCCACCAACCTTCAGCGAAGGCAAGTTAGATGGTACAAACTACACCTTGTGGAAGTTCAAAATTACAACTATCCTTGATTCTTATGAGCTTCTGGAGACTATGCTGGGGACTGACGCAGAACCACAGCCTACCCCCGACCCATCAAATCCTAGTGTGATGATTCCTCCGAATGCAGATCTTCTACGAGCTTGGAAACGAAGGAATGCAGATGCATTGTGTGCCTTAGTTACAAGCTGTTCTGACAGTGTTTTGACTCTGATTCAGCATACAACCAAAGCATCAGAGGCTTGGAATGTACTAAGGAGTCAGTATGAAACACGAAACCAAACAAGGATTCAAAACTTGGAGAATCAACTAGCAACGGAGAAGTTTGCTGAAGGAGAGACGGTTGAAGCATTCATCACTCGGATTAAGAATCTCCGCGACCAGATGGCTGGCGCTGGGATACAAAAGACTAGCGAAGAGCTAGCTCAGAGGTGTCTTCGGATTTGTCCACAAAAGTTTGATGGACTAGTAACTGCCCTTAATACTCAGGTGAGACCTCAAGCTTTGACTTTTGAGGAGTTTTGTGCATTATTAATGGAGGAGGAGTTGAGGCTGAAAGCCCGAGAAGGTAGCAACAATGGAGATGCTGCATTCTCTGCCAATGCAAAAGGCAAAGGTGTTTCCTCCACCAAAAATGATGGTGACAAAAAGAAGAAGGGCGGCAAGAAGAAGTTTCAAGGAGAGTGCTTCTACTGTAAGAAGAAAGGACATGCAATTGCAGATTGTCGTGTCAAGAAGGCAGATGAAAAGAATGGTACCCTTAAAAGTAAAGGGAAAGAGACAGCCAATACGGCTGAAGCAGAGTTGGAATTATTCATGGCGACCATAGAGGAAGTGTGCTCCTCGGCGCAAGAAGAATCTACCACTGACTCTTGGGTGTTGGATAGTGGGGCCTCCCGTCACATGACCAACAAGAAAGGTCTATACAGTTCTATGCAGCCTCTACAAGAATCCATCACTGTGACGGTTGGAAATGATGCTAAATGCCCTGTTGCGGGCACAGGTACTATTTCTTTTGTTGCTGCAAATGGTGAAGTCAAAAAGCTTTCAAATGTGTTGTATGTTCCCGAAATCAGGAGAAATCTCTTATCAGTTGCTGCCATAACTGATCTTGGTCATGAAGTGAGGTTCAAGAAGACAGGTGCAGAAATTATTGATAGTGCTGGCACAATTGTTGGCAAAGGAGAAAGAAGGAACAACCTGTATGAGCTAAGTGCTCTTACAGCCACTGCTGGAGTGGGCACAAGTAAGCTTTGGCATGAAAGGTTTGGACACACCGGATTTGCAGTATTGAAGGAGATGCAAAAGCAAGGTATGGTTGCTCACCTACCTACAATAACTGAATTGAAGGAACCATGTGAAGCTTGTATGATGGGCAAGCAACAAAGAAAGGCATTTCCACAAGAAAGCAAGAATAGAGCACAGGCTTCTCTAGAGTTGGTGCATGCTGACTTGTGTGGTAAGATGCCTACACAGGCCTTGGGGGGATCTTCTTATTTTATGTTGATTGTCGACGACTACAGTAGGAAGATGTGGGTGTACTTCCTTCGTGATAAGGCTCAAGCTTTTGGTAAGTTTAAAGAATGGCTAATACTTGCTGAGAATGAAACAGGGAAAAGTGTGAAGAAATTTAGAATAGATGGTGGTGGTGAGTTCAACTCAAAGGAGTTTGAAGGCTTTTGCAAGAGCAAAGGGATCAAGCGTCAATTGACGACGCCTCACACACCTCAGCAGAACGGTGTTGTGGAACGCAGGAATCGCACCATTGTGGAGATGGCAAGATGCATGCTAAAGGGCAAGCGATTGCCTAACCATTTTTGGGCTGAAGCTGTTAATACTGCTGTCTACATTCTAAATCGGAGCTATACAAAGGCTCTCAAGGGAAAAACACCTCATGAGGCTTACACTGGTAAGAAACCATCTGTTTCACATTTCAGAATTTTTGGATGTGAATGTTATGCACATGTTCCAGATGAGAAGAGAAACAAGTTACAACCAAAAAGCAGAAAATGTATCTTCTTGGGTTATAGTGATGAGCAGAAGGCTTACAAGTTATATGACCAAGAGGCAAAGAAGATCATCGCGAGTCGTGATGTGGTGTTCAAGGAGGAGCCGCATACAGTGGAGGAGGAGAAGGCAAGTTCTTCCACTTTATCATCAAGCGAAGAAGTAGTCCATTATGAACCTGTCTCGAGAGCTATCCCTATCCTTAAGGAGGAGGAAGCATCATCTTCAGATGATGAGGAAAAAGTTCACCAACCTGACATCACCCCACCGGAAAAGCCATTGCCGCGCTGGGTGAAGCAGCTCTATGACCACAATAATCCTATGCCTGCATCTGTTGAGGAGAAGGCAGACGGACCAAGGAGGTCTCAGAGAATAGAGGAGCAAAGGAGGGCTTCTGTTCACATAGTCAATATGGCCTTGATGGTTGAGATTATGAGAGAAGTAAAGGAGCCAACTGACTTAGAAGAAGCACTTGCAGATCCATCATGGAAGGATGCTATGCAGGCGGAGTATGACAGCATAATGAAGAATGACACTTGGGTGCTAGTGGATCGACCAGCAAAGCGGAAGGTTATTGGCACCAAGTGGATCTGGAAGGTAAAGTACAAGGCTGATGGTACCTTAGAAAAGTACAAAGCTAGACTGGTTGCCCAAGGATTTTCACAAGTTGAAGGGTTTGATTTTCAAGAGTCATTTGCCCCAACTGCCAGAATGACCACTATTTGCATAGTACTTGCAGTGGCTGCCCATAAGAAGTGGCCAGTGTACCAAATGGATGTTAAGTCAGCGTTCTTAAATGGTGACCTCAAGGAGGAGGTGTACGTGGCTCAGCCACCAGGGTTTGAGGCCCCCCATTCTGAGAACAAAGTGTGTAAACTGAAGAAGGCATTGTATGGGCTGAAACAAGCCCCTAGAGCATGGTACCAGCGGATAGATAGGTTCTTTTTAAACCTAAACTTCAAAAGATGTGCCTCAGATGCTAACTTGTATGTTTACAGGGATGGTAAAAAGTCTGTAGTGATTGTCCTATATGTGGACGACCTTCTTATTACAGGTGACTATGAAGATATGATCAACCAAACTCGAAAGGCTTTGAGTTCTGAGTTTGAAATGACAGACTTGGGCTTGCTGCACTATTGTTTGGGGATTGAAGTCTGGCAAGAGCCAGGAAAGATCTTCATCTCTCAGAAGAAGTATGCATGGGAGATCTTGAAGGCATTTGGCATGACCGAGTGCAAGGAGATAGCTACACCTATGGAGGTGAATGCAAAGTTATCCGTCGAGGATACATCAGCATTAGCAGACATTGGGAGGTATAGGAGGTTAGTCGGCAGTCTGATCTACTTGTGTAACACCAGACCAGATATCAGTTTTGCTGTTGGTGTTTTGAGCAGGTTCTCAAACAAACCTCATGAGAGTCATTGGAAGGCTGGGATGCGGGTGCTCAGATACTTGAAGAGAACTCTTGACTATGGTATCACATACAGTTTCGGAACTTCTCTTGTGGGGAACTGTGACTCAGATTGGGCAGGAGACATTGATTCCAGGAAGTCAGTTTTTGGTTATTGTTTCTCTTTGGGTTCAGGAGTTTTTTCTTGGATTAGTAAGAAGCAACCAACAGTGGCATTGTCTTCTACCGAAGCAGAGTACAAGGCAGCTTGTTTTGCTGCATGTGAGGCCGTATGGTTGAGAAGGATTCTATGGCATATGGGAGTGCAGGATGAAGAACCAACTGTGCTGAGATGTGACAATCAGAGTTGCATCGCCATCGCCAAAAATCCAGTGTTTCATGCACGCACCAAACATATAGAGATCCAGTATCACTATGTGCGTGATTTGATGGAGGATGGGATAGTGGAACTGGTCTACTGTCCAACAGAGGAGAATGGAGCAGATATCTTCACCAAAGCACTTACGAAGGATCTGCTTCAAGTTCATCTTCAGAGACTCGGCATTGGGCCGAGGAGATAGTTCACCTATGGGTGGACATTGAGGGGGGGTGTTAGATATGATCAATGCCCCCACCCTCATTAGGAGCTACCAATGATCCATGGTGCTCAAAGTTGTAAGGCCCCCATTATGAGGAGAAGCCAAATGTGAGCCCGGACATTGGTTGAGTCCTGACTTGTATATCAGATGAGGTCTATGTGACCGGATGGCAAAAAGGTGACTGTTGTGGGTCTAATCTTTGGGTTAGACAGAGTGGTTAAGCTGGTAGCAACTCGAGGCACATTGCATTGAGTTGCGTGGTAAGGGAGTTAAAAGGGGCCCCTATTGTGGGGTTCGGGGGCCGCGGAAGCGGCCCCTGGCTGGGGGGTCGCAGGGGGGCCAGCGGCCCCCCTGGCGGGGGTCCGGGGGCAGCGCCCCCGGCCCGATGGTAAAGGGAATATTCCCTGGAATATTCCTTGGCCGACTAGTGGAGGCTCATATGGTAGGTCGGTCAGCAGGCCGACCTAACGACCTTCGCGGGCTATAAAAGCTAAACCCCTTCGCAGCCATCTCACACTAATCTTTCACCCAGTCAGAGTTGTTGTTCCAGCTAGCCTTAAACTCTTCACCTATCTTCTGTCTAGATCGCCATCTAAGCTTCACTCAGTGGAAGCGCACGGGTGGACAGAGCCATCTTTGTATCAGTTGTTTGAAGTTAAAGAATTTACTGATTCTCCTCTTATCTGTTGTGTACTCTCTATCTCTTTCTCAGATTCTGTTCGCTGCGCCGTGTAATATTTTACAGATGCTCGATATGAGGCACGCAAGTGCTCAAGCTTGAATCCATTGGTCCCGGCAACGGAACCAAAACGTGGGAGCTTTCGCTCAACTACCAAGACCCACGGACCGCTTATTGTTTCAAGCATTCCAAGCGAGCTCTAATGGCTATCTCTCACCTAGCCGACGTGCCGTCGATCCTACGAGTGTAGTGAGCTTACCTTAGTGCCGATATGAGTTGCCTCCTCTCTCACACTCACCAGTAGCTCCACGATCCTAGATGCTAGCTCAAGCATCCTCAAGCCTCCTCCACCTCCAAGCTCCATCCTCCATAGCCGTGCACGCAAGAAGAGGGAAGGGAAGGGAAGAAGAGAAGAGGAGAAGATGGAGAGCTTCACGCTCTTGATCCCTCACTCTCACACACTCACTCCCTCACATTCTCACACTCCTCTCTCAAGAGCACACACAAGCAAGAAGGTGAGAAGGAGAGAAGAAGAAGAAAACTCCTTTTTCCACACACCAAAGAATGATAAACATATTGTGGTGGTGGAAGTTTGGTTCCTCCTTCAACTTATGCATGACACCAGAAAATTGAGGAGAGATTCGAGAGTCTTACAACCCATCTAGGTCTACATGACCCTCATGATTTATTATTGGAGGATGTTCCAGAGGGATGTGATGTTGAGTTGGATAATGAAGTCAATAATGAGTCCTCAAATGAGATTGAGAGCTTGGATGAAGGTGAAGAAGATGAGGTTGAGATGCATGATGTTGAGCCATCTTTGTTTGATAGAATTATCCACAAACTAATTCAAATGCAAGCACTTTGGGATGAACATCAAGCCTCGATTGAGTTTCAGGACAAGATGCTTCAAATTTTGTTTGGTGATATTGTTGGGAGAAAGCCTTCTCAAACTTGTACAGACAATATGTTTGCACCAAGCTTAGGCAAACTATTAGTGCAACTACCCAACACATGGGATGGAGACTTAGGTGGTATAAATATTCCTACTTGTTGGGAGCAACTCAATGTCATGTTAACGCGACTTGGTATGGTTGGCTCTCAATGATATAGAATATGCCAAGGACGTGAGAGTTCTTCTCATGTACCATTGCTATACCAACCAAGCAAGGAAGATAACTACACCCGGGACACTCTAGAATGCCAATGTAGCTTCAATGCCATGGGAAGGAAGAAGTTAAAGTGTGATTGCCCACAATGTTGTGAAAAGTGTTCAAATTGTTCACTACCTAGGAAAGATATGCTTTCTTTTGATTATATCTCCATTACCAAACAATTGCAACTACTAACCAAAAGTAGAACCCTATGTCATGAATTATTGGAAATGTGGAGAAATAAAAGAAAGTGGTTAACATAGAATAATGAAATTGGTACTTCATAGATAAATGCGTTCTGGGATAGCACAAAGTGCAAGAGTGTAAAAGATTTTTGGGATCGAGAATCATACATAGAGCTTCCAGTGATATGTAATAATATGCATTGCAAGCAAGCATATAAAGCATGGCCTCCTTTTCAATGGTCACTAGCGCTTGTAGATGGTTGGAATGAGACAGATAAAACCTACAAGTTTATTTGCAAATCATGTCGAACTCATATACACAAGGACAAAAGGATCTACACGGTACACTTTATTGCAACGTAGATTTTTAAAAAGCCCATGAATAATCTTTGATATATATATATATATATATATATATATATATATATTGGTTTTGATGAGCAGGTTGATCCACAAAATTTTGCTTTATTATTACATTGGTACGGGTTTCAATCCTCAAAGACAACCTAGAAGAATTGTGGAGTTGTTGAGGTGAAGGTCCTCAATGCTAGAAATAACTCTTTTATTGGTGTTATACCAGTTTTATTTATTCCATTCAGCTGTAAAAAGGTGTTTGGGAGCTCTAGCAAGCTTTTTCATGTCTTCATGCAACCATTGATTGATGAGTTGGAAAGTATGTTTGTTAATGGATTTAAAGTAGATTTCAATTATCCAATCACACACATAACTGAATATAGAAATTCTCTCAATAGAAGATTCATTGCACGTGCCATGTTAATGATGGTAACTGGTGACCATCTAGCTCAGTGCAAGATTCGATCTTTTAAAGAGGGTGGTGAATCTTTTTGTCATAGACACAAAGCGATAGCTACCTTGGAAAGTGAGGGATCATGACGTTACTTCTATGATCAAAACAGGTTTCAATTGAAACATAGACCAATCAAAAAATCAAGTGATGAAATGCTTACTTCTTTGATTATGGTAGAAAGAGTTCTCACTCAAGTAGATAGGGATGAACTTTTAAAATCTCTATAAAATAGCATTTGGGCTAAAATTTGCCCCAAATTTTTACCTTCATGATCGATCACGATTACCATTGACATGAGTCCTATAAGGATTGGCTGGATCATTAGACAGGATGAAGAAGAAGAAAACATGTATGTTGTAAGGTTTGGATTTAAAGTGTTGAATGAATGGCAAAGAAGGTATCCAAAGATCAAAAGAGAGTTGCGGAGATTATATCCTTGAAATGTAATAAATAGTGTTTTATTGGAATGCTAGTTATTTTGTGAAGAGATTGCTTACCACTTCTTGGTATGATCACTACATAGAATCTTAGTTTGAGAGTTATAATGATAAAACTCAAATCTATATTTTTATTGTGACTCAATTTCATAATGGAATGAGAAGAGATATGAGCCAATTGCATAATGGAACGAGAAGAGATATGAGCCAATGTCTCATTATCAAAACGATATTTCAAACTTAGGCATGAAGACACATATATCACTATAGAAAACTTCCTTAAATTTCTTTTTAGGGTCAATCTCAAAGTGGAGAACAAAAGAACACAAGGATATAACATCATGAAAACAAGAGTTGAATCTGTTATGAAGACTTAAATTAAAAGTTAAGGCTTGATGTGTTGTTCTTATGAAGTCTCAATCTCAAAATTGAGTGTGACAACAAGAGAGGAGATACAAATTGAGCATGAAGTCTTGTGGCAAGCCTAGCATTATAGGGGACTTCCTTTGAGTACTATTACAATAAAACTTTAAGCTATTTGCTTATTGTAACTCAAATGCATATTAATGTAATGAGAAAGATATGATATAATATCTCATTATCGATACACCATTTAAAAATTGACCATAAAGCCATGTGTGTTACTTAAATCTCATTTCTAAGGTTCAATCTCAAGATGAAACATGAATGAATAAAGGGATATATCATCATAAAAAGAAAAGTTAGATCCATTATGAATCAAAAAAAAATTTGAAGCCCAATGGGTGAGAGATTATTATGATAAAGGCTCAATTTTAAATTTAAATATAACTAAGAGAGAGAAAGCGGCACAACTTAACTATAAAGACTTGTGGCAATCCTAGCATTATATGGGACTTGGTTTGACAATTATAGGAATGACACTCAAACATATTTTCTTATTATGATTCAATTATATGACATAATGAGAAGAGATATGAGATTCAATCATAACTCAATTGTATAATGTATTGAGAAGCAATATTTCAAAATCAAGCATGAAGCTAGGTATGAGGCATATCATTGTAAAAAACTTAAAGTTCTTTTTTAGGCTCAATCTCAAAGTGGAGCATAAAAGAATAAAGGGATGTATAATCATAAAAAGGAGATTTGGATCTACTATGTGATGACTCAAATTCAAAATTGAGGCCTAATGGGTAAGAGGCTCTTATCATAGAAGCTCAACCTCAAAATTGAGCATGATGACAAGAGAGGAAGAACACAACTTGAGTATGAAGTCTTGCAAGAAGCCTAGCATCATAGTGAACTTTGTTTGACTATTATAGGAATGAAATTCAAACATACTTCCTTATATGTGACTCACTCATATGACATAATGAGAAGAGATATGAGACAATATCTTGTTATCAAGTCATATTTCAAAATCAAGTATGAAGCTATGTTTGAGGTCTATTATTGTAGAGGAATTACTTAAATCTCATTTTAAGGCTCAATCTCATAGTGAATCATAAAAGAGCAAAGGGACATAGCATCATAACAAGGAGAAATAGATCTATTATTATGACTCAAATTTAAAATTGAGGCCTAACGGGTGAGAGGATTTTATCATGAAGGCTCGATCTCAAAATTGATTGTGATAAAGAGAAAGAGACACAACTTGAGTATGAAGGCTTGATACTCTAGCAACATCGCTGCTCGCAGAATTAGGAGAAAACCAGGGCTCAAAGAGCCAGTCTAAAATCCCTATTGTTGCCAAGCAACTTGATAAGTACCACCATACAGCTTTGTTGAGTAGTTCGAGCAAGTCTACGAAGCCAATGGCCTCAACGACCTGACTCAACGCTCCCAAGCGTTTGAGCTTTGCTTGGGCGACAAGGGTAGGACGTGGTATACGAGCTTAGATAACGCAGAGTGAGCCAACTTTGATGGCCTCAAGGATCTCTTCAATTAGAGATTTGCCGAGCCCGGATACTCCGATAATCTACTAGTATGCTTTATGAACGTCAAGCAAAAAGAGAAGGAGGAAATTTGTGATTACATGACCAATGTACGGAGTCTCTTCAAGAGAATCCCTACTGGAGAGCGACTGACTGAAAGAGTAGTATCAACTGTATTCATCAGCGAGATTCAAAACGAGGAACTATACAAGGCTTTGGTAGGCAACTTGAGCTTGCAGCGAGACGTGCTAGCCAGGGTCTTTGAGGAAGCCATCTGAGTTGACGATCAGCTGAAGGAGCGGAGCTCCAGAAGCACGAACCTAGAAGAGACCAACTCGCGAAGCTCAGAGAGAGCATCAGTTTCGAGTGAGTGATCAGCCCCACCATCCCAGGATAAGGGGAAAACCAGCAAAATGATGGCTAACGTTAGGATGGAACTAGCCAAGTTGCAAGATATGTTGAGATGACCAATGCACCCACACATCCAATGCGTGTACTGTGGCGGAAACCACTTGCCAACCGAGTGTCAAGACCCTAGGTTAAGACCTTGCGCTAACTGCGGTAGGTTCGGTTATGACGTCGCGAATTGTAGATTGCCAAGGAGACTTTCATACTCACAACCATATGGCCAGCCTTACTTGGCGAACAGGCCGCAGCCATTTTTCGAAAGGGGAGCCCCATTGGCCCTCCCTGTGCCTAATGACATTAAGACGGTTGTTCCTAGGATGGAAATAAATCCTACGGGCATTCCTAGACCACATAGTCCTTACATAACCCATCCACCGAGTGACACTCCTGTCCACTATGTGGAAGAACCAAACGAGGAAGAAGCTTACATATGCCCTTACGTCTCGCATGACGATGAGGGCAGCGTTGTCCTCATGGATTATCACCCTGTATCGGTGATGGTGTTAGGAAGAGGACGAGGTAAAGGCCTAGGAGGGCAAACGCAGGATCCAATCGCCTGTTGGACTTGTGGCCACCCAGGTCATGTCTCATCACGGTGCCCTGAAAGGGAGCAGCAAAACAGAGACAAGGCGGACCAAAGGTGTGCTGAGTGTGGAATCACCCATCTCTTTGTCGATTGCCCAAGGCGAAAGCCGTTGTCTAGCTCAGCCAATGAGCCATCTGTCCCATTGGGGTTGTTTGGTGTCGAGAACCACGATGGGGAGGCCACGCCTATTCCATTGCGGGTCATGACCTGTGCCCAAACGAAGCAGGCCGGCATCTCTCTGCCAGGACCTAGCAATCTCGATGCAACCTCAATAGGGAAGAAGAGCCATAGACGGCGAAGGAAGAAGTCAGAAGCTAAAATCGCACTAAAAACAGAGAGTGCTACAACTCTGTGTTGGAAAGCTTCTCTGACGCAGAGGCAAAGACGTCAGCCCCTAAGATGGCCGAAAAAGGAAGCGCTAAGGTAGGGGAATACCCGCATCCGAAGCGACAATTAGAGGCCATAGAAAAGGTGAAGGAATGGGTGAAGGAAGCCCAAGAGCATCTAAAAGATGCTGAGCCCATCATAGAGGACGGGATCGATGATCTCTCCAGCATAAGTACGCCAATCTCGCCTCCACAACCAAAGTCAAGAGAAGCAACTGCACCACAAGCGGTGCCGTTAAGGCCAAGCCTCGGCGCTGCTGCAGGGCCGTGGTTCAGTCACGGCCACTGGCCATGACGATCTAGGGTAGGAGAGAGACAAACACCCAACGGTCTCCTAACCACATTGGTGACTACCCCTGTAACACTTAGCCTGGGAGATCTGCTTTAGGCAGCATCCCACCCTATGGCAAGATCTTAAGCAGTGGGTTGAAGGGTCACAAGGGCAGGTTATGGCAAACCCTCATGACCATGATGCAGAGATGCAAATACCGAGTTTGACGCTGCACTCTATGCCTAAGTCCTTGCACGTTAATGCCTTTTGGGAAGGTTCCGAGATGCATGCGGTCTTACCGGTTTTAGCCCTAGGCAATACAACGAGGAAGGGAATTGTGGACACAGGGGCTGGGGTTAGTGTGCTTAGCCACGCAGTGCTTTAGACTTGGGGAAACCCACCTGTTGAGACTGCTAGGTTTAATGTCACACTAGCAAATAGTATGAGAGTCAAGCCATTCGGGGTGCTTAAGAATTGGCCAGTGAAGATCGCAGGTGTCCAATTCTCTGTTGACTTTATAGTCATGAAGGGAGTGGACTATGACATCCTATTAGGCTGCCCCTGGATGCGCAACGCTAAAGTCATCGAAGATTGGGGTAACGGCTTGATCTTCCTTGGCAATAGGACGGACGCCGTGAGAGTAGAGATGGACACCTGGAAGACCTCGCCAGTCGACTTAGATGCCATCTCTGCTATGCTCAAGGGTAATGCTCCAGTCAAGGAGTCCTATGGGCCCTTGACCAAGTGTATCCCATGCCCAGAGGACGAGCGGGATTGGATGCATGTCCTTGCTACAATTGACCTATCATTCTCTGATCACGAGGCATATGAGCAAGCCATCAAAACAATTGGCAAGGCTAATGACACACCCTCCGTACCAATCTGCATGATGGCAGGAAGCCTTCATGGGAAATCAAAGCCCTTCAACTCCCAAGTCCCAACTAACAAAAGGGAACTCCAGGAGATACTGGAATATCTAACGGACAAGCTAGGTAAAAATCCAGCTGCAAATCTCAAACCACTCCAGGATCTCTTAGATGAATCCAAGTGGCAATGGACCAGAGTGCATGACTTAAACCTCATGTATAACTGGGCCCTAGTTCCTGACCAACGACCAGAGATAGACCAAGCCCTAGGAGACGACAAGCAGTCTGATGAAGAGAATTCTAACGATGAATACGAAGACTGCCAATCCTTCAGTGATGAAAGTGAGGGTGAGAAAGATACTGTGGAATACGACACTGAAGGACAAGAAATAGAGCAAATACGAGCAGACTCCAAGCCGCAGAAAAAGAGTATCTTCAGGATGGAGCGTGGGGTCATGCGCGTGGAATGTGATCACGCCTGGTTTGAACACGTAGGAGCCATAGACCTTGAGCAAGCAGGACTAGCCTAGCTAGGAATGACATCAGTATTTAGGACTGAATCACCATCTGAACTGCGCCCACCAGGGAAGACCACCTCTTCTAGCAAAGACGGAGGGTTCGACTCTGAATCAGAGGTTAGTTCGAATAGTGATCTAGAGATCCCTAGGCCGCCCACAACCAGACGCACCAAGGGGGACCTACCTGTCCACCTGAGGCGCAAACGATTAAGACAGGAAAAGGCAAAACAACCCACGGATACTCGAACGGAAGAACAATGAAAACCGCAGTACCTCCGTAAACGATTTACGAAATTCAAAAAAGGAGATAGGGTGGTAGTTTTGTTAGGTGCCAAACGTCAAGCACAGACAAGCGAACCAATCGAGGGACCAGCCAAGGTCAAGGAGGTGGACCTAGCCCAGGGAGGGGAAACACCCCCACCAATCTTCATTGCCGATGACTTGACTAATGAAGAAGAAAAAAGTCTTTTCGCTCTCGTGCGAGAGTACATAGACGTGTTCGCCTGGTCCTTAGAAGAGCTTAAGGGGGTAGATTCGAGTGTCGTGACTCACAACATACCCATGACGCCAGACGCAACGCCGGCCAAGTAGCGACTGTACCCTATGAATCCAAAACATGCTCATGCTGTCAAGGAAGAGATTGATAAGCTGATGAGAGCAGAATTCATTTATGAAATTGAGCACACAAACTGGGTATCGCCCATAGTCATCGTGATGAAGAAGAATGGAAAAATCCCGAGTGTGTGTCAATTACAAGAATGTAAACACTGCTACCAAGAGGGACAACTATCCGTTGCCGTACACCGAGCACATGCTTGAGAGAGTGGCAGGCAAGAAAGCCTACAGTTTTTTGGACGGCTTCTCAGGGTACAACCAGGTGCAAGTGCATCCTGCTCTGCCTTTGCCATTGAGTGGGGCGTCTTTGCTTACATAGTCATGCCCTTCGGGCTGACTAATGCCCCTGCCACTTTCCAACGCCTCATGTGCACCATCTTTAAGGACATGCTTCTCAAGGAGTTAGAAGTCTTTGTTGACGACCTCTGTGTCCACTCGACCTGGATCAAATACCTAGACAAACTCTGAGTAGTCTTCAAGCAGTGTCGTTTATATCGTCTCTCCTTGAACCCCTTAAAGTGCCGGTTTTGGGTGAAGCATGGATGCATCCTAGGGCATGTGGTATCGGAGAACGGCATTGCCAGTGACTTCTCGAAGGCCAGGGTCATTGTTGACCTTCCACCCCCAACCAACTACAAGGAAGTTCAATGCTTCCTAGGCCATACTAGAGACTATCGACAGTTTGTACTGAATTATGCGTTGATTGCCAGACCCTTGTACAAGCTGCTTATTGTATTTGAATGGAGTGAAGCATGCCAGCAGGCATACGAAGAATTGAAGAAGGCTCTAACCACATCACCAATCCTACGAGCCCCAAATTGGACCATCACCTTCCACGTGCATATCGATGCTTCTAAGTTTGCCGTGGGGGCAGTGTTGTGCCAACCTGGTGAACACAATTTAGACTATCCAGTGAGCTTTGCTAGTAGCAGACAACTCACTGAGACGGAAATGAATTACTCGACGATGGAAAGAGAGGGATTAGCCATGGTATTCACAGTGAAGAAATTCTGGCATTACCTTTTGGCCACGCCCTTTACCTTCTTTGTGGACCATCAAGCCTTGTTCTATCTAGTAAACAAACCTTGTGCTTTAGGACGCATAGCTCGATGGCTCCTTCTGTTAGAGTTTGACTTCTCTGTTGTGGTACGGAAGGGAAAATAGCATTACATGACTGGGTCACATGTCGCGCATCCCCACCGGAGAAGCCGCTGGACAAGGTGTTATTGATGAACTTCCCGACGCCCATCTATTTAACCTTTCCAGCGAGAGAGATCTATTTAAGGCTGATCTAACGCCATATTGGGAAAATGACATAGTCCAAGTGCTTGAGCATGGACTGCCTGACCGACCGATAGAAAAAGCCCGACTTAGGCGATTAATCCATAAGATCCAGCCCTATCAATTGATTGCAGGCCAACTCTATAGGCTGGGGCAAGACGGATTGTTGCGCAGATGCGTGTGCGAATATGAGATGCATGATGTGCTCTCAGAAGCTCATGGTGGCATTGTCGGAGGGCACTTTAGCGGAGACACGACAGCACGAAAAGTGTTGCAATCTCAACTGTGGTGGCCCATGCTTTTCCGCGATGTAGCACGATTCTTCAAGCACTGTGACGAGTGCCAGCGGACGAAGGTCCCAATTCGCAAGGATCAAATGGAATTAACCCCAATTATTGCTCGACAACCCTTCGAAAAGTGGGGAATTGATTTCATTGGACCCATTAGTCCTGCGGCATAGTATTCGCAAGCCAAGAACATCATTGTGGCCACGAATTACCTCACTAAATGGGCAGAAGTGCGAGCGACATGAAAAAACGACGCTAGAATGACGGCTAAGTTCTTATGGGAGCAAGTGATTTCACGATTTGACTGCCCCATCGAACTGGTCAGTGACCAAGGCACGCACTTCATCAATGAAGTAATCGTGCATCTCCTATCCACCTTCCTCATCATCCATCGCAAATCCTTGCCATACTACCCTCAGGCAAACGGCCAGGCCAAATCAATGAATAAGATTCTGGTCAATGTCCTAACCAAGGTTGTCTCTACTTCACGCAGTGACTGGGACAACAAGCTGATGGCAACTCTGTGGGCTTACCGAACGGCTTATAAAACAGTTGTCGGTCAAACCCCCTTTAGGCTGACAAATGGAACAAAAGTGATTCTTCCATTAGAAATCTTTGTTCCTAGCGTGAGAATAGTGCTTCAAGAATGATGGGAAGGGAAGGAGGCATGGACACAACGCCTAGTTGAGCTCGAACGCCTCTCAGAGACTCGCTTCTAGCCACCTATGCACTGATCTGTGAGAAAGCCTGACGCAAAAGCTGGTTTGACTAGCACGTCAAGCAGCGTGAGTTTGAACAGGGTGACTTAGTGCTCCTCTACTCGGTTAAGGGGCATAAGCAAAAGATGAAATTTAGAGGTCTTGGACCCTTCAAAGTTCGTGCAATCAGCCAAACAGGTAATGTCGAACTTGAGACCTTAAACGGTGAAGGAATAGGCTTCTTCAATGGTAGTCGTATCAAGAAGTACTATCCTCCTACGCATCCTTTGCATGAGCCACCAATGTTAGAACCGCCTGTCAAAGTACGAATAGCCACAATCACTGAAATCGATGACGAGGATGAGGAAGCCGTAGAACCCGCATACCTCCATATCACGGTCACGGCAAAACAAACATGTGCTTTCAACGCCTTGATCGACGAGGGAGCAGACTTCAACGTCTTGACCTACGATCATTGGGCTCAACTTGGCAAACCACAACTTCAACCTACCACTGCAAAATTAAGCCCATATGGGGCCCATTTCTATGCACTACTCGGCAAGTGCAAAGCATCCGTTTCTATTGAGTCTGAGACTGTTCCAATGATTTTTTACGTGTTGCCAAATGCTAAAAATGCTGGCACAAAGTCACTGTTGGGGCAAACCTTCAAAAAGCAGACCCACTGCAATGTTGACTACGCATCGCAGTGTATCCATCTCGCAATAGGCAACGTTCGCATTGTTACAGCTTTCAGCAAGGGCTGCGCAACCTCATCATGTCTCACAAAGCCACCGGTAGAAACATCTGTAGGCAGGTCTAAGGAGGGGGTAGTGTGCGGCCGCCACTCCCCGAGTTTCATAGATCGCAACCCATAGCAGCCAAAGCTAAGGCCCCACAGCCTCGCCTTCAATGGATGTTTAAACAACCACAACAGCCACCTGAGAGTCGACACTCCTACCCTCATAAGACCAGAAACTCTAAACCTAGGAAGCCCAAATGCAGTTACAGGAATAGATGTGTAATCAGTCAAAGATGGGTCCCCAAGGCCCTCTTGCACGCACAAGGCTACTATGAGGGCAATGCTTGGCTATGGATACCTAAGGCCCACATGGCCAGAGGCACCACTCGTACGCCAGCCTCAAGCTTGATCATCCCAAAAACCGTAGAACCTCGAAACCACAAGCTGTAGAGCTTCCATGACCCGCAACCATCAAGTTCATCCACGTGCGAACCCACGCGAGTCACCCAAGCCTGTCGACCCAAGCAACAACCGCCGTCACAAGAGTCATCACCCGCTAGTGCCGATCCGACTTTCCAAATCCATCCTAAAAGCAGCAAGCCATCACTCGAGGCTGCTGCTAACCCAGCCTTCATCCCAACGGCCCAATCGCAAGATCAAGAACACTCATCCCTGCAACTTTTCATCGCCAAAGGCTCAAGTCCTACCAAACCCCAACCACCTGTAGGCCTTAGGCCCTCTTACGAGAGGAAATCCTCTCTCACTAGCAGCTGATTTACCTGAAGAAATAGGAGATGACGTGGTGGATTGCATTAAGCGACTGGACGCTACTTTTGTGTCACTAGCTTTGAGCTACGATCGCCTCGACTTAGGCCTATTGGAGGAATCCTTCGTAGTCGAAGTTCAAACGATGCCTTGTTCTTGGGAAATGTTTGAATTCGCATTTGCAAAAGCCACTACCTCTGTTGCTTAGTAGTGAGATCTCAAAAGAGCAAGCAATCAAACAACGCCTCATCTCGTCGTATGATCAGCGAACCACTTCTGCCATCACTGACTAAGAAGTGGCAGAGCTGTCAAGACTTTCTGAGATGAAATCCCAGTTCCTAAGGCATTGGTACGCTCTTAGGTTGCAATGGGAAGTTGAAGGATGCCGAATAATGACCAACACTGAGCAGCGCCGCGCTATCAAAACAATAGAGTATGACCCCACATATGTTGCGCCAACCTCATATCAAGTGTTAACCACTCTGCGGGGCCGTCCTATAGAAGAACACATCAAAGCACACCTCTACCTCGACCGCTTGTTGACTGAGGAGGAGTTACACATTGCTAACTGAGTCAACTCGGGTGACTTCCTAAAACTGATGTTCTCACATACATCACCCAAGTGGGGATTAAACCCTCTGACCTAGACCACGAAGCCCATTTGGAATACAACCCCAATTTCTATACTTGGCTCCTTCACAAGTAACCCCTACACCTCCATGCCGAAAGCCCTTCACCTTCTAACCCTAAATCCTAGGAAGGATTCTTCTCAAACTGGAAGGGGAGGGGGTAAGGTGAATCAGATCAGAATCAGTAAATCAAATCAAAGTCAGTGAAGCACGTAGACATACATTGTGAAAAACGGATGGGGTAGGAAAAGGGCATGAAAACTTTGAATTAAAGGGCAAAAAGTCAAAGTCTGAAAAATGGAGTCTGCATTAGATCTTAATGAATTCATTCAAAAGCATAGAGTTTTTTCTTTTTCAACAATTATTATGTTGCAAACACTAATGAAAATTACGGTTTATGATAGGAACAAAAAATGTCACAGCAGGACTGAGCCCACCGACTCCCCTTCATGGAGGAGGAGAAAACGCGGTACAGCATCAACCTGGAGAGCCATGCCTACAATCAATTGAAATTCTGAACTATTCATAATTTAGAAGAATTAGTGGCCAAGGAAGAGGCGGCCAAGAGAGTCGTGGAAAGCTGCAATATCAAGAAGTACCTGGAAAGTTTCGCACAAGAACCCAACCACACGAGCTGTGTGAAATTTCTCAGGTCCTACAACCTCGACAGTGAATGCGGCACCATCACAGTGGGAAGAGTAAGGAATGCTAAGCAAGTATTGGTTCGTCTAACCTCGGCCTTAGTGGAGAAGGCATTGGGACTAGAACCAAAGGTGGAAAAGAAGCAGAAGAGGGATGTATACGCCATGCTGGGGATGAGAACAGAGGACGTGCTGACAAATGACGGCATCAGTATCCAGGACATCCTCAATGCAGAGACCAAGCTACAGGAAAAACTCATACATGCGCTCTTTTCCAGCTAGCGCTACAACGCATTGATGCACCGAATCAATGTACCAATACTGGAAAATGTAGCGGCCCATACCCTACACGAAGTCGACTAGAATGGTTATGTGCGCAAGACCATCGACCAGGCAGCTCGAGCGCTAGCCTTAGGAAGCATGCCAACAGGAGGAGAATCCCCAGTGTCGAAGGCCGCAGAAAGAAAGAGGGCCTCTTCCAAAGCCTCGTTCATCGCCTACAGGGGCATCTTAACGGCGCTTATCCAGGAGGCCGTGAAGCAGAAGAGGGGGAGGGGGAAACACCCGACATATCACCTCCTCATCAACACCAGGAGAGGTCCAGTGATAGGACGGAGACTGAGGAAGAAGAGGAAGAACATAAAAGCAAAAAGCAGGTCAAGGAGACCAAGAAAAAAGCAACGCAAAAGAATAAGAAACATGATGAAGGCCGTAGGAAGGAGAAGGAAGACTTAGAGAAAGAAAAAAGACAATCCCTCAGGGAGGCCGAGAAGAGAGAAAGGAAGAGGAAGCAAGAAGAAGAATAAACAACAGAGCAAGTCAGGCAGGCTAAAAAGGTGTCAAAGCAAGAGGCTGAAAGGAGAAGAAGAGAAGAGTAGGAGGAAAAAGAGAAACTAGAGGAAGAATACAAAAAGGCCGAAGAGGAAAGGAAAAGAAGAGTCGCAAAGGAGGAAGAGGAGTTAAGAAGAAAGGAGGAGGAGGACCTAGCCGAGGCTATACACTGGTCCATCGAGCAGCAGTGCAGAGCGGATGACCCAGAAGCCTGGAATCAGCCAAGGGAAGAAGGGCCTAGCTCCAACATGCAGGAACCAGAACCCGCGCCCCCCACAGTTCCGGAAGGAAAAGGCAATGCACCCCTCCATCCTATCCCCACCCTCATGGCACCCCCTGCTAAACCCACTACGCTCACCCCTAGCATCCCCACCAGCTTGGAAGTGTCCAACCTGGTGGCCTGGATGCAATACTTCATCAGTAAGGAAATGGCCCAAGGGAAGAGCATGGAAACCATGACCACGGGACCAAAAAGGCCAGTTGCAAATGCAGAATCGAGGCAGGACCAGAAGCGTCCACGTATGGAGGCCTCCACCACCACCACCCCCACCCACACAACAATGACGCCACCAGCCAGTTACGACGAATACGTCGCTGAGCTGCTCTCCCAACTAGAGAGAGTGAAGGAGGAAAAAAGAATGGCGGTGGCTGAGTTGGTGACAGAAAAAGAGTCAGTGGTGGCCTTCCAACTGGAGAAAACCCGCATCATTGCCATGCAGCAACCCCAAATATTTGAACTCAAGTAGGAATTGAAAGCAAAAGAGGATAGGGAAGAAAGCTAAAAACAGCAACGGGAGGACGAGAATCAAGAACTTGTGCAGATGCAACGGGAATACAAGCTCCTCCTGATGCAATATAAGGAACTAGAGTCAAAGACCGCCACCATTGAGCAGATGATGGAGGAACTAAACGCTAAAGAAGAGGAGAGAAGACAAGAGAGGGAGTAACGACGAAAGGAGATCGAGCCCATGACCGATCAATTACACCTCGGGAAGAAAGAGCAAGACAGCATGAGCAAAGAGCTCAGGGCCCAGGAGCAGAAGCTCGTAACCCTAGCACAAAAGCAGGGGGAGAGCATGGAAAGAATGAGCAAAAGGGCCGAGGAATGCGCCATGCAGAACGAGAAACGGGTGAAAGCACTGGCGCGGTGCCTCGCCTTGGTGGATAAAGAAAAAATCTTGGCAGAAAGCAAAGCAGACGCCGCCCAGACAGCCTTCACTGCCCAGCACAATAGGCCTTCCTCAACACACTACTGGACACAACTCAACCAGAGGGAAAGGAGTCGTTGGAGGTGGTGCAAAAGAAACTAGGCATCGCAGCAGAGCCCTGCATGCGGGGCTACAGATGCTACCCCAACCTGCGGAGGTTAGGTTGGGCTTAGAAGAGCAGCGAAAGTATCTACTACTAGCCGGCCTAACCCCCCAGTTTCATGGATGTGAGTACTTGTGGAGAGAGCGTGATATTTATGACTGGTGGAAAAGTACAATGCAAGATGAGAGGGAGTATTTGAGGAGAAAGGGCCTTCTAAAGAAGGTAAGTTAGTCAAATTTTTTCTCATTAACTTTCCTAATATTTGAGACAAATAATTTTAGTTGGTGAATCCATTAATTTTCTGGCATATAGAAAGAGTCCACTGCCTTTCTTGGAGTGGAAAGTTTGGATAATGTTGAACCTATACCTGAAGATGTGATTTCAAATACAATAGCATCATCAGTAAGATAATACCATTTATATGTTTGGTTTTATGATTATCTTGTTAGTTTCACTTCTTCCATGCCCATATATATACCTTTTGATGGTAGTGTGAAGTACATACTCTTGTTGCTAACTCTCAGAAGCAAGATATATACGTCTCGACTATGGATGATATTCCACTTGATCAAGCCTTGGAAAAGGTATCCTATAAAATTGTGTGTTTATTTTTTAATGCATGATTTTTAAGCTTTTATGGTATTTCATGTATTTAATATATATGTGTGGTATTATCTTAGCCTCCTAGAGAAGAAAACATCTTGGAAGGTTTGCATGAAGATAAAGAGAGAGGTTTATCATTACAGGTAATGATTTTATTTAAATTTTTTATATTTTTATTAGATAATTTATGTTTTATATATGTTTATATATGAAAATTTATTTGTCTTGGTAGATGAATATGTTTGTCGAAGGGGAAGAAAGCTTTCAAGAATTTCAAGATTATACAACAAATCAGGTTTTGATATCTATGTTAAAATTTATTTTGACTATATATTTGTATTTTTAACATTTTATTTTATTATTTACTTTGTTAAAATGTGTTATTACTAAAGGATGTTGAAAGTGAAGATGAGAATCTTGATGTGGAAAGTTGTGCAAGCTTTTCAAAGTTGTTGTTACATGGTTTAACAAAAAGAGTAGAACATCAACAACTCAAGCAAAGATAAGATATATTTTTTAAATATTTTAATTATTTATTTTTAAAATTTATTACTAAGTTTATTTTCAAATATAGGTTTATGTAGATGAGAAAAATGATGAAGTAACACGAAAATTTTTTGAGAAAGCGAAAGGTAAATATTGATATTTATGTGATGGTTATATTTACATAACGTTGTGAAATTCTAAATGTGATTTACTATTTAATTATCTATATGTTTTTAAAGCCAAATAAAAAAATGATGAATCGTTTGCAAACAAACAAGCAAAACAGGAGGTAACAACATCAAAGAAAAGAAACTAAAGGTATTATACATGAATTTTGTATTTTTATAAGTTTTACATTGGAAGAATAATCTATTTAGTTATTTTATTTGGATTAGGAATGTAAGGATATTTCAAATCCAAACATTGAAATTGATACTTTCAGCAATATTCAAAGGGTAACTTTCTTGAGAGTTACTTTTTATTTGTACATAGTATTCGTTTAAAATCATAATAATATAAATGCGTATTTTTAAATATCATAATTTACTTATTTTAAAATAAATTATATTAATTGAATATTTTGTGATTTATTTTATAATGCAGGTTGATATGACGAAAGAAAATATGGAGACAATACTGTTAAAGTACCTCGGTGTGCATATGATTCATGATATATACTTTTCATTGAAAAGTATATATATAAATCTTAAAAAGACTGATGTTAGCTTTCGGGTCTTTTGTAAGGGTTCAAAAAAACCAACAAGTGATAATATGATACATGAGATTGTTCATTGGCTTTTAGAGAATGGCAAGATTGTAATAGCCACAAGCAACAATATGACTAGTCTGGATGATGTGAAGATTATAGCATAGTGTTATTATACACTGCTCATTTGTAAACTCATTATTACTTTAGAAAATTTTTTTTTCTCTTTCATTGACACTATGTATTGATGTTTTTATTTTTTGAGCTTATATTAATCAATTAGATATGTACTAGGTCTTATTTGAAATTAACTAAATAATCTCTATGTAAATTTCTAGTTGAGAATTCTTAATATAATTTTTTACTTAAAAATAGAAAAAATTAAGCATCTGCAAACTAGGAAAAATGTAATACCTCTAAGTTAGAGAAAAAATAGAATTATATAAGAAATTTCCTAAATAGGAAAACTATCATATGTAAGAAAATTTTCTCATGTAGGGAGACAATAAAATTTTCTTATGTTGGAAAATCCCCACACATGGAAAATTTTTTACATATGAAAGAAAAAAAGAGGGTTCCCCATTAATTCCCTAGTTAAACACACATAAGTAGGAAAAGTAAATCATAGGGAAAATGGAACATTTCCTAGTTAGAGAAAGGAGGGTAGGAAATTTTATTTTTCCCTACGTAGGGAGATTTTTCTATGTAGGAAAATTTTCCTATGTAAGGAAATCACATTTTTTCCTATGTAGGGAAATTTTCCTATGTATAAAATTTCAAATGTGATTCCCTAGTTTCTCAAACCAGGAAATGTTCCATTTTCCCTATGGTTTACTTTTCCTATTTATGTGTATTTTTTACTAGGAAATTGATAGGGAATTCCCTTTTTTTAATTATGTAGGGAATGATTAAAAGTTCCTTGTGCGAACACAAAGAAAGGGAGGCCGGAGACGAGGAGGAGTTCAGCACATTCATGGCATGATGAGAGAGATGGGGGGTGCGGGGGGGGGGGGGGGGTCTCTAAGCCAGGATTTCACGTCTAAAGTTTTGTTTATATGCACAATTTGTGAGAGAGAGAGGGAGTGAATGTGTGTGTGTGTGTGACTTTTGTCCAAAGGAAGCAGTGCCAGGGCCCGGAGAGTGTGTGTCTCTCTCATCTATCAATGCATATGTGAGGCCTGTGCAAGCACCCACTCTCTCCGGACTCTGGTGCCTCACATGCATAGATGACAAACATAGATTCCTACATATTCTCCAGGTCAACTTGTCCACATCCATGATCCCACCAGAGGCCTTCAAGGTGGTGACTAGTGCTTGGTTTCCGTGGAGCGCATCTGCGAGCACCGCGCGAAACTTCCTAGCACATGAAACGGCTTTTCTTCTCCAGATTCCTGACTCCCCCCCTTGACTGGCTGGCTCTACCCTTAACTTACTTTTTCCTTATCATTCACGAATTAGTACATGTGTTAAGGAAAACTACCATAATATTCCAATCCCATTTGCATCAAGCAATTTAAACGTACCTTCTTAAAAACGCACACTATTTCAAAAATCTTCTCGCCAACTCCATTCTTTCTAAATGCAACTCTATTGGGAAATCTTCTATATTGCTCCGCTTTATGAGAGAAGTTGAAACATCACGTTCCTAATGGATGATTAGAAGAAAGGTATTTAATTGTAAGATGTTGGAACTTTAAGGGATCTCTAGAGTCAAAAGCAAGATCTTCTAAGACTTTGTGTCTTCTTTAAAGAGCGATCTCAAGCGTGCTGGTACAAGTCAAGATAGCAACTTTATCGCAACTTCATGGAATCTAGGCCATCCATTACTTCATAAGGGATCACTTCCTATGGGACTTCCTTGGTCTATGATACATGGTATTGAGTGATCCTCAACAAAATGTGACCTTGAGTTTCTACAATAGAAAGCCTAACTTCCATCCCCATAGGCTAGCCACCTAAAAATATTAAGAGTTTTTAAAACATTATTAGAGAAGAAAACATAGGTGATAGATACAGGATAAGGTTGGGGAAATCTACTTCTAAAGAATGTCACATGAATGAAAAATGAATGTAACAACTATTGAAAATATAGCAAACGCCTAGAACTTTGTAGACATATCTATTACAAGCACAAAATGACCATTGGATGGTGTTATGGAGCCTTATATTTGCAATTCATAATTCAAGTGGTTATATGACATCTATCAATGAAAACTTCATAAAAGTGAAGTCAAGGGAATACTTTCCAAAGTTGATTGTGACGACTTGACAAAGCTACTTTGCATAGCATCCAAAACTAGTTGATGTAGACAAATAGGATGTAGCATTGATAATAAGGCTATTCATTGTACATCCATATGTACCTATGAATTCTTCACAAGTATTTGTATTTCCATATATACACAAATACATGTGTGTGTGTGTGTGCGCGCACACACACACACACATATACACATATGCATGTACATCTATATGTAGAGGTGTGTGCACATGTGTATATGTTATAAGGTATGATAAATTTTGTAAACTAGTCAATTTCTATCAAATCAGTACGTTAGATAGTGCAACTACTTTGTATGTTAGATGTGTCCCATTAAATTTTGCTAGCCTATGCATAGGTTACCTTCAACAGTTTGAAATACAAAATGAGCCATAAAGATTATAAAAATAGTAATTATGGCTACATAAATTGAAGGGATAAATACTTAAATTTTTTCTTTTTGGATAGATGCATTTTCCTTCACTTTAACAAAGCATGCCAAGTTTGATGTTTGTTAAATGACTACCTATTATCCATGTCTTTGAACATATTTTCTTCCTAATAATCATGTAAGGGCACAATTGAACCTTGATATTACCAACAAAGTCAAAGTTAAGTATCCCTAGTTAAAATACCCTCAAAGAAATGGAGAGAAGAGTGTCTTACATTATGTTCGGATGTAATCTTTGTTCATGTATATGCATGTTCTTTCATCATGCCTTTGTATGCTTGTTTCCAAGAGTGGACTTCCAAAAATAAAGCCTAGCAATATAATTTATTGTACTTGCTACTCTTGTAGAACTTCAATCAAGTTTAGGCAAATAACATGTATAATCATGATTCACATTATTAATGGCTCTTAAGAAATTTTGGTTTGAAGATTGAGATATAATTTATCAAGTATTTTATGGTCTTCATAAATGATATGAAGTACAACCTTTGTTTTGACGTTTTAGAAATGCGATATGATATTACTTAAGATCTTACATCTTGAAATCAAATAATCTAGCTAAAACGGGAGCTTTTAAGCACCTTCAAAAAAACTTTAGCGTTGCCATCTCAACATAACCTCTCAAGAACTTTAAACATCCAATCACCTATTTTACCAAGCTTATCAACATGATTAGCTCTTCTCCATATAGGATTAAGAAAATGACATATTGATATCTAGCCACCCAAATTTCAAGTAGCATCACACCCCTTTGTAGATTCCAATAAGGAATCAAAACCATAGTCATATTCCTTTTAAATCCCAACAATTCTTGCTTGCATGTGACTCTTTCATGCAATTAAACTTTTCTCATCCATACTTACACCTTGTTCCAACATGGGCTAACATTTTGCCATCCCGAATGAAATGAAAAATTATGGTCAGTTCCTTAAGTCACAAAGGAAAACCTTTCCAGATGGAACCACTTGCTCAATCTATTTGTCGAGGGGGTCACTCACAAATACATAAGCTAGTCACAAAGGAAAACCTTTTCAATCTGGAACCACTTGCTCAATCTATTTGTTGAGGGGGTCACTCATAAATGCATAAGCTAGTCATATGAATTTAACAAAACGGGCTTTGAAAGTACATTTTTAAGAGCTTTTTTGGATGGATATAACTTAATGGGGATAAATTTATAGATAAGGGGTCTTTAAATTACACTTTGAATGCACATGATACCAAGGGTCTACACATAGCAAACCTTGGAAAGTCTAACCCCTTTATACACAACTTTATCATAAACACTTTCCAAAGTATTATGTTAAGCCTATTACTAGGTTGTCATGTTCCACATTTTCCCTCATACTTGGTAAAAGCCTTCTTTATCTAGGTGAACATAAAAAATGTCCTAAAATAGGAGATGCATTTATACTTTCATGTTTCATCCGCAGCTCTAGTTTTAAAAAAATATTGTTGCTGCTATTCTCTAAATAAACCATTTCTGAACTTGTGCTACGTAATTGTTGTTTAAACATCGAGCTTCACACATGACAAGTAGAATGTGGATGGAACTCCTATTTGTTTAGGATCTTCAATGATCTTAGAATTAACTACCACTCACACAATCTACTCACAATCTAATCCTATAGCCACCTACTCTCTCCTTACTATCTCAAGCAAGCAAGAATGTCGGCAACACAAAGCTTGTAGAAGACTCATCTTTTGGCCTCATGAATTGTAGTTTGAATCCATTCGAAGGCTTGACAATGTCATCATGATCCAAGTGTGGCTCCCTTGATCCACTCCCCCACTCCATTGCAAGTTGCCCACTCCTCACATGCATGGATGAGAGATGGGGATTCTTGCATATTCTCCAAGTCAACTTGTCCACATTCATGATCCCATTAAAAGCTTCAAGGTGACTAGTGCTTGGTTGACATGGAGCACATCTGCAAGGACCACAAGACTTCCTAATATGTGAATTTTTTTTTTTCCCAAACTCCTTAGCTTGTCTAGAATCTTGAGCATATGCCATAAATTAAAGAACGAACTAAAAGAGACAGACCCCTTGACTTGCTTTGACTCCTTATCCTTAATTTTTCCTTATGATTCACAAATTAGTACACGTGTTAAGGTAAAATAATATAATATTCAAATCCCATTGCACTCTTCCTAAACTTAAGTAATTTAAAAGTACATTGTTAAAAACACACACTATTTCAAAAATCTTATCACCAACTCCAATCTTTCTAAATTTAACTCTATCAAGAAATCTCGTATACTAACTAGCTCTTCGGGGATAAGTTGAAACATCACATTCCTAATTGATGATTAATACAAAGGTATTTAATTATAAGATGCTCAAACTTTAAGGGATCTTTAAAGCCCAAAAATATATTCTAAGACACATGAATTAAAAATGAATGCAACAACAATTGAAAATATAACAAACACCTAGAACTTTGTGGACATATCTTTGTAGACATATCTATTACTTGCACAAAAGGACCATTGGATGGCGTTATGGAGCCTTATATTTGCAATTCATAATTTGGGTGGTTATTTGACATCTATTAATGAAAACTTCATAAAAGTAAAGTCCAATGAATACTTTCCAAAGTTGATTGTGACCCGACAATGCCGCCTGGCAATATAGCATCAAAAACTAGTTCATGTAGACAAATAAAATGTAGCATTGATAAGGCTATTCATTGTAGATCCATATATATACCTATGAATGTTTCACAAGTATTTGTATTTCCATATATACGCATGTGTGTGTGTGTGTGTTATATAAAGTATGATAAATTTTGCAAACTAGTCAATTTCTATAAAATTTGTATGTTAGATAGTGCAACTATCATATTTTAGCTAAGTGGAGTGAAGCTAAAAAACTACAAGCTTCTGGCCACCATAAGAACTCCTAATGGACATTGTCACTAATCCTTTTAGCAAAGAAGTGACTTTTGTGGCCACTTGGACCCTTGTACTTAAATAATAAACTATTTTAAGGAAAAGTGACCATGAGATACCTGTTGGAAAAAATACAAGGGAAAAGACCCATTCAAAAAGCATGTAGTCCATTTTTTCAAAGATGGATGTGCATTTTTAATGCTCATAATCAAAACCATGTCAAATATTATCATGCTCAAACTTTTATGAAAATACTTTCAAATGTACTCTATGCATTTGGACTAAGACCATCACAATTTGACGAAAATTGCTATCATCTTAGTAGGTCCAAATAACATTCTCGAGTATTGCTTTGATTAACCTTAATGCACTTTGAAAATACAATTTTAATGGGCAGTGAATTTTCACTTTAACTTGTTCCAAATTTTGAATATACAATCTAAAAATATTGACAAAGTCCCATTAAATTTTGACATCATATGCATAGGTTATCTTCAACAGTTTTAGATACAAAATGAGCCATAAAGATTATAAAAATAGTAATTATGGCTAGCTAAATTGAAGGGATAAACACTTTTTTTCCTTTTTGTATAGATACATTTTCCTTCACTTTAACGAAGCATGCCAAATTTGACGTTTGTTAAATGACTACCTATAATCCATGTCTTTGAACATATTTTCTTCCCAACCATCATGTAAGGGCAAAATTGAACCTTGATATTACCAACATACATGATATCATACATGATATCAAGTATTTTATTACCTTCATACATGACATCAAGTACAACCATGGTTTTGACATTTTAGAAATGTGATATAATATTACATCTTGAAATCAAATAATCTAGCTTAAAAAATAACTTTTAAGCACCTTCAAAAATACTTTAGCATTTTCATCTCAACATAACCTCCCAAGAACTTTAAACATCCAATCACCTGTTTTACCAAGCCTATCAACATGATTAACTCTTCTCCATAGGATTAAGAAAAAGACAACTTGATATCTAGCCACCCAAATTTCAATTAGCATTGCACTCTTTTGTAAGTTCCAATAAGGAATCAAAACTATATTCATCTTCCTTTTAAATCCCAATAATTCTTGCTTGCATGTGACTCTTTCATGCAATTAAATTTTTATCATCTATACTTACACCTTGTTCCAACATGGGTTAACATTTTGCCATCCCAAATGAAATGAAAAATTATGGTCAGTTCTTGAAGTCACAACTTTTTAGATTGGAACCACTTGCTGAATCTATTTGTCAAAGGGGTCACTCATAAATGCACAAGCTAATCATGTGAATTTAATAGAATGGACTCTAAAAGTACATTTTTTAGAACCTTTTTACAAAATGGATGGATATAACTTAATGGGGATAAATTTATTGATATGGGTTTTTAAATTATCCTTTCAATGCGCATGATCCCAATGGTTTACACACAACGAACCCTCAAAGGTGTAACTTGCCCGCCCCTCAAATTGCGGGACACGTCTTAGTAGCCCATCAAGAGATCAATCTAGAAGACGCCACCCGGCACTCCCAAGGAATGACACGGGGTTTGCCAACTAGGGTCTCTTGAGTCTGCCTCAAAATAGTCCTCCATGGACTCAATCCAGGTCTCGCCGTCGGCTTGAAAAATCCTTCCCTTGCCATCAAACTCGGGTGGCTTAATTTGTTTGAGAAGGAACTTCTTCTCTTGCATGTCAGCGTTCATGGGTGCAGAAGATGCCTGACAATCAAGCCATACCACTTAGGTTATTTCTGTTTAGGATATGTCTATGAACCAAACATTAATCAATTATATATCATTATGAAGTTTTGCTCTGATACCAACTGTAACGTGCCCACCCCTCAAATTGCAGGATATGTCTTAGCAGCCCATTGAGAGATCAATCTAGAAGACGCCGCCCGGCACTCCCAAGGAATGACACGGGTTTTGCCAACTAGGATCTCTCGAGTCTGCCTCGCAACGGAACTTATCTGGCCATTCCCACTAGGATCGACCTAAAGTTCGGGTTCCTAGCAGTCGAGTCTTCCTAACAACCTTCTAGCATCGGTCGACAGCCGCTCCATTTTGCATAGATACAATTGGACCCAAGCAAACTCATACCGCACTTGGTTCAAAGAGAATGGGAAACGAGAGGGAGGCATCACTCGACCTCTCTGGCCATAGGGCATAGTCCCATTCCGGTTCGCTAAAACGGTATGAATTAGGGTTTCAACTTACAAGTTCTAAGGTCCTTGTCTAACTAGTATTCGCATGAAATAAATTCCATTGAGGAAAGCTCTCGGCTTACCGAGACCACTTTGCCATAGGATGGACCCGACGGTCACATCCACCACTCTTTCCTCGTGGGTTGTTTTAGTTATCTAATTACCTACCTCATTATGTTTGACACATGAAAGTAGCTTCCTTAATTAACTCGTTAATCACAGGTTCCTTAACGTAATTTAGGGCACAGACACGAAGACAAGATAATAAGATCAAACACTTCCTTAACTTATCTTCAGATTAATGTTTGTCTCCCACCCATACATGAGAATTAAGTGTCCCTTTCTGCCTCCGCAGAAAGAAAATCCTTCCGTCTCTCGGTAATAAAAACCCAAAGGTTTATCCTACCAAGATTCTGCCTTGTAACTAGTATCAAGACCCCGAGATCCCATCTCGAGTCACATAGAACACTTGTGTAGGGTCTGAAGGCATTGGGATTTATGGCCAGAGCCCCTCCTGCACCCAAGTGTCCTCCTACACCAAGTAATTTCCATGAAGAGACCCCTCACGACGGGTTCGGTCCACATTCCTAGTGTGGATTCATAACCCCCTTGGTTAGGGTTTGGCAATTTGCAGGGGTAGCTAGCTCCATCCTTCCTTAGTTACCCCTTTAGGAAATCATCCACAGCTGAAGCAACCAACCCAATAACAATTACTAGGGAAAACATCCCTTTTGTTCCCTCCATGAAAATATAATCACTTGGACATTCATCCAGAACCATAGCTAATCCTTAAGTATCCTTTTGGGAACAATCAAGCTAAAACAACCGGCCTAACATCCTTTGACTAAGAAAATATCATTTTTGTTCCCATGGCAATCAGTCATCACAGACATGGCCATGAAATCATCAAGCACACCCCACTTGGATTAACATCCAAAACCACATTAACAAACACTTGAATGCACAACCTCTTTCTTCAAGGCATCGCAATCCCATTGCATGCACAACCAGAATTTAACTTGGATGTATCAAAACACGTGCTCAAGGAATTTTCAACCTTTTCAAACAACCAAACATAACTTGGGTCAACAATCCCTTTAGGGTTAGGTCACCAACTTCTATTAAGCTAGGAGTGTATCCATTTGCGATAGTCTACAGCAAGATCGATAAAACAATTCGCAGGCAATTATACTTGACCTCTTAACTTCTTTTGAATCTCTCTTCCCCTTGGGCGTTTCCTTGTGGTAACTTAGTCCTAACTCAAAGTATTGTCTGGTCAACCCAGGCAATGGAAAAGCCTTATTTG
The DNA here is from genome assembly GCF_053477565.2 of Lygodium microphyllum. Taxonomy (NCBI): domain Eukaryota; kingdom Viridiplantae; phylum Streptophyta; class Polypodiopsida; order Schizaeales; family Lygodiaceae; genus Lygodium; species Lygodium microphyllum. The sequence goes on along the minus strand of NC_141154.1, from coordinate 109,649,436 downwards.
CAACCTACCCTAAGCCCTTTAATGGCGAATACATGCAATTCTACCTCTATTTAAGAATTCAAGATGCGTGAGAAGAATCTAAATCTTGGTACAACCTAGATATGAGCTATAGTTGCTGGAGGGTTGGTGGTATTCATGTCTCCGCTTGCATTGGATATGTTCCTAGCTCCGTTTGCAACTTTAGCACTTGTGCTCCTTGTAACTCATCTCTTGGGTGCCATCCTTGTGTGTTCCTGGTCTTGCAACCCTTGAGGTAAATCAACCACTCTTGCCCTGGCGGAAGGAAGTGGTACGCGGGTTCACAAGGAGTCTAAGGCCAAACAATGTGACTTCAACATGCATAACTCTTCTTCTTCTTTTACCCTCTCCCCAATTTGTTTTTCATCTATCTCACCCTCTCCATCTCATAGTCTTCTCTCCCTCTCTCTTTCTCTCTCACTCTCCCTATATCCTCCCCTAATTATCTTCCACTTCTCTCTATCCCTCTTCTTCTTCTTCTTCTTCTTCTTTTCCTCTCTCTTCCTCTTCTTCTCCTCCTTTCTCCTCTCTCTCTCTCTCTCTCTCTCTCTCTCTCTCTCTCTCTTCTTCTCCTTCTTTCTCTCCCTTCCTCTTCTTCTTCTCCTTCTCTCTCTCCCTTCCTCTTCTTCTCCTTCTCTCTCTTATTCTTCTCCTTCTCTCTCTCCCTCTTCTTCTCCTTCTCTCTCTCCCTCTTCTTCTCCTTCTCCTTCTCCTCTCTCCCTCTTCTTTTCCTTCTTCTTCTCCTCTCTTTCCTTCTTCTCCTTCTTCCTCTCCTCTCCTTCTATCTCTCCCTACTCCTCCTTCACGGCCAGGGGCGCTGAAATTACCGTTGGGGGGGGAGTGACATCACGGTGAGGGGCGTTGTTCCAGACGGAGGGGGGGAAGCTTCTGTGGAATGACGTTGATGGGGTCGTTGCAGTCGTAGCCAGGGGAGAGATGACCGTCTAACGGCCCCACCCCCCATCTGGGGGGTTTCATGCCCCCCCTTATTTCTACTCTCTCTCTCTCTCTCTCTCTCTCTCTCTCTCTCTCTCTCTCTCTCTCTCTCTCTCTCTCTCTCTCTCTCTCTCTCTCTCTCTCTCTCTCTCTCTCTCTCCCCGCCATTCACATGGCAAGGGGAGAGAGAGGGAGAGTAAAAAAAATTGCCTTAAATTAAAAAACCTTTCAGGGGGGGTTCTTATGGGGGAAGGCACGGGGGGGGGGGGGGGGGGGGGGAACACTGAGGGATGCTACAATAAGCATGGTCACACTAGGAGGAGTTGGCAATATGGGCACATTTGGAATCATGTGTCCTCTTCCATTAGCAGTACTCATGGGCATCCCTTGACCTCCATTTGTCAATGCCAAAATATTTCCAACACCTAGAATCGAATTCCAGTTTTCCCTAGAGGTATAGGCCATTGTAATTGTGACTTTACTCCCTCTGCTAATCTAATAGCTATATCAATGTCAACAAGAGTAACATTTCTCAACTGTACCTTAGTATTAAAGTCTAGCCCATGCAAAAAGTATTGCAACTGAATAGTAGCTGGAATAGGAATATAAGTTTACAACTTACCAAATACTTCCTTCATTTTCTTGGCATAGCCTTGAACATTCTCGTGAGGTTCTTAACATGTTACATTGAGAATACATAGCCATTATAGTGACCTCCCCTTTCAAGGGAAAACCCTCTTTGAAAGGTCACAATGAATAAATGGATCGTAGTTATGGTTCCAAATTCTAGAATGTGATACCATATTGCAGCTCATCCTTTCAAACTTATATTAAAGAACATCATCAAGTGTCCATCTTGGACATTCGATAGTTGAACATTAACTTTTGGAATTCATTAATATGAAGTTCCACATCTTCCTGTGCTAACCCATTAAAAAAGGATAGAGGAAATCCTAAGGTTGGCAAGTTCAACATTCCTGTTGGGATTGTAATAGGTTGCACCATGATGACAACCAGATTCACTAAAGGAGTTTGAACGATGGAGACTAATGCTCCACCTCCTAATGGATTATGTGTAGTGGAGCTAGGGTTACTAAGACCCCTCCCTTGTAGGGATATTAGACCACTCCTTTGTAGAGAGGTATACACTAATAAATTGGTCCCTAATCAACCAAGATTTAGAGATTGCCACTTATTAGCAACTCCTAGCAAATGCACCACATGTCAAGACCTAAATCAAGCCCAAAACTAGCTCTAAAGCACTAGTGGGGCCTCTACTACACACCAGACTACCCCTCACAGCTTCATATCTAGGAGCATTTAAGGGGCATACTACCCTAACATCTAATATAAAACTTTGTGTTTGTCTAGATTATAATCCAACAAATAACCTTCCCACACTCTTTAGAGCGAGTCCCTACACATGTTGGTGTGATATACCATGTAAGCACAAACAAAGGGAGTACCCCTCGGCTGATTGCCACGGCCCCACTACAGCTCTCCTACACCTCGGGGATTAGCCCCAAGATACGTTGTGAACACATAAAGGGCATTTGATATATAATTCACCTTTTGAATCAATTGATCTAGGATATAATAAATAATCCTCACTGAATATCCCCCAAAGAGATGAACCACTAACCCTACAACAGCTTAGGGTACCTCACCTCCTCAACGTAGGTCATCATTCATGATAACAATCGCTCAGCATCCAGGATGGTACCATGTTTTGCGTGCAACACAATTGTGTGTCATTTATAGTGCACAAACAATTTTATTCACCAACAACCAGCATTGTGAAGGTGCAAAAACATGTCATTTCATGCCTTTACTCTAACCGAGATTGAGGTGTTGCTTAGGGCCATCATCGAGCATTCTCGTGCTACTAGACCCTCTTAATTTTAAACCACACGTATCGTATATGCTATACATCAAAAAAATGTTAAAAATTAGCATATTATCAGTACTTCAAACCCCCCGTCTCCCTACCACTTAAGATTGTGCATTCAGTGGTAGGTTTAGAGAGCAGTTTTTAATGTATCTTTCCTTCGTGAGATCAGTAAAAATTCACTTTAACATAGAGATAAGACTGAACTAAGGCTTAACCTCATTCCTTAGTCTTACATACATTCACAAACATGAATATTATTTTTTTCTATTTTTCGGATGCAGGAAACCTAAATTTTTGCCATTTTTCGGATGCAAGAAACCTAATTTTTTGCCATTTTTTATTATTTATTTATGGATACTTATTGATATCTTTTGATTTACTAATTTAGACTAATTAATCTTATTGAGAATTATTTATCTATCATATTTCATCCCATACGAACACTATACGTACTACGAAACCCAAAAACACATGATTTCTCTTAAACCGCAATGATGTGGGTTTTGTGTGTTTACAAAAAAATTATTAGATGATTGATTTTTCTTGTTTTCTTTAATATGTCTAATAAATCAAAGTGTTAAAAACCAAATTCACCCATTTCCAACCAAAATCTATCATAAAAAAATAAAATCTACGACTTACTCATAAAACCATGCCTTATGTATGTATTTCATTATTGGAGGCCTGTTGATGCTTCCCAACAACCATGTGAAGATCCTTCCAACCTTGATCAATGCTCCTTTACGCTCCAGCATCTTGCCATGATCAAAATCTTTCATCTTAGCCGATCCCCTTCTCTCATACATTAATCCCTGGAAACACATAACAATAGGAGAGAGGAGAGAGAAGAGAGAAATACTAGAATTTGATCCCTTGATTTACTGCATCATTTTTTGATCAAATTGAAGCATTAGAGAGCATGGAAATTTAGCATCTTGTTGCCCTCTTCCATTCCCCTAATGCCAACAGTCACCCTTATTTTTTTTGCAAAAAATGGGGCATTGAAAAAAACGCCCCCCTCCCCACGAATCATGTATTTTGGTTTTGCCTCTTAATTGAGGCTTAAGGCTTAAGTCTTAAAACAACTAGCTCAATTTTGGAGTTTTCACACTGTGCGAAGTGGATTTTTGCATTTTGGAGGGGCAAACAAACTCGGATTTGAATGGCTGACTATCTCCATGGCGTCAAAATCTATAAACATGGCCTCCATCATATACTTTCTAACTCTTAGATCACATAGATGCAAAAACTTGCAAGGATTAGATGGGGTAACAAATGGACTGTGATAAACAAACCAAGACTTGCCTTGGGTTCCTGGCATCAAACTCCATCTAGGAAAACTCTAGCTTATCGATCTGCCACCATTTTATTTTGCATGAGAAATTTGTCTTTTACACCTCTCGAGCTACTTTCCTGCGTCAAAAATGGGCTCCATAAATCTGCTCTCACACATGGAGGTGACCCCTCCTATGGCATAGAGTCAAGTTCAAACTCATGTGAGCACTTCCATGGCAATCCCACCCCAACCTTCAAGTGAAGGCTAGGCACATGGTTATGAGGTCCACGTTAAAGGAATTGTTACTCTTGATGCGGAGGGGGAATGACTCTCCTTGAGCCAAGATGGTAAACAAGTGGCCAACCCCAAAGCAGTCATCATAGAAGACTCCTTGAGTTGGGAGAATAAACAGACAATCAACTTCCATGCTAAGACTTGTGAAGACTCCTTGAATCGGGAGAATAAAGAAACGGCCAACCCCCATGCCAATGATGGATACCCAATAAGCTCCTTGAGCTAGGAAGATAAAGAAACAAACAACTTTAAAGATGATGCTTGTGAAGACTCCTTGCGTTAGAGGGAGAATAAAGAAATGGCAAACCCCCATGCACATGAAGGATATCCAAAATACTTCTTTCACTGAAAGGATAAACCAAAGGCCACCTTTCATGAGGCCACAATGCATATCACAAGGATGAAGAACTCCTTGATCTAGGCATCTAAAGAAATGGCCCATTGCCATGGTGCAAGTCATCATAGTTGTGCAGTAGAAGACTTCCAGATCCATGAGAATAAAGAAACCGCCACCCCCAATGCAAACAATAGTCATCAAGCAATCTCCTTATGCCGAGAGAATAAAACACTGGCCCCTACAACAAAAAGGGCAAAAGGAGCAAAACCTAGCTCTGAGAAGAGGAAGAAAATGAAGGCCCAAGCTCAACCTATCACTTTGTCTTAAGGTGAAGGATTAGACTTCCATGTTGACTTTGAAACTCAACAATCCGAGTCCACGATTAGGAGAAAGAGGGTGATATTTGTTGAGAAAATGACCATCCACTCCTATGAGTGCGATGGGGAGTTAACCCCTTGTGCTTTACTGGCTAATTCAGAGGGGAACAAGCCCTCATATAGCAAAGCTAAGGTAGTCACTAGGGTGCCTCTCATGTGGGCCCCGATCATGGTGGTTGGATCTTCATGAATGGATCCCAAGTGGCTAAGTTACATGTCGACGTTGAGTCTGTGCTTCTCACCATGAAGGTGAATTTCAAGGAGGTTCCTTTGCTTGAAGGGTCTACTAGTGCATTCAAGCCCATTTCGGTCTTTAGACCAAAAGGGTATAATATTCTTAATGAGATCAAGATAGTTGGCTAGCTAGATGATCAATCCAAGTTGGTTGGCTACATGATTGATCCAAGTTGGTTCCATGGAGGCTTTACCCTCCAAGTCATTCATGATGGATGTAGCTCATCACAGAGTGAGATAGGTTGGAACGAGCTAGTTGTGAGGACTTAGCTCACCATGCACCCCTCAGATATATTCGAACATGACAAGGTCCCAAAGAGTTATAGGTTGACTTGTGCTAGGGCACAACACCACTCCATATCCAACCTCCTATTCCTTCATGTATTATGCTGCTGTTGAGGGCCAAGTCAAAGTTATCATAGCATAGGTAATAGCCTTTGCCATGAAAGCAAGGTGATTTGATTATATGCATTTGATCAACCTCAAAGCATTCCGTGCCTTAGTGCTGGATCCGTCCATCAAGTGTCTCAACATACATGTAGGCACAACATGGAAAGATCTACCTAAGGGTTGTCTACCTAGCTTATGCATGATAAAGCTATATCTAGGTGACATACACCCAATGGTATTGACTAAAAGGGAACCCTTGCATTATAGGCAATGCGGCAATTTGATGCAACCTATCAAGTTGCCATGCTTTGTCTAGGTACTCCAACTACCCAATCTAGATAGGATGGGCCCCCTTCTCAATCTTCTTTTAGGTATGCAACAATGTAGGAAGGGTGCTCGATGTGGGAGAAATGGATCTCTTGCGGCACATAAAGAGACATGTAGTAGCACTGTGTTCCTTGGCACATTCCTATTCAAGATGCTCCAACCCTTTAGAAGTACAAGAGAAAGATGAAAAACGGTGCAAAGTGCTTGGATCATGACTTCCACGCAAGGAGACATGCCACCTTCACAAGATGGCGGTGTGCCCCCTTCAATATAAAGATAGCTCAAAGTGATAAAGCAAAGATCTGGGCAACTAAGCCCCAACTCTTTTCAAGGGGAGGTCCATAATCAAGGCGCACCTTTTGGATGGTGAGGCATGCGGCTACCCCCTAGTGTGGTCAAACACTACCTCACATAAGTGGAGGGATGTGGCCACTCTTGCATGGTCAAATGTTGTCTTCTACCTTGATCACAGATTGATAGACCTAGCCAAACTAGGCCTCCCCTAGCAAGGTGCCAACTTTTAGGCCCTTGCCTTCTCGGTGTGGCATGCTCCTTATTAAGCTTCTTGCCTTGACCCCAAGTCCACTGGTAACTTGTGGACACTCATACTAACAGGCCATGTGTTGGAACAAGTGTGCACAACTTTCTTAGCCAAGTCACCCTCCACTTTTTGCTTGTAAATATGGTTAGGAGGTCGATAGATTGAAGTGCACAATAAAGAGTCAAGTAATTGTGGTCAAGTATGCCCAAGCCACTCCACAGTTGTAAATTGAGCCCATGGGTAGTTCCTTACTCTAAGTTTGAAAAGACCATGTTCCACACTTGTAATCAAGTCAATGGGCATGGCACCTAGCAGGGAGACCCTTGTCAACTTGATAGCGAGTTGGAAAAGACCTGAAGTTTTGAAGTAAAGAGTCTAGCAGGTAAACACTGAGGGGCTTGATATTGAGTCATGTTAAGACACCTAAATTCTGAATTCACTCTAGGTTTTGGGACTTGATGAGGACATCAAGTTCTTCAAGGGGAGGTGTGTATGAGGGATATGAGCCTCTAGTGCTAGTCCCTCACCCCCATGGTATCGAGTCGAGTTGGATGCATATTGATACCTCCAGCCTCGCCTGTGAACCAAGTCCCTCTTGCCCCCCAGCTATCATTGTAAAAACTCTTGTCTTTGTGCCTACTATAATATAGTATCGACCCTCAAAAGTGGGCCTTTGTTTTAGCCCTTGCTCACTTGGCATCTACTTATGCCATGTGTTATGCTTTTGCGAGATTTTGAGACTACCGAGTGTTGAGTGATGCCTCATGAGGTGCGTTCCACAGGAAAAATCATCGTTGCCCCAAGATGAGCCTATGGCAGGTTTATCACAATTGCCCTCTTCAACATATGTGATGTAGGAATTGGTGCACTCATGTGTCTCTACAAGTTCCTAAATATAGTATAGAGAAATATTGCTTAGAGGGTGAGTAACAATCAGTCCCAAGTTCATTACATTGTCAATGGATTAATCCATAACCTTTGAGCTTCTAATTTGTTCTCAAGAGGCACAAATGTTAACCCCATTGCAAAGAAAGTGCAAATAAAGCAAAGAAAATTTTAAAAAAGCAAGATAGAGTGAAAAAAGGCAGCCCAATGGAAAAATAGGAGGAAAAGAGCTGAAAGTGCAAGAAGCAAACTAAAAAGTCGAAGGCAAGTGCAGAAGGAAAAATGGGCATTTTAAATATAAAATTGCACCCTAAATCCCTATAAAAGGGCGATAGGCTCCCTCCAATGCAATTTGTAAATGTAGACAAGCATGGGTTAAGGAACAATGTAAATAGGAAGGGAGTAGGGAAAGAGGACCTAGGCTAAAATGGCCGGTCATGTAAAAAAGGGATAGGCGCCCAAGAGGAGTACGACATATATAAAAATGAAAAAAATGAATGAAGAAGATCATTCTTGTGTGTGGCCAAAACTAGCTCTCTTCTTCTTCTAGTGGACTTGCATAACTCATCAAGCTCAAACCATTTCTCATCTGGCATAGTTGCAGGCGGCTGCCCGTTGAACCTCAATGGTTTGATCTACGATTTTTTCACCAACACCTGCCAAATCTAGCTCTTTTACTTTTGTTTGTGCTTATGCTTGAGAGAGGGAGTGTGAGGGAGTGAGTGTGTGAGGGTGAGGGACCATGGTGGAGAAGCTCTCCATCTTCTCCTTTCTTGTTCTTCTTCTCTTCTTTTCTTTTCTCTTGTCTCATGCAAAGCAATGGAGCTTGGAGCTTGGAGCTTGGAGCTTGGATCTTGAGGATCGAGCTTACTTGAGCTTGCACCTTGGATCATGGAGTTACTGAGAGCTTGAGGGAGGAGGCAGCTCGATTGGGCATGAAGATAAGCTCACTAACTCATAGGTGTAAGAGTGCACATGGCCATGTGAGAGGTAGCCATTGCACTTGGCTTGAAACACTTGAAACAATAAGCAGTGCGTGGGTCTTGTTGATTGAGAGATGTTAGACTTTAAGCTCATCTTTTTGTCTTTGGTATGACTGTACCTGACCCTTGAGTTCTCTAGCTGTACTACATGATGCGGACATTAAATAAGTCAGTGCTTAGGACTTAGTTGTTTGGTGAGAATGGTCCTTGAGACCTTAGGTTGTAAACAATCATTTCAGTTATGTGTTAATGATAATGAAGATATGAATGAGAGACAGCTCTTAGCTCCTCATTGAGTTAGCTCTGACTTTAAACATGGTATCAAATGGGCTTCCAAGCATAGGCTTTCCAACCAGGCATTTATGTTTAGCCGATTAGCTTTGAACACCTAGCCACCAACATTTTCCACATCTCACCACACAGTCATATGCCCATTGGGTCAATAGTAGCAGTAGCGGTAGCTTATAGTACGGCTGGCCAAGACTTCAATCTAGGCGCAGCTGCTATGGCCCTCAGTATCAAACCGAGAATGATAGTGGGCTTGCTAAATTATAACAGAGATTTGGGAATGAGCGCAAGTGAGGCTCACTTCACGTATTTATATGGAGGGAGGCTTACGTCCCCCGATGGAGTAGTTGCAACAGCAAGGTCGAGAGAGGCGCAACAACTTCAAGTTGAGCAAGGGCTGATTCGGAGCTCTGCTAGCTTTGCGGCCTATTCTGGAGGAGAAGCATGGCTACAAATTAGTGCACCAGATCACCAAGATGCGGCAACTGCCAATCTAGGAGGCACATCGCTCATCAACATAAAAAACGACAGAGGTGCTGGGACGACGCTTGTGAATTATGATCAAGGAGAAGCTAGGGCAGTCGCTACAACTTGCTTCTCCAAACTAGAAAGTGGCTCTTGTTGATGCACCAAAGCTATATGACATGTACTTTGGCTACAACTGAAGCTTGGCCATACACTGGAAATTATATGTATTGGTTTGAATGTCTTGGAGCTGAAGATTACTGATCAAATGCACTCAAATCTAAAGCATTTTACTTGGCGAAAAACTATCAAATTTGTGGGCTGCATGAATCTCTTGACTCTTGAAGAGAATTAGATGACTTTGGTTAGCTCTAGGTACTTGATGACTTGAGTTTTGTCTGCCAAATGCATTGAGAAATGAGAAGGGAGTTGATGCAAATGTCTGGAGCTGAAGCAAATGGTTTGACATGGTCTTGAATGTCAATGAACAATGAATGAATAGTAAATGCTTTGTATGCCATTGCATCTCGAAACACAAGACACTCTTGGATGCTGTCATGTTCATGTATTGACTCCCATGTATGGTGGCATATGCATGTGACACTGTGAGGAGTTTTGTGGACTGAAATACATTGTGATTGTCTAGTCTTGGCTGACTAAAATTTGTAGGTAGAATATTCTACACTTGTACTTGCAGTACATGATGTACTCAATGTCAGACTAACATGTTTGGAACCCCATATGCAGAGATAGATCTCTAAACTACTGTAAGCATTCTTGGGGCATGTACCCTCTATATTGAGCTCAAAGAGGAGCTATTGTTTACTATTATTTTTTAGCCTACAGGCTGCTTGTCTATACATGAACAGGTTTCCCAAATACATGCTGGTTCTGCATTGAATGCAGCCTGTACATGCATGCTAGGTGATTGTCAAGTGTCATGAGGTGTATGTACCATAGTTTTTCAGGCTGAAATACTGTCTTGAGCACATAGAGTGTTGAAACCCGTCATAAACAGTTGTAGGTTGAAATTGAATTATCAGGAAGATTTTGGCTTGGAGGTAGTCAGGCAGAGCATACGACATGGCAAATGCTGACATGACAGACAATATTACCCAAATTGTGGGGGAGAAATTGGACAACCATAATTATGCCATATGGAAGTTTTGCATGGAGAACTTCTTAATTGGGAAAGGATATTGGGAGTGGGTGACTGGAGTAGAAGCAGAACCTGAGCTTCCAGAGAGACCTACAGCTGATCAAAGACGACTACACCGAGCTTGGACGACATATCAAATGCCATGGTAATGGAAACAATGAACTGCAGCTCTCCTAAGGATGCTTGGGACATCCTAGTCAAGTACTATGGCACGACCACAAGTGCCAAAAAGATCTAATTAAAGCATAAATTTAACAACATGGAGAGAAAGAGTAGATCTATATAGGATTATGTCACGGAGATCAAGACCATTGCAGATCAATTGGAATCTGTTGGATCACAGGTTGAAGATGAAGACATGGTTGTTGTGACTTTGAATGGCTTGGGGCCTGAGTATAAGTCTTTTGATACTTCTGTGTCTGTGCGGGCTAAAATGCCTAATTTCAATGAGCTAGTTGCATTGCTTATCCATGAGGAGGTTAAACTTGCCTTGGTTGCAGGGTCAAGTAGTTCCAAAAGCAATGATGCAGTCTTTTATTCCAATCAATGCGGCCGTGGTAGCCATGGTAGAGGCTATGGTTATGGTAGAGGAGGCCAGCAAAATGCATCCTATGAAAATAACAACTAGCAAGGATCGAATGCAAGAGGTGGTGGAAACTTTAGAGGTAGGGGGAGATCTAGCCCTAGAGGCAAAAGCTCCTAGCAATAGTAGTGCCCATCTGAAAATCTGAATAAGGATAAGGATTGTCATTACTAGGGGAAGTATGGTCATATTACCAAGGACTACTGGAAGAAGCAGGGCAATCAGAAGGGCAAACATCGTGGACATTTTGCTACATCTAGTCACGCAGATGATGCTTCAAGAGATAGATTGTTTGCCATGCAGTATGTGAAAGATAGGGCTGCTGAAAAATCCACTGATGATGTAGTATGGTACATTGATTTAGGGGCATCAAACCACATGACCCCTCACGGAGATTGGTTCACTGACATGGTAGCTAAAAGACATGGCTATGTATGCACAAGTGATGACACATAGCATAGCATTGAGCATAAAGGCAGAGTGCCTCTTGTCATTCATGATGGTAGAAAGAAAATTTTGCATGATGTATTGCATGTCCCATCGATAACCAAGAACTTATAGTCTATCAGTCAGATGACGAAGCAGAACTTGCAGGTTAGGTTCAATAAGCATGGATGCTTTATTGAAGAGTTTGGAAATGGATGCAAGTTGATTGCTCATGGCCACAGGAATGGCAGAATGTTTACTCTTGATGCCACTTTGCTAGAGGTGAATTCAACTATGTTTGCCCATGGTTCTGGCATTGTCAGAGATTTGGAAATTTGGCATAAGAGAGTGGGACATGTGAATTTGCAGAGGCTGCAAATTATGTAGAAAAAATAGCTTGTTATAGGTTTATGCAAGTTCCAATACATTGACATTGGTCATGTATGCAATGCTTGCCAGTTTGGTAAGTAGGCTAGGTTGCCATTTGTCAAGCATGTAAGGTAGAGTACACGTCCGTTGCAATTAGTGCACTCTGATGTCTGGTGGCTAGCCCATAATGCATCTATGAGAGGCTCAAAGTACTATGTGACATTCATTGATGATTACAGTCGCTATACTTGGGTGTATATTCTGCAGATAAAGGATGAGGTGTTTGTTGTTTTTCAACAGTTTAAAAAGTAGGTTGAAAATGAATTTGATTGCTATATCTCTTGCTTGAGATCATACAGCGCTGGGGAGTATGTGTCAAATGAGTTTGACAATTTTCTGGTTGAAAATGGCATACGTAGGCAGCTTACGTGCAGCTATACTCCACAGCAGAATGGAGTGGCCAAACATAAGAATAGGGTATTGATGGAAGCTGCTCGTGCCATGATGAACAAGAAGAAGATGCCACTCTATTATTGGGGCTGAGGCTATTATGACAGCCATGTATATCTTGAATCAGACTCCCACTGCAAGTATTCATGAGATGAAACCATTTGAGAAGTTTTATGGCTATAAGCTGGATGTAAGTCACATGAAAGTCTTTGACTGTCTTGCTTATGTGCACATCCCAGATGAGAAAAGGAAGAAGCCGGATCCAAAAGCGCATAAGTGTGTTTTCATTGGATATTCGCAAGAGAAGAAGGCATACAAATGCTATGATCCCTCTACCAGGGAGACTTTGGTGAGCAGGGATGTTATCTTTGATGAGATGGCCTCTTGGTATGTATCACCAGCTACAGTGCCATCGGATATGCCTTCTACTCATGTATCTACAGTTGATTCGTAGTTGAGTACTATTATGACAGGTCCTAGTGGTCAGACAGTATCTCCTTGGACAGATAGATTGAGGAGCTCTGGCTCACCATCCACACTGGCAATGGTATGTCAGTGAGGGGAGAGATATGATATATTGGACATCAAAGGAAAAGAGAAAGCTATTGAAGATGCATTTGGTATGATGACACCTGGTAGGATGACTTCTGGATATAAGTCCACTGACACTTTAGACAGTGAGCTTGGTATTCCGACTGTGCACAAGGCAAAGCAGGTACATTCTGCCTCATGAGAGAGGGGAATCAAGCAGTGCATCACAACCTAGACACTCGCAGAGGATCAGATATCCTATTGAGAGGTTGACGTACAATGGCTACTCTACAAAGCACTATGCTTACATGACAAAAGTGATGGAGATTAAAGAACCAGGTACATATGCTGAAGCAATAAAAGATGAGAACTGGTGTGCAGCTATGGATGAAGAAATGAATGCGTTGGTTGAAAATAAAACATGGGATCTTGTGCCAAGGCCTAAAGGGAAAAAGACCATTGGCTGGAAATGGGTCCACAAAATCAAATGCAAGTCAAATGGCAGTGTGGAAAGGTACAAATCCAGGTTGGTTGCTAAGGGGTATACCCAATGGTATGGACTTGATTATGAGGAAACATTCAACCCTGTTGCCAAGATGGCAACCATACGCACTCTGATTGCTTTGGCTGCTGCTAGAGGCTGGAAATGCAATATATGGACGTGAAGAATTCATTCCTCAACAGTGACTTGACAAAGAATGTCTATATGGATCAGCCAGAAGGGTATGTATGCCCTGATTTTCAGCACTATGTATGTAGGCTAAAAAAAGCATTGTACGGGCTGAAGCAGGCTTTGAGAGATTGGCATGTAAGGATCGGTAACTACTTGCAGAGCTTGGGATTATATATGTTGATGATCTGATAATCACTGATGATGATGACTTGGGCATACAAATGTAATGAAGATGCTGAAAACTGAATTTAACATGAAAGACTTAGGTGATGCTGAATGCAAACCACTGGATACACCTCTTGATCAAAATGTAAATCTAGACACGAGCACTGGGGTTGAAGTTGAGGATGTGACTATGTACAGGTAGATGGTTGGTAGTCTTATTTACTTGACCATCACTAGGCCAACTTGAGCTATGCTATAGGGCTCATAAGCCAGTTTATGTAGAAGCCCAGAAAGCTGCGCTTGGATGCAGTCAGATGCATTATGAGATATGTTAAGTCCACTGTAGATTATGGGATATTCTATGTGAGAGATGAGCCCTTGAAACTTGTTGGATACACAGATGCAGATTGGGCAAGATGTTCATATGACCGTAGATCTACGAGTGGCTATGATTTCAGGTTTGGAAGCGGAATGATCAGCTAGAGCAGCAAGAAGTGGCCTATGATTGCTTTATCGAGTATAGGGGTGCTGCATTGGTAGCATGTGAGATTGCATGGCTACTCAAGCTTATGGCTGATTTGGACATATAGGTACATGCTCCAGTGACTCTGCTATGTGACAATCTTAGTAGTGTACTCCTGGTCATGAATCCAGTATACCATGCCAGGACAAAACACATTGAGGTACACTACCACTTCGTCAGAGAGATGGTTCTTGGAGGGAGAGTTGATCTCATGCATGTGAAGACTGATGAACATGTTGCAGATATCTTTACCAAGTCTTTGGGTAAAGATAAGTTCAGTGTTTTCAAACAGTTGCTTGGTGTATAAATGTTATCTTGAGCTTGAGGGGGGGAGTGTTAGACTTCAAGCTCATCTTTCTATCTTTGGTAGGACTGTACTCGACCCTTGAGTTGTCTAGCTATACTACATGATGCAGACATTAAATAAGTCGGTGCTTAGGACTTAGTTGTTTGATGTGAATGGTCCTTGAGAACTTAGGTTGTAAATAGTCATTTCAATTATGTGTTAATGATAATGAAGATATGAATGAGAGAGAGCTCTCAGCTCCTCATTGAGTTAGCTACCCTTCTCTGACTTTAAACAAGGGAGAGCTCCCACATTTTGGTTCCATTTTCAGGACCAACGAATTCAAGATTTGAGTGCTTGCACGCTCTGAATCAAGCATTGGAGTAAGGTTTGTCCTGAACCAGTACTTGAGGTAGGTAGGAAGTGAGTCAAAAGGCAATCAATCTCTTTTGCGAGTAAGTTTTCTAGTTTTTTAGGTTTAGCCAAGTAGCTTAGATCAATTTAAGTGCTTAGTTGTGATTTGGATGCATTTAGGTAGGGAAAACTCAAGAAAAAGAGAGAAATAAATAGTAGTGTTGTTGCTATAAATATGGTGAAACATGGAGAAAAAGGGACTTCAATGTATTGAGAGAGGAAAGAGAGAAGAAGGGGAGTGGAAAATTGAAGAACAAGGGGTTTAAGAGGTAGAGAGAGAAAAGGGAAGCTCATTTTTTGCATTCAGAGTTTGAGAGAGAGAGAGAGAGAGAGAGAGAGAGAGAGAGAGATGAACAAGTTGTTGTAGGGCAACATCGAGGCAAGGGTAGCTTTGATTCATGCGACCTGACATATTCACAGACTATAGGTGAGTTGATTGGATTGCTAACTCCTTGTTTGAACTTGGAGCTTGCTAGAGGCTAGAAGGGAGCATAGCGAGCATCGCATTGAATTTTCATCAAGTTTGTGTATGTTTTTGTCACCACAATCAACCATCCCAAATCGGACCATCCAACTATCCCAAAGCTTTTCTGATTTTGGAAATTGGATGCAATTGGATCATTCAATCAGACAAAATTTGACCAGTTCAAAATTGGATAGTCCAAAAATCAGAGTGCTTAACTATTTGATTCGGACAAATCATAATCAAATAGTTCAAAATCCAAAATTCTACAAATTGATCAAGAAAATCAAACATGAGTTCTGACCTTCCCAAACCCTGTAGGGGCCAAGCCCTAACTATAGGACACCCCAATAGATCCCTAGGTGAGTGAATAGGGCAATAGAGCCTATTGATTCAAGAGCTACGACCCAATAGCCCAAGAGCGACTGTGGTCACTAACCATACCACAATAGAGGCCTAGATTGGCAATAGTCCAATAGTCCGAGAGCTAAGACCCAGTAGTCCAAGAGCGATTGCGGTCACTAACCATACCACAATAGTGGCCTAGAATGACAACCTAAACCTGCTATCTTTCAGACCATGCATCAATCGTGTAGCAGGGACCTAGGGTGGACCACTATGAGTGGCCACCACTTGTACGTGAGAGCTAATACTAATCGAAAATAATTAAAGAGAGTGTGATCTGTGTTGATTGTGATTGAATTCATACACTTCATCACATAACCACTTGAAGTGCACAAGAAAAGATAGAAAGCCTGATTTTGTCACAAGTCCACTCCACCACTCATGTGTCTAATTCATGTAGCATTGCAAACTAATTTGTGTAACAAGGAACACGCTTACAGGGCCTAAGTAAGCAACAAACCCACTAATAGGATTAAACCTCTGGAAGGCAGATACAACCTAAGGACCATGACCTAAGGCAAGGACCTAAGGCAAACAACTACAAACTGTTAAGTGATGGATAAGGGAGAGAGAACTGACACGATTAGGGATGTAGCTTTACATATTCTGATCAATCTGTTCAATACACTAGTTGCTCAAGAAATAGACAACATATTGGGAATCAACACCAACCCTATAGATAACAAGCTCGACTTGGGAGATATTTCCCAGTCAATATTCAACAAATGGTAAACCAATACATTCTGTAAAACCAAAATGGTGCATCGTGGTAGACTAGCCAAGGACATCATAGCCAATCTCGAGGAAGAGAGAAGGTTGGAAAGGAAAGTGCTACAAAGCATAGATGCCTACAACCAAGAGCAGAGACAGTGTTAGAGTTGATCTTATGCTGAGTGAGCTTCTCATGTAGTAGCTCTTAAATAATACAGTTGTAAAGCAAAGTGGAGTAACCCTAGCAACTACATTGCTAGCAGGACTAAGAATCATGTCAAACTCTAAGAGCCAGACCAAAATACCTGTGGTTGCTGAGCAACTCGACAAGTATTAGCTCGGCAATGACCTATATAGCTTCATGAAGTAGTTCAAGCAAGTACACAAGGCGAATGGCCTTAAGGACCTTGCTCAATGAGCATAAGCTTTCATACTTTGCCTAGGAGACAAAGGGCAAATGCAATTTACTAGCCTAAAAAATACCAAACAGAATGATTTTAAAAACCTCAAGATTCTCTTCATCAAGAGGTTCTCCAAAGCCAGATAATCTAACAACCTCATCGTCAGGTTGATGAATGTCAATCAAAAGGATAAGGAAGATATCTGAGACTATGTCACCCATGTGTAGAGACTCTTTAAGAGAATCCTAGTGGTAGATCAACCCAATGAATGAGCGGTCTCCATGGTATTTATAAACATAATCTGAAGGAAAGAGCTCTACAAGACCTCGGTGAGTAACTTGAGCCTACAAAGGGATGTGATTGCTAGGGTCTTTAAAGAAGCCATACTCATGGATGACTTGCTCAAGGAGAGAAGCTCTAGAACATGACCTAAGATGACATTACCACTAGATCCTTAGAGAGAGCTATGACCATTAGCGAGAGATCCAATCAGAATACACAAGACAAGGGAAAGGGCATCGTGGTGGATATGAAGCTAGAGTGGGCTAACTTCAAGAGATGGTGAGAAGGCCCACATGACCTCACGTGCAATGCATGCATTGTAGAGGAAAACACCTTCCAATCAAGTGCTTAGATTCTAGGTCAAGACAATGCACTAATTGTAGTAGGTTTGGGTAGGATGCGATAAATTGTAGATTTCCAAGTCATACCCACAACCATGCAATCAACTGTACTACCTAGGGAATAGGCCATTGAACTTCAAAAGGGGAGCTCCATTAGCTCTGCTAGAATCCAAAAACTCAAAGCCAATCATCCTTGGGATGGTCATCAATCCTACAAGGATACCTAGACCTAGTGTGACCCATCCATCGAGTGACACTCCGATAAATTACATAGAGAAGCCAAGAGAGGATGAAGCATATGTAAACCCTTACATCTCAAACAACGAAGAGGGTAATCCTAACTGATGGATTTCAAATCGATATCAGTGATGGCATTAGGCAAGGGAAGACATCAAGGTCTAGGAGGAGAGCACCAAGAACCCATCGCGTGCTAGACTTGCCATCAATGCATATCTTATCTCACTACCCCAAAAGCGAGCAAGCCAATTGAGACAAAGCTGACCTAAGATGTCCAGAGTGCGGGATCACACACTTATATGCCAAATGCCCTAGGCAGAAACCTTCCACTAGCTCAACAATCATACAGTCATACCCTTGGGATGTTTGGAGTCAAGACACTTGATGGTGAGGCTACCTCGATCCCATTGAGCATCATGACCCAAGCACAAACAAACTAGACTGGCATCTCATTACCCCAACCTAGCAATCTTGATGCAACTTCAATAGGGAAGAAGAGCCATAGGAGATGGAGAAAGAGGGTTGAGAAGAAGATAATGCTTAAGATGGAGTGCCACCACACTACTTGTTAACCCTCAAACGAACAAAGGTGGAAAATTCGGAAAAGCTAAAGCAGAAGACAAGGCGAAGGCAAAAGTGAAATGGAAGATGAAGGCGCACCAAGAAAAATCTAGAAACACAAGAAGCACAGAAAAGTCCTAAATAAGGGAACAAGGTGCACAAGGAAAAGTGCAAGTCAATACGTTTGTAAAAGAGCGCAAGCACATCATGGTTTAATTTAAGGAGCGCCAGGCTCTCACCCGTGCAATTTGTAAATGTAGACGGGCGGTGGAAAGGAAGCTAGGAAGATAGAAGGACAATGGGAAAAAGGGCCTAGGCCACGGCCGGTCATGTAAAAAAGGGGATAAGGGAATGACTGCCCAAAAGGGATTTAGGGTTTTGTATATAAAGTTGAAAGTGAATGAGAAGCTCATTCTTGTGTGTGGCGGAAAGTGGCTCTCTTCTTCTTCTTCTTCTTCTTCTTCTTCTTCTTGCTTGCTTGCTTGAGCTTGTGCTTGAGAGAGGGAGTGTGAGAGTGTGAGGGAGTGAGTGTGTGAGGGTGAGGGACCGGGGAGGAGAAGCTCTCCCTCTTCTCCTCTCTTCTTCTTCTCTTCTCTTCTCTTCTCTTGCTCGTGGCTATGGAGCTTGGAGCATGGAGCTTGAGGATGGAGCTTGCTTGAAGCTTGCACTTGAATCGTGGAGCTACCGGAGTGCGGGAGAGAGGAGGTAACTCGATCGGCATGGAGGTAAGCTCACTACACCTGTAGATATGGATGGCGTGTTGGCTATGTGAGAGGTAACCATTAGTGCTCGACTTGAAACGCTTGAAACAATAAGCAGTCCGTGGGTCTTGGCGGTTGAGTGAAAGTTCCCACATTTTGGTTCCGTTGTCGGGACCAATGGATTCAAACCTTGAGCGCTTGCAAACTTCGAATCGAGCATTAAAGTAGGGTTTTCCCCAAACCGGTGCTTGAGGTAGATAGGTAGGAAGCGAGGGAGTTTGAAGAGGTATTCGATCTCCTTAGCAAGTAGGTTTTTGTTGTTTTGGACTTGGGAAAGCATGATGGAGTAGTGTAGGTATTTTTCTTATAATTTTTTCTTGCATTTAGGAAGGATAGGAGCAAAAAATTAGAGCAAACTGTAGGGTTTTCTATTGCTGTATAACAGGCTGAAATAGGGAAATAGGGGCACAGATTCAAAATATGAGGGACTAACTTCTGAGGTCACAGCAGGCTCGGATGGGGCAATAAGAGGCCCAAGAAACTAGGAAATACCACATTTGACACCCTGCCTTCTAAGAAGAGAGTGAGCTTGAGAGCCAAGGAGAGAGTGAGAGAGAGAGAGCTGTGGGGAAATCATTGACGCATTGATCGATTCGAGTGCTACATCGTTTCCAGGTACGCCAGGCATTTCCCTCTGTTGATTTACATCTAATTAGACGGCACGACACGATTTGGTGAAGTAGACATCGGCCTAGAGGCATCGCGTGCAACTTGCGGGCCGTCAGTCGTGCAGTCCGACCAATTCGTCCAAGTCCCAGAATAGGATTGCCCTATCTTTGGAGTCACGGACCGTCCGACTTCGAAAATCAGACCTCTCCAAAAACCGACCAACTCCAAAAATTAGACCATTTTTTCGATCTGATTCCCAGAATCGGACCAGTCCCAGAATTAGACCACCCTTGTCTGACTGATTGGACACTCACCCAATCCGATTTTGAAAATCACACACTCGAACCTTCGAAATCGGACACAAGGAATTGGACCACTCAGAATCGAACGCCTGTCAAAATCAGACGTCCGATTCCAGAAATCGGACATGACCAAAATCGGACCACTGGGCTGATCGGACCAACCAAAATTGAACGTTCAATTCTGATAATCGGACTCTTGAAAATTGAATATCTGAGAATTGGACAGGTAACTAGAACACAAATTTTGACGCATCTAAACACCTAAATTGACCCCAAAGGCTACGTAGAGTTAAAGGCACATCATAGATCCATCACTGGGCCGAAACTTAGAGCAAGTAGTTCAAATTTTGGCTATAAACTGTCCTCCAAATTCCGCATATTGATGAAGGAGCAGATTTTAATATCTTGACCTATGAATCATGGACCCTATTGGGCCAACCAGAACTCACACTGACTAATGCAACTCTTAGCCCTTATGGGGGACACCCACAAGCACTCATAGGGAAGTGCAAAATCCTTGCGACAATTGAAACTGAAAGCTTGCCTATCCTATTTCATGTTCCTCCAAATAGTGCTAATTACAGGAAGGAAACCCTCCTAGGAAGACCCTTCAAAAGGGCAACCAAGTGTGAGGCTGACTATGTAGCACAAAGGATACACCAGACACTACCAGGTGTGAGGATAGTCACAACCTTTAGCAAGGGTGACCTCATCAAACCTCAAGGGAAAGGCAAGAAGGGTGTTGACATATAGTCAAGCCTGCTAACGAGAGCAAGGACTTGTTGGAAGAGTTGATACAAGCACATGTCGAACAACGAGAACCAGTAAGTGAACCCATGCTTGAAATGAGAAGGTCAAGAGACAATGCCAAGGACGTGCCTTGGACTTACAAATATCATAGAAGACCCCAAAAGAAGCCCAAGCCTTATAGACGAAGGTATCGATGGAGGGTCAATACAACGCCGAGATGGATCTCCAAAGCGTTGCTACGTGCTCAAGGGTATTATGCAGGTAACCGATGGATTTGGGTACCAAAACCCCCTGCTAAACCACCTCTATCAGCTAAAGACTAGATTGCATCAAAAGCAACGAAGCACGGGAGGAAATCTAAGAGAAAATCCAAGTCTCGAGGCAAGAAACCAAACATGAGTGTTCGAAAGAAAGAGCCTCAGCCTAGCATGCTTAATAAGCAGATATCATATGTAACCATTGGGCGTGCACAAAGACCACTAGTGCTCAAGGAGCTTTTGACTTCCCAAGAGGATAATGAGCACCAGAGGCATAGTGCTGCTCATGAGAAGGCTGATTGCTCAACAAAGAAAATGGCACAATCATCTAATAGCCATGAGCAAATCTTCCAGCCAGTGTGTCGGAGCCACTTAAGAGTCCCAAGTCTCCTACACCCTCTTTTCCCAAACGGGCACAGGAAGCACAACAGCAGTCATCAAGTGCAGCTTCTCAATCCCAATCTCTATCTCCATCTAAGCTTCCAAATGCTAAGAGGTAGGACATGACATCATCCGAAGCTCTCGGCCCAAGGATATGCCTATGCAACCTAATGTGACTAGATCAACTCATGTTCAATCTACGCAAATGAACGCTCAAAGGGCAACAAAAGACATGACCACTTCCGATCTCCCTAGGGACTTGACACCACAATCCACCAAGAGTAGCCAACCCACTGGACTTGCTGCTATTACTTCCAATCAGGGATCACAACAGTCACAGCCCTTGGCCGTGACAATGTCCCTTGCAGAACGTGTCCTTAGTGGTTTACCTGTGGAGGAGATGTCGCAACCAACTTCCTTGACAACTCCAACACTTTCAAAGTGCCTAAAGCCTAGGCTGGAGGAGTTAAACACAAGGGAATCGGCTAAAGAGCCAGACTCTCCAAAAAGAGAGGTAGTTGTACCCTCACAACCTAGCAAGGCTATTCAGCAGGCCACGGCTATGTCCCATAAGGACACACTAGAGAAAGAGAATGCTGAGGCCCAACCAAGCACATCAATGGTTGACCTAGTCTAGGGTCCTGAGTTGTTGAGAGATGCACCTTCATTGACCAAGAAAAAGAGGAGAAAACAACAAAAACAATAGCAGTTACAGGTGGTTGTGGATCCCAAGAACATTGATACCAAGAGTGTTGGAGAGCTAAGGAATAAAGCATCGAGACCATCCACCAATGAACCCATTGATGTCTCTCCTCATAGCGGTGAAACCTCAAACACATCCGTGTGCTCTGAAAAATCAAAGCAGCCGTTACCATCAATGGTTGCTTTCAACACTCAATCCACTGACAACAGAACTCGCATTGACCAATCAAGAGTGGATACAATGCTGTCACAACAAGGTGACAAATCTATACCAGTCACATATAAGGAGAACCATGATGCAATAACAAAGCCTCAGGAGAAACATGGAAACCCCAAGAGCATAAGAAATCCTAGCGTTGACCAATCTTGCTCATCTAGGCCTGAGCCCCCAGCTATGCTAAAGCCTAGGCAAACTCCTAGAACCTTGCATGAGATAGCAACCGAGCAAGCCCTCGTTGAACATAGAAGTGTCATAGAATGCTTAACCGAGTTGGATGCTAAGCTCAAAGTGTTCACATGTGTCTGTGTCCTGGCAGACATGGGCGCATTCCCTAAAGAGCAGCTTGAAGAATACTTGCCATTTCCCTTATCCTGGGAAGAGCAAGAACATCCTGACGAGCACTATAACAGGCTCATGTATGAACGCATGTGACTCATCTCTAACGAGGAAGTCGACGAACTACGCTTAACTGTCACATTCAATGATGTGCTCTGCCAACCAAATCTTTTAGAGATAGAACAACTAAAGTGACTATCAGAGGGTCGAAGTCAATTTGAACAACGTTGGTGTGAAAACCGCGTTGCAATGGCCGAACTAGGAGCCCAGATCATGACAGTCTTAGAGGAGTGATTGCCCAAATGGCGGTCTCAAAGAGACCCAACCTATGTGACACCAACTTCCTTTCGAGTGTTGACTACCATTCGGGGTATGGACTTAGCTGAAACTAATCAAGGGAACTCTCTGTCTGATAAGGTTCTCACTAAGGAGGAGTTACATGTTGCCAGTAGACTCGGACAAGGTTCCATGCTACTCGATGTTCCAAAATATCTATCGGTATTGAGTATGCTGCCACACGAGTACTAGATGCGTGTGCCACGCTCCAGGAGTTCTACAATTGACTTTTATCCTGGTGAAGTGACATGGATTCGTAGATATGTATATAAATAAACAATGACTTTTGTGACCCTGTATAGACAATGTCAACACACACAAGCAATGATAGTCAAGCGCAGGGAGAGGAGTTGGGTTCAACAGGCTAAGCTCCTCAGGTCCTCCTCTGACCGCACATTTAGAAGTTGTGTGACCATTACCACCTCCAGATGGAGGGCATGCAACCCTCATCACCACCATAGAAAGCTCTGACCAACATCTTTGAGGGTGTGGACAGGGTACCGTCCCTTCCCATACACCTTTCCCCTTTATGGTCTATCCTTCCGAGGATGAGCCTTGCCCTGCTCTGGGACAACCAGTCCACGCAACTTAGCATAAGCCAAGATATGCTAATGGTGGCTGGAGGCCAAACGAACATCATCACAGGGGCCATCCCTCTACTACAACCACTGCATACCTCACCTCTTCCCTCCTCGTCATATGCGCTTGATAACCCACACTATTATCCCCTCCATGCAAATGGTTTTATCCTATATCAAGGCCTAATCCTTGGTTCGCATTTTGCAGGTCCCCCTATGTGGAAGACATGGAGCACCCAGGGCAATTGGCTTACAAAGATGCTCTCTGCCGTTGAAGGGAACATGCAGCACAAGCTCCTCCGCCGGTGCACTACGTGCCTAGCCTCAAAAGGTATGCAAAGAAACGATGTCCCAAGCGACATTGCCTTGGACGTAGATCAAAGAATCCCCAGGCCAGGGGAATAGAAGCTCAAAGAAGCACACAAGACGTGGCAACACCGGTTGTGCGAGCCCCCAACAGGCGCTCGGGAACCAGGTGCTCAAAGGCAAAAAGGGCAGCTCGAGACAAGGAAGAATTTGATGCATTATTCAAAAGAATTTTGGAAAAAGTTGCAGCCACAGACTACACCATTCAAGTCTCGGCTGACATCTTCCTTGCCCAACCTCACAGGAGCCTCTCACCACTAGAGCCTTAGTCGCTTGACCATCCAGACTCACCCTGCCTCGTGCAAATCGAGTAGCCCCTATGATATATAAGCAACTTAACAAAGGCCATCCTGCCATAACTTTTTGTCTTTAAATGGTTAAAGGGGCAGGCTCCCCACTTGTACACACTTCCCTTACCTATTGCTAATATATGCCACATCTTTAACAAGCATCGGAATAGGCATCGCAATCAGCATCATAGGATTTTGAAAAAGTAATATATTGACATGATTACATTTGTTCATTGTATTTGACGCATGCGACTCACATATACTCTCATGAAGTGACAAGTGGATGCAAGATGACACAGGTCTTCGTGCAAACGTGTTCAATGCCCAAGTTACTGCAAGACCACCAACCTCACAAAGAACCGCGACAAAGCCATGCTGCCAAAAGTGAAAAATCACCCTTGCGAGTGCCCACATCGCATGACCAAAAGCATAGTCATGGGCTATGCTCTCTTTTTGAATCAAGTTCTACAGTTGACTCATGACAGTTGTTACCTCAATTGTACCGACATTGCATGTCGCAAAGAGGTTTGCAATATCTCAAGTGTATCTCCCCATCTCAATGACTGCTTCTCTAATAACGAGTCTAGGGCACAATCATCACTGTAATATCCATTTCCTGAGCCTTCGAAGCTTGACATTTCCCAACCCATTGAAAGGCTGATAGCCTCAACATATTGTAATGGTTGTACTCATGCAAAAAAAATCAGTAACAAAAAAAATAAATCAGAAAAGGAAAAAAAGAAAAGAAAAGAATGAAAAGATAAGAAGCACCCAGGATCGCAGCACAGCACCTAGGGGTCCTCAAATTAGGTGCATCTAGTGACCTTGGTCGGCTAGCTCCGCCCCTAGTCCCCTAGCCCCTTAACATCACCCACAACTTTTCAGGGCACCTCAAGGGCAGGACATACCTAAGGAGCTTGTCTCATCTATAGTTAGACCTGTCACCCTGACCCATTCACACGATTCCTTCTTGCACTCTACCTTAATACCATTGCAATCAATTGTGGTAAGCACCGCACGAATGGCCATGAAAAGTACACTGTCCTCATCACACAGGTCCAATAGTTACCAGCTATCGATAGTGTAGTGTCCCTGTGTTCACTTATATTATGTCGTGCAGTCACAATGCAAAGGATGTCACATACACCTTCACGTGTACTTCTTCTCAACATGGACAACTTTGCTTCATCCACACATCGTTATGAGAAACCAGCCCATGGTCTTCTAACTATGTAATATCTAAGTATGCACGGGCACTCACATAATATCTGTACCAAAATATATACACAGTTTGGGTCCTCAAGTGCAGGACAATACTCTCAGCTTGCTTAGAGTTCGACCTGTCTCCCAAACTAATTAAACTATGTCTTGTGCACGATAGAGAAGACTAGCACTACCCCTAGGGAGAGACCACCTATGAGAGGTTTTCAATTGCAGGTATTGAAGACTCCAACGAAAGTGTCGTTCAGTCTTCATCGACACCCAACTCTGACTTCTTATCCTTTTTCATCCTGCAAGCCCCCCAGGAATCATCATGTGCAGAATCCCCAGCAAACCAACACTTGTGCTGGCCATTAAGAACAACCCTATCGCCAATTCCAATAATCCTACAACCAGCCACCTAGGCCACCAACGTGCCCCCAACGACCTTCCTCCCCAGTACTACCAACACTTCTCCACAACAACCACCAATGTCCCTTTCACTCACGTCTTCGGTGCAGGCCAAAGCCTGCTACCTACGACGGTGAGTGCCATGGGACTGGCACTCGTCTAGGAGGGGGTAATGTTAACCCTCAAACGAAAAAAGGTGGAGAATCTGGAAAAGCTGAAGCAGAAGACAAGGCCAAGGAAAAAGTGAAACGGAAGACGAAGGCACGCCAAGAAAAATCTAGAAACACAAGAAGCGCAGAAAAGTCCTAAATAAGGGAACAAGGCACACAAGGAAAAGCGCAAGTCAATACGTTTGTAAAAGAGCGCAAGTGCATCATGGTTTAATTCAAAGAGTGCCGGGCTCTCACCTGTGCAATTTGTAAATGTAGACGGGTGGTGGAAAGGAAGATAGGAAGATAGAAGGACAATGGGAAAAAGGGCCTAGGCCACGGCCGGCCATGTAAAAAAGGGGATAATAAGGGAATGACCACCCAAAAGGGATTCAGGGTTTTGTATATAAAGTTGAAAAGTGAATGAGAATCTCATTCTTGTGTGTGGCCAAAAGTGGCTCTCCTCTTCTTTGTCTTCTTCTTCTTCTTGCTTACTTGAGCTTGTGCTTGAGAGAGGGAGTGTGAGAGTGTGAGGGAGTGAGTGTGTGAGGGTGAGGAACCGAGGAGGAGAAGCTCTCCATCTTCTCCTCTCTTCTTCTCTTCTCTTCTCTTCTCTTTGGAGCTATCGGAGTGCGTGGGAGAGGAGGTAACTCGATCGGCATGGAGGTAAGCTCACTACACCCGTAGATATGGATGGCGCGTCGACTATGTGAGAGGTAGCCATTAGTGCTCGGCTTGGAATGCTTGAAACAATAAGCAATCTGTGGGTCTTGGTGGTTGAGCGAAAGCTCCCACACTACCCAAGGAGAAGCAAGTCACAGATGCAGAAGCAGAAACGTCGGCTCCTAATACAGTAGAAAAGAGGAGTGCCAACATTGCGAAGTATATTGACTCGAGACACAAATTGAAAGTAGTGGATAAGGTCAAGAAACACGTGAGAGAAACCGAAGTGCACCTCAAGGATGCAAACCTATCATAGAATATGATATCAATGAGCACACTAGTCTCACCTACGTGACTAAGATTGTGAGAGAAACCCAAGTGCACATCAAGGATACAAACCTATCATAAAATATGAGATCAATGAGCACACTAGTCTCACCTACGTGACTAAGATCGAGAGATGCATTTGCACACCATGTAGCATTGTAGGGACTAAGCCTAGATGCCATAGGCAGGCAAACTGACTAAGATCACTAGCAAAGGGATGTAGAGCCTAACAAAAAGTAAGTGGTTGACAATAGTACTCATGGCATTGATATCAGCCCCTGTGACTCTACCTCTCGAAGAGCTTCTTAGGAAGAACCCAATGCTATGGCAAGGGTTGAAGCAGTGGGTAGTAAGACTTGATGATCTTGGAGCGACCAACTTTCCTAGCACAATAGCACAAATACTGAGATTAACCTTGAACTTAGTGCCTAAGTTTTTGCATGCAAATGTTTTTTGAGAATGCACAGAGATCCATGCAATCTTACTTGTCAATGCATTAAGAGACGCCACCAGGAAGGGAATTGTAGATACATGAGTGGGAGTTAGTATGCTCAACCATATGATCCTACATGCTTGGGGTAACCCTCCTATAGAGACTACTAGTTTTAATATCACTTTGGCTAACAGAATGAAGATTAGACCATTTGGAGTATTAAAAGATTGGTCCTTGAAGATAGCGAGAGTTTAGTTCTTAATTAACTTCATAGTCATGAAGGGAGTGCACTACAACATCCTACTAGACTTACCCTGGATGCAAAATGCACAATTGATAGAAGACTGGGGTAACGGTCTAATATTCTTAAGCAGTAGATTGAAAGCTGTAAGAGTCAAGATGGAGACATGGAAAACCATACTAATCAACCTAGATGTGAACTGTGCTATATTGAAAGGAGACTCACAAGTTAGAAATTCCTACGAGCCAGTAAAAAAGTATATCCCTTGCCCTAAGGATGAACATGACTTGATGCATGTGCTAGTCACCATCAATCTGCCATTCTTGAATGATGAGGAGGATTATAAGTAGGCTACCATGGTAGTTTATGAGTCCCAAAAAGTCACACCATCTTAGCTACCAAAGACTAGGATCCCACCACCAGTGCCACTTTTCATGACGGCTAAGAGATCTGAACATCTATCCTCTTCCATGTCCCATCTAACAAACTCGAACTCCATGGGATTATTGAATACTTGACAAGAGACCTAGCCGGTAACCTAGCTGCCAATCTCAAACCTCTCAAGGACCTCAAGGATGAGCCAAAGTGGCAATGGACCAAAGTGCATGACTTGAACCTATTGTACAAGTGGATATTAATCATGGATGAGAAGAAAGTTGAAAGCGGAAGCCTAAGAGATGAGGAGAAGTCAGAATATGATGATTCGGGCAACGAGTACAAAGATTGCTATTCTATGAATGAGAAAAGTGAGGAAGAGGCAGATATAATAAAATATGATATGGATGATTGAGTGATCAAACAAATATGAGTAGAATTCAAGCCACAGAAAGCCAACATCTTTAGGATTGAAAGAGGAGTTGGAAAGAAAAAATATGATTGTACTTGATTGGACCACCTATGCATAATGGATTATGAGCAAGATGGATTAGTTCAACCAAGCACCACACCACTCCTTAGAATTGAATCTGCCTTAGAGCAGCTGCAGCCACTTGGGGAAACTCCTTTTAGCAAGGATTGTGAGGCTACCTCCAAATCAAAAGTGAGCTTTGAGAGATCAAGAGATAGCCCGAACACCTAAGACCAAACACACCAAAGAGGACCTACCGATCCACCTAAGGCATAGGAGGTTGAGGGAGGAAAAGAGGAGGCAGTCAAAGGAGTCTGAAGCGGAAGACTAAAGGAAGCCCCAAGATCTACCAAAGTGCTTTACAAAGTTTAAAACAAAGTTTAAAAAAGGCAACAAACTGGTGATCTTGCAAGGAGCTAAGAAACAAGGATAGGCAAGCAAACCAATAGAGGGGCCCACCAAGGTCAACGAAGCCAACTTAGCAAGGGAAGGTGAAAATCCTCAACCTGTATTCATAGTTGAGGACCTAACTAAAAAAGAGGAAGCTAATCTCGTCACTCTCCTACGAGAGTACATAGATGTGTTTTCTTGGTCCTTAGACAAACTGAAAGGAGTAGATTTGAGGCTCATGACTCATAAAATCCCCATGACTCCTGATGTAACACCACTCAAGCAATGACTATACCCAATGAATACAAAGCATGCATGCATCGTTAAGGAGGAGATAAATAAGCAATTGAAGGCCGGATTCATCTACGAGATTGAGCACATGGACTGGGTATCACCTATAGTGATCGTCTTGAAGAAGAATGGAAAGATTCGAGTGTGTGTGAATGATTAAAATGTCAATGCTGCAATGAAGAGGGACAACAATCCAATACCCTACATGGAGAACATGCTCAAAAGAGTAGCACGAAAGGAAGCCTATAGTTTCTTGGATGGCTTCTCAGGCTACAACCAAGTGTGCGCAACCTAACAAAAGACATAAGATAGCATTCACGATTGAATTGTTGAGATGACAAGCTCAACACATGCGGACATTGAGGATGGACCGCGTGGCTAGATGAGTCCGCACATCTACACTTAGCACGTTGGTGGTCATTATGACACTCACATGGCCACTAACTTATCACTTATTATATTTAATTTGTTACACTTACCTACAGCTGGCAAAGATATAGCACCAGTCGATTAGTGTAATCAGTTATGCACTATTTGACTTAGAAGGCCACTTTCCTTTGTGTTGTATCTTATCTATATTTTGTGTATATTGTACAATAAGTGGAAGAAGAAGAAAAAATCAGCAAGAAAACGTTTTGGTTACCATCTCTCTTCATGTGTTCTTAAGTGAGCTTCCTCTTGTGTATACATTGTGTGTTTGGCATAGAAACTCAAGCAAAGTTTCCCACCACGCGATTCTTGACAGGGTATCAGAGCCACACCACTGAGAGAGGCTAATTTTGAAGGTTGAAGTGAAGGAGAAGAAGAAAGGTTCGAGCAAGCAAGCAACGGGTAAGAAGCTCTCCAACTCTTCCACTTTCTCTCTTGGATAGTGCCTGTGGAGGCATCGGAAGCAAGGTAGAGCGAAAATCTCAAATTTTTGTGAGATTTGGTGCACAAGAAAAGCATTGTATATTCTGCATGTAAGCCCTTTAGGGCAATTCCGTAGTTATTTTGGGCGTCTGAGACTGTTTCAGGCCCCGTTTTAGAGTCGTAAGGTTGCAGACAATAGTTTTAGGATACGCTGTGATTTTAGTTGTATTAACCGAAAGTGGGTACACATATTCCAGATTTCAAATCTCTAATTTTTGAGGTGTTTGCAAGAAGCAAACATAAGGTTTATCTGCAAATAGGTTACAGATTACATATATTATTGAGCAATCAATGAAAAAGGTTGATTGGTGTATTGTTGTGCACGTGTGTGAAAGATTGCAGAAGACTAGCTTGCTGTGTTGTATCCTTGTTTGTGATAATGGCAGAGAATAGTGGAAATCCCATTATTGAGAAGCTCGACAAGAACAACTACCCTTCATGACAGTTCAGTGTGACGAACTTCCTCATTGGAAAGGGCCTTTATGAGTTTGTTTTAGGTGAAGAAGAGGAGCCAAAGCTGGGTATCCCTCCAACTACAAATGAATTAAAAGCATGGAAAGAATGGAGTGCGAAAGACAAAAAGGTGATGTACTGGTTATCTGTAGTCATTGATAATACGATGTCGGGACATATCAGGAATGCAGAAACTTCACATGCAGCTTGGAAAATTTTTGAGAACATGTTTTCAGTAAATACAAATGCACGAAAGATTCAACTCAAGCAAAGGTTGAATGCCTTGAAGAAAGGAAAAATGTATATCAATGAGTATGTGTTGAAGGTGAGGAGTATTGCAGATGCTTTAGCAATGATTGGTGCAATGCCTGATGATGATGATTTGGTTTCATCCACTTTGAGTGGCCTTAACAATGAGAAGGCATGAAAATCATTTGTTACTTCAGTATATGTACAGAAGCCATTTCTAGATTTTGATAAGCTGATCTCTCTCATGATTACCGAAGAAATCAATATGCAAGGTGATTCGTTTGAAAGAAATGATGAACATGTCCAAGAATTTTACTCGAGTTCAGGAAGGGGACGTGGTAGATCATCTTCCAGAGGCCGTGGTATGGGACATTCTAGCAATAACCAGCAAAACAGGTTAAATCAACAGTTTGGTGAAATGCAGGTTTCAGGAGGCTGAGGAAACTTTAGAGGTAGGGAGAGCTCTAGAGAAAGCGGTGGATGGCAAAGCAGAGGCTCTGGAAATTCTGCTATTGTTTTCCATTATTGTGGCAAAACAGGCCATATTGCAGCCCATTGCTATGCTAAGAAGGATGATATTCACAGTGGTAAATTGCAGTAAGGAAACTATACATCATCTTCACGATAGAATGAAGACAAAAATGAGCGTCTGTTTGTTATGCAGCATATGATGAATACAATTACAGGAAAGGGGACACATGATGATGTATGGTATGTCGATTCAAGTGCATCTAATTATATGAGCAGTCATGTTGAATAGTTTGGAGAGATGCAGGACCTACAAAATCCAGGTTATGTAAAAACAGGTGATGATTTATGCCACCCAATTTCACACATTGGAGAGGTTCCCTTGTCCTTGTATGATGGCCAGACAAAGAGTCTGACAGATGTATTACATGTACCATCAATCACAAAGAATCTAGTGTCTATTGGCCAAATGGTAGAGCAAGGGTTGCAGGTCCGATTCAATGCAAAAGGTTGTTTTGTAGAAGACATTAATTATAAGTGTAGGTTGGTTGCAAAATGAAGTAGAGTTGACCGCATGTTCACTTTAGATGTTGGAATTCTTGCAATGGATGCTGCTATGTATGCTAAAGGAAAAGGAGTAGTTGTAGATATTGAAATATGGTATAAACATATTGGACATGCAAATGTGCAAAGGCTGAAATTAATGTAGTCCAGAGGATTGGTTACATGGTTGCCTTCATTTAGAGTTGTAGAATTACATAAAGTTTGTGAAGCATGCCAGTTTGGTAAGCAAGCAAGACAACCCTTCTCACATGACAGAGAAGTGAGTAGAAAAATACTTGATGTAGTGTATACAGATGTTTGGGGGCCTACACAAAATGTATCTCTTGGTGGCAGTAAATATTTTGTCATATTTATTGATGACTGTTCAAGGAAGTTATGGGTATAATTCATGAAGGAAAAGAGTGATGTGTTTGAGCACTTCAAATCTTTTAAGGCAGCTATTGAAACAGAAACAGGCTTAAAAGTGAAGTGCTTGAGATCAGATGGCGGGGGAGAGTACCTCTCTAATGAGTTTAGTGACTTCTTGGGGACTCATGGGATAAAGAGGCAATTTATTTGCAGGTATACCCCATAACAAAGTGGGGTTGCAGAAAAAAAAAGGCATATTGTAGAAGTCCCATGGGCATTAATGGCTAAAAAGAATATGCCCAAACATTTTTGGTCTGAGGCTGTCCATACTACTATCTATATTATGAACAAAACCCCCACAGCTGCAGTTCATGGGATGACTCCTGAAGAATTCTTTACTGGCAAGAAGCCCGATGTATCGCACTTGAAGGTATTTGGATGTGTTGCATATGTTCATGTGCCAAATGAGCTACGAATGAAGCTTGATCCAAAGGCAGAAAAATGTATTTTTATTGGATACTCTTTAGAGCAGAAAGGGTATCGCTGTTATAACCCTGTCACAAGTGAGTTCAGAGTGAGTAGGGATGTTATCTTTGATGAGATGGGTAGCTGGCATGCACCTGATGGTGATGTATTAGATGATGATAATGATCAGGACAGCTATGTGCAGAAAGAAAAACAAGAATCACAGAGTCTTAGTGGACCAGAAACATCATCTGGTACTATACGTATAGTGAGCCCTTGGTCTGGGAGACTAAGGAGTAGCCGTATATCTTTAGGTGGATCTATACGTATTGCAGGGAAGGAAAAAGGAAAGAAGAAAGTGTTGGATGGTAATGATGCATCTACCAATCATTTTGGATTTGACAGAGATTCTAATGGTTCAGAGAGTTTGGATGATGAGGTTGGTATTCCTTCAGTCAGGACACTAGGTGTACAAAGACTTGGGAGTAATGTAAAGGCTCCATTGAGTGATCTGGTGGTACGCAGATCTAGCAGGGTTAGATACGCTATTAAAAGATTTGGTTTTAAAGGTTATGCAGCTCACCATTATGCTTATATGGTGAAACTATTTGAGGATGTTGAGCCCACTTGTTTTGAGGATGTTGTTGATCATGCTCATTGGGATGCAGGAATGGATGAGGAGATGGCTGCATTAGAAGCCAATAAGACTTCGGATTTGGTACCCTTACCTAAGGGCAAGAAAGCTATTGGCTGTAAGTGAGTTTACAAAGTCAAGAATAATACAGATGGTTCAGTTAGGAGGTATAAAGCTAGGCTGGTTGCAAAAGGCTATGCTCAAACATATGGTATAGATTATGAAGAGACATTAAGTCCAATTGCTAGAATGGCAATTGTTAGATGTGTGATTGCCTTAGCAGTAACCAAAGGTTGGAGTTTGCAACAAATGGATGTTAAGAATGCCTTCTTGCATGGTGAATTGCAAGAAGAAGTGTATATGGAGCAGCGAGCAGGTTATGAGGATTTAGAGCATCCCACATATGTGTGCAGGTTAAAGAAGGAGCTCTATGGGCTGAAGCAAGCACCTAGAGCATGGTCTAACAAGATTGGAGAGTATCTTGTCAATATTGGATTTTGTATTTCTGATGCTGATCACTCACTTTATGTGAGAAAGGGAGATGCAGGTTTGGTCATCATAGTCATCTATGTGGATGACTTGATTATTACAGGTGACAATGACAACGGGATTGCTGAAGTTAAGGACTTCTTGAAGAAAAATGTTTGAGAAGAAATATTTGGGTGAGCTGAGATAATTTCTTGGTATTGAGGTGATCAGATGTGATGATGGTATATGGCTATCCCAAAGGCAGTATGTCTTGGATATGTTATCCAAGTATGCTATGACAGCATGTAAGCCTCTTTCAATATCATTGGAGCAAAATGTGAAGTTGAGTGCCGACTTTGGGGATGAGATAGAAGACCCTACTATGTTCAGGAGGATAGTAGGGAGTTTGATTTACATGACTATCACAAGGCCAGACTTGAGCTATGTTGTTCTTGTTAGTTTGTTTATGCAGATGCCTAGAAAGCCTCATTTGGATGCAATTAGACGTATATTGAGATATGTGAAGTCCACTTTACATTATGGACTTTTTTACGAGGCAGGTAAGGACGTATAGGTCTTTGGATACACAGATGTAGATTGGTCCAGTAGCATGTTAGACAGAAGATCTACTAGTGGATTCATGTTTTCCCTTGGTAGTGTAGCAGTTACATGGAGCAGCAAAAAGCAACCTACAGTTGCTTTATCAAGTATAGAGGCTCAGTATAGAGATGTTGCTATGGCAGCATGTGAGGTGGTATGGCTGCAAAAGTTATTAGGTGATTTGGACGTGCAGGGAGATGGTCCAGTTGTCATTCATTGTGACAATATGAGCACCATACAGCTAGCTAGAAATCCAGTGTTCCATGCTAGGACAAAACACATTGAGGTGCACTACGACTTTGTGAGAGAGAAGGTACTTGCAGAAGAGATTGACTTGGTATATGTCAGCACCACACAGGATCAGATAGCTAACGTTTTCACAAAGGCATTGGGTGCAAAGAAGCTTTGAAAGTTTCGAAGCTTACTTGGAGTTGTAGAGATAGAGTTGAGCTTGAGGGGGAGTGTTGAGATGGCAAGCTCAACACATGTAGACATTGATGATGGACCGTGTGGCTAGATGAGTCCGCACGCCTACACTTAGCATGTTGGTGGTCATTATGACACTCATATGGCCACTAACTTATCACTTATTATATTTAGTTTGTTACACCTACCTACAGCTGGCAAAGATATAGCGCTGGTCAATTAGTGTAGTCATTTAAGCACAGTTTGACTTAGAATGCCACTTTCCTTTATGTTGTATCTTATCTATAGTTTGTGTACATTGTATAGTGTGTGGAAGAAGAAGAAAAAATTAGCAAGAAAAAGTTTTGGCCTCCATCTCTCTTCTTGTGTTCTTGAGTGAGCTTCCTCTTGTGTATACAGTGTGTTTGGCGCAGTAGCTCAAGCAAAATCCCCCACCACACGATTCTTGACATTCACCTACATAGTCATGCCATTTGGGCTAACAAATGCACTAGCTACCTTTCAGCACCTCATGTGTGCCATCTTCAAAGACATGCTTAGGTGAGAATTGGAGGTATTTTTTGACCATCTATGTGTCCACTCTAGTTGAAAGAAACACCTAGATAAACTTTGTATAGTCTTTGAGTGGTTTAGATTGTATAATCTTTCCTTAAACCCCTTGAAGTGCCAGTTCTGGATAAAACATGGATGTGCCTGGTGTCTAAGAATGGAATTGCCACTAACTTCTCCAAAGTCAAGGTCATTGTTGATTTACAATCACCCACAAACTAGTTGAATTGTCATACATATAGAATCCTTTATTTTTCGAAGGGAGTTCAATGCATCTTGGGACACATAGGGCACTATTGGCAATTCATTCTAAACTATGCATTGATTGCAAGACCCCTTTACAAATTATTGATTGTATTTGAGTGGACTAAGGAATGCCAACATGCTTATGAGGAGTAACAAAAGAAGGCTCTTACAATTGCACCAATCCTATGAGCCCCATATTAGAGCATAACAGTCCATGTGCACTTATGCATCAAAGTTTGCAATGGGAGCTATTTTGTGGCAACTTTGCAAACATAATCTTGATTATCCTATAAGCTTTGCTAGCAAACAACTCATAGATACAGAGATGAATTACTCCACAAGGGAGAGGGAAGGCTTAGCTAT
The DNA here is from genome assembly GCF_053477565.2 of Lygodium microphyllum. Classification (NCBI taxonomy): domain Eukaryota; kingdom Viridiplantae; phylum Streptophyta; class Polypodiopsida; order Schizaeales; family Lygodiaceae; genus Lygodium; species Lygodium microphyllum. The sequence continues at coordinate 109,613,629 of NC_141154.1, read as the reverse complement.
GGTGATTACTATGAAGAAGTTCTATCATTATCTTTTAGCTATGCCCTTCACCTTCTTCATTGATCATCAAAATTTTCTTTATTTAGTAGTCAACAAACCTTGCACTACAAGATGCATAACTAGATGGTTACCACTGCTACTAGAGTTTTAGTTCTTCAAGGTTGTATGTAAGGGTAAGTAGTACTACATGGAAAACCATATGTCCAGCATATCCACAAGAGAAGCTGCTAATTAGGGCATCATAGATTACCTACTAGATGTGCACCTTTTTAGCATGACCAATGAGAGAGACCTTTTCAAGGCTTATCTAACACCGTATTGGGCAGATGACATAGTCCAAATCCTAGAGGATGGATTTCCTGGGAGACTCATAGAGAAGGCTAGGCTAAAGTGTCTTATCCTCCAATCGGCCCTATCAATTGATGGCTAACCAGCTATATAGACTAGGATAGGATGGGTTATTACGAAGATGCATGTGTGAGCATGAGATGCATGAGGTACTTATTGAGACACATTGCAGAATTGCTAAATGACACTTCATTGTGAAGACACTATAGAATGAAAGGTGCTAGACTATCACTGTGGTGGCCCACCCTATTCTATAATGTGGTTAAGTTTGGAAAGGAGAAAAAAACCACAATTTGAGAGGGGAAAGCCCAAGTATCCATGCAAAAGAAGAAGCAAGAAGAAGAGGAGGAATGTCTGCAAAAGGAAAAAGAAGAGTCCCAAAGGACAAAGAAAGAACAAAGGAAGAAGCAATTGCGAGAGGAGTAAAGACTAAGGAGAGAAGATGATGACCAAATGGCTCTTGCCATCATGCTATCATGATCGAGCAACCCTCCTGTGCAAAAGAGCTGGCTAGGAGAAGCCTAGATGACACACTTGGAACCAGCTCTGTAGTGATAGAAGCAGCTAGAGGGCTTGTAGTGAAAGGAAAAGGGAATATACCATTGGAACTACCCAACCCATCATGGTCACCACCACAACCACCACACAAGAAACCATAGATGCAACAGTAAACTAGAGCAATGTGATAGCTTGGATATAATACCTAGTCAACACAATGTAGCAGCTTGGTCTAACACTGAGTGGAGGAGTCCTAGTGCTAGGAACACAAAGGCCTACCATTGTTGACATTGAATCCAAAAGAGACCCAAAGAAAGCTAGGGTGGAAGCTTCAACTATCTCTATACCATTGACCATGCCAAGATTAACACAGTATGATGAGTATGTCCAAGAACTACTAGAGGAAAAGAATAGAGGAAGGCACTAGTGGTAGAATTGGAAATTGAAAGAGAAACATTCTCAACCTACCAACTTGAAAAAACACACCAAATACCCACCCAACAAAGTAAAGTAAGCAACTTGAGGAAGGAGTTAGAAGCCAAATAGGTGCTAGAAGGGAAAATGGAGGAGAAGGTTTTAGAGCTCAAATTCAAGATGCATGGCCCTTCACAATACTAGAAGAGCTATCTTCTAAAAAGATTTTACCTAAATTTTTGTACTAATTAATTTTTTATACAACATTGTTTGGAGATTCTAATTTAGGTTTTGATCATTTGTTTATGTTTGTTGCTCTTTTATTTTTCTTTTCTTTTTTTGGTTTTTATTTATTGGTATTTTAAGTAGTAAAAAATGACTTTTAAGAAGACATATAATCACAAAAATTTATGAATTTTGTGGCCATAAACACATGATTGAGATTTTTATGTTAGTTTTTATTTTTTAGTTTTAGTTTATGGGTCTTCAGTAGTAGAATTTTCCCTTTTAAGTATAGACATAAATTCTAGAATCTACGTATTAAGTGTAGCAAAAAAAAAAACTTTATGTAGTTCAAATGCAAAATTCATGATTTTTGAAGCTCTAGGCTTGCAATCAACAAAATCTACATTTGTTTTGTAGACTTTGTAAAACTTTTAATAAACATATTATCATGTAATTTTTAGTTAAAACAATTTGCAATATGCCTATTACCAATAGACTATCTTATGCAAGGAGAAAACTCTTCCTTGCTCTAATAAGATTGATCCTTGACTTCTGATATAGCTAAAAACTTTGAAGATGGCTAAAATGGACACATGGATTTGCTACATGAATTAAAATAGATTTAATTTTCTTCAAAATTTACTTGAGCACTCTCTTGCAATATTCTCCAAAAACATACTACTTCTAAAGCTTAAAGCTCAACTCTCTTCAAAAACATGACAATGCTCTTTTATAGCACAATACTTAGTGGTGAAAAATTGTACTTCCAAGATAAACTAGTGCATGAACACTAAGAGAAGATGCTCTTGCAAGAGAAAAAACCTTGAGAAGATACACATGCACCAAGAGACAATTCTCTTGCAAGAGAAGAAACCTTGTGACACCTAACACTTACTCTACCTCAATATCCTCAAGGTTAAGCTTGACAATATCACCTCAAAATCCAACCATAGTAGCAATTGTTCAATAATGAAAGTTGCTCGATGTGAACTCCCACATCAATTTGTCTATGAATATCCTTCCCATTGTTATCTCTAAAGACTCTAAAGGCTTTTCAAACTTAAAAAATGCATTCTACACAGCCACCCTAATGCCAATAGGTGCTATAGTGAGGAGTGCAAGATGATACATGGAGAAATTTGCAAATATCTTAAATGTAAGTAGTACGATACTTGCAATTACCTTACACATAATGACTAGTAAATATACATTAGGCACCTGAAGGTCTCATATTTATAGTTGAGGCATTTGAAAATTTCTTCTTATAGCATCTTCCACTCCTCACATTAAAGTAGGCTAGAATCATGGTGGCAATGTAGAAAAGCTTTCTTAGCCTTCATGGGATTTTAAAAGGTAAGGATAGGGGGGATGTTTCTAGATAAGTCAAGGTGAAAAGTGCACATCAAAAGAATACTTAAGAAGGAGTTGGTGCTATAGTTGACATCTTGAGTGAGCTTGTGAAGCTTAGGCTTGATGATATTGATGTCGGATTAATGCTAGGTATTGTAGGTATTTGTTTTATTGCAAGAAGTTCTTCCCTTGGTATAACATACATTCTTTGAAGCAATGCGTTTTACAGAAAATTGAAATTTTGAATATTTGGAGGAGATTTTGGAAATTATGTCCTCGTTGGCTTGTAGATCAGGTCTGTGATGGGCATGTATGGACAAATGCTATGACTAGCGACATTCTCTACCTTTCCTAGAGTTGTTAGTAGATAGAGAAAATGTGTTGGACATTTACACTGTGTAAATCCTCTCTATTTAGGATTCTTAAGAATAGGAGAACGAAATGATTTGCATTGGAAAGGTCATATGATTAAAGTTTGTGAATCAAACTTGATAGTTCAATCTTATGGGAGCTTGAATTGTTTCTTTTGCACAAACTGTAAAATCCATATGAGATAAAACACACAAGCTCCCAAAAATATCTATACTTTTAAAAATGATGTGCAAGTCTCATTTATTCTCTCAATAGTATCCATCTTATCTAGAGATGGCCATCTTCTATACAAACCACACTTGCAACCCATAACCAAGGTCTCATTTACCCCAAATATTGGCCTCGATCCTAAAAAGAGAGAGAGTCACATCTTCCAATCTAGTGAAGATCCTTTAGCAATTGCCTACTTGCTCTGGAACAAATCTTCTACATTCCTTTTCGTCCAATTCTTCATCTTTGTCCTCTTTTGCATGCCCTTTTATTAGTACATCACTTAGAAAAGGCGTAGTAAGCTATGATATATAATCTCACAAAACGTTATTCATTGAATTCATAATATGAGCAACAAAATTAATTGTTCATTATGGAAAAGTGCACATATGCACCAAAGTCAATGGTGTTTTTATAGTAGGAACATCTCTATTTTCTATAGCCAACCGAAATTGATCATAAGTAGAATAGAAATGATCCAAAGATTAAATATCTCTCCTAATAAAAGCTTTTGAAAATTCACCTACAATTGAATCTTCCCCTATATTTTCGATAGTCACTTTATTTACTAGTTGCATATTTTGAATAAACCTTAGTGGTTCATTTTTCTTAAGCATTGTGCGCCAGTTGTTTGAATACATAGCTAAAGAATACTCCAATTCTCCCATTCTAAACTTTTCATTTAGAAAGTCAATTAGCTTGGGTAGATGAGCTTTAGGCACTAGAATTAGTTGCAAATTCTAAGAAACATTAGGGTTAGTTAAAATAACTATAGATGCTGCAATACTTGGATCAACACAGCCAATTTCATGTGGCTAAAATACAAATGCTATACTACGTCTTAAAAACATGTACATAAAGCATTGTCTCTGTGTAAATGTAAGAAAATACAATATAATTCTTGCGATTCTGGGTCGAGTTCGCTTAGCATACCATGGAGGATGCTCGAGACCTTAATGGACTTGGTAGGTTCTTGCTTGAGATCCCAAACGGCCTCTAAGGTGTGAACATGCTCTCTCTCTCTCTCTCTCTCTCTCTCTCTCTCTCTCTCTCTCTCTCTCTCTCTCTCTCTCTCTCTCTCTCTCCTTCTCTTCTTCTTCTCCTTCTTCTCTTCTTCTCTCTCTCCCCCTCTCCCTTTCTTCTTCTTCTTCTCTTCTTTTTCTCCTTCTTCTCTCCTCTCTCTTTCCCTCTCCTTTTCTTCTTCTTCTCCTTCTTCTCTTCTTCTCTTCTTCTCTCCTTATTCTCTTCTTCTTATCCTTTTTCTTCTCTTCTTCTATCCTCCCTCTCTCCCTCTTCCCTTCTCTCTCCCTCTCCTTCCCTGCAGCGTCATGGCCCCCTTTAAGGCTCCCTCCTCTTCATTACGATTGGGGGGGATTTTATAAGGTGTTTGGGGGGGGAGGGGGGTGTGATGGAGGCCCTCCCCTCCATGTGGGGGCCGTGGTGGAGCTGTCGCCATGCAACTCCCGTTGTCATCATCACCTTCACTCCCTCCGTCGTCATCGTCAACCAGCTTACCACCCACTTCACCTCACCGTCATCTTTCTATGGCTCCCCCTCCATGTCGACTAGCTTTTGTGGCTCCCCCTCCACGACATCAGGGGGGACGTTAAAAAAATTTTGATTAATTTTATCAAAGTTAGGGAGGGGAGTGATGAGGCATTACATTGGATCTCTAACAAACTGCTAGTTTCTCTTTATAATATCAATAATATCCTCCATGAAATTACCACTTTGAAATTCCAAGAATTTCACCCAAGGTGAACTCCACTTTACTATTCAAAATACACTCTTCCAAAACCTTCTTCAAATTAGTAGTGGCCTATATATTAGATTGCAATTTGTAACCTAGCTATTTGCCTTTTAGTTTACCATGATTTTTCTTCTCCCTTTTTTATATATCTTTTATAGATATTCCATGTGAAGAAGGCTAATCAAACTCATACCTGCCACTCTCTATTGTATCCCTCTTTGGTAACCCTAGAATATTCTTGTCATCTCACTTTCTCTTCTTCTTTAGAATAGCCTTGCTATTCTAAGTTTTGGCAAGATATGCATAGATAGAGAAAGAACCAATTGGAACATTCCATCCTATTATTTGTCAAATACAATTATGCACCTTAGCTCATATATATGAATCTTCTCTTACTTTGTAGTATGCATTGCATGTAACCAAGGTCTTATTTTTTTGTTGAACATAGCCTCTCTTCCAAAATTCTTCTTGGAAATTATATTCTCAATCTCTCTCACTTCTCTCCTCTTCTTCTCTAACTTTACTCTCTTCCTAACTCTTGTCTCTCTCTTCATCTCTATATAAGTAGTCATAGTCGTAGTCATGGTCATGGTCATGGTCGTAGTCGCAGTCGTAGTCATGGTCATAGTCATGGTCATGGTGGTCGTGGTCATGGTCGTGGTTGTGGTCATGGTCGTCGTAGTCGTCGTCGTAGTCATGGTTGTAGTCGTAGTCATGGTCATTGTAGTCGTAGTCGTAGTCATGGTCGTGATCGTGGTCGTAGTCGTAGTCGTGGTCGTGGTTGTAGTCGTAGTCGTAGTCATAGTCGTGGTGGTCGTGGTCATGGTCGTGATCATGGTTGTGGTCGTGCTTGTACTCGTGGTCGTGGTCATAATCGTGGTCGTGGTCATGGATCGTGGTCATGGTCATGGTAGTCGTAGTCGTAGTTGTAGCCATGGTCATGGTCGTGGTCATGGTCATGGTCATAGTCGTAGTTGTAGTCATAGTCGTGGTCATCTTGGTCGTGGTGGTGGTGGTGGTGGTTGTGGTCGTGGTCGTGGTTGTCGTGGTCGTGGTCATCATGGTCGTGGTCGTGATCATAGTCGTGGTCGTGGTCGTGGTTATGGTCATGGTTGTGGTCGTAGTCGTAGTCATGGTCATGGTTGTGGTCATAGTCGTAACGTAGAAAAAGAGAGAGAGATGGAAGGAGAGGATAACAATTTAAGAAAGAAAAAAAAAAGAGAGAGACGGAAGGAGAGGAGAAAATTTTAAGAAAGAAAAAAAGAATGATAATAAAAACAAATTTTTTGTCGCAACGTAGACAAAATGGAAAATGATGAAGGTCCGGTTGTTCAAGATCGCGAGGTGTATCTTAATCAGCATGTCCCATGTCCTTACTCTCAATGCAAGCTGGTAATTAGACGAAAATGTTGATTGTCTATAGAACACATACAACGATTTGACAAGTTTCAATCTGAGATCATTGATCAGGCGATTGCGGATTTTCAGCAAACGGTAAGAAAAGTTAATATGAATCGTGTATTATACTTGCAAGCTAATTGAATACCATATACAATAAGATTGGGTCTGGCTGGTAAATTTTCTATCCAGGGAGGTGACGTCTCGTCCCAAGGAGGAGTGCACCCTTTGCGGCCAATTAGAAGAGTTTGTGGGTGTGCGATGGATGGAGTGCATGAGCCAATCCACTACTTGTAAGGCCAATCTATACCGTCAATGCCAGAGGAGACAAGCAGCCTTCCAGACCTACCTACAATCTTAGAGCCTGAGATGGAGGCAATGATCGATGCATTGATTCCCATGGATGTTGAGACTTTTGATCTACTTAGAGAGGAAGCATCCATACCATTATATTATGGGTGCCAAGTATCTCGCCTGAAGACATTGCTTGCACTCTTAAGTGTGCAAGCAAAATACGGGTGAAGTGATGCGAGTGTGACCGAGTTGTTCAGATACCTTGTACATACACTTCGTTGATTTCTTTTCGGCATTATTATTAAAAATATTTGTGCTTTTTCAAGGTGTTTTATGATTTTTTTGAGATGATTGAAATATCATATATTACCACCATGCCTAAGTCTCGTGATGATGCACGACATGTTTTACGAAAGCTTGGCATGGACTACAACAACATCCATGCATGTATCAATGATTGCATACTGTTTCGAGGAGAATACGAGACTATGGAGACATGTTCAAAGTGTGGTGCTCATAGGTATCGACAAGACTTGCAAGGGCAAACCATCCCTCAAAAAGTTCTCACCGCTTATCCCCCGCATAAACCACATGTTTTGTATGTCTAGCATGGCGAGCTTAACAATGTGGCATGCGCAGAATAGGTCCACAGATGGATTTCAACGAATATCAGCGGATTCACACGCATGGAGCCACATTGACTCTACCTTCCTAGACTTTTCTCGAGAGCCAAGGAATCTTTGGCTCGGTCTTGCAATGGATGGTGTGAACCCATTCAATCTACACCACTCAACTTCTTACAGTGTGTGGCCTATAGTCCTTGTCAACTACAATATCCCTCCATGGCTTTCTACGAAGAAAGAACATCTCATCCTTAGCTTACTCGTCCTCGGCCGCTACAAAGTCAAAAATATGGACGTGTATCTTCGTCCATTAGCCGATGAGCTTAAGATTTTGTGGAGGAGGGGGTCACCGTGCAAGATATGAGCAACTGCGATGGTTGACGGTCCACCAATATTGGAGCCATTCTCATGTGGACGATGCATGACTTTCTGGGATTCGGAGAGTGCTCAGGTGAATAGGCTTCCATTCTCATTGGTAATATCTATATTTTATCTCATTCAAGCTTGTATTCATTGGGTCGTGGTGTTGGAATAGGTCTAGTTACCTCAAGTTATCATGCATGTGCATTGTACGAGCCACAGTTAGACTCCCGAAGGTCACAAACCATGAAGAAGATGGTATATCAAGGACATGCCGCTTTCTTGCCAGAGGGTCATGAACTCAGGGAATGTTTTCTTGGACAACCTCCACCACGTATGAATGCCGCAAGCTGGTACGAGCTGAAAATGGTCCATGCAAAGTCACATCCAAATGGAATGCGGCGGTTCTCAGTTTTCTACGAGTTGCCATATTGGACCCACTTATAGGTCAACCACTTGTTGGATCCCATGCATATTTTCAAGAATGTGGGCAGCTTGCTATGGGACCACATCACAGGAAAGAGAGACACTATAGGGGCACGAATGGATTTGAAGGAGGTAGGCAAGATGGAGGCGCTTTAGCCGCAATCGAGTGCTGATGGTCGTGTGTAGCTACCTCGCGCTCCTTTGGTTTTGTCCACTAAAGAAGAGCACATTGTGAAGCAAGTAGTCAAGTCTATCCGCACTTCGACGAGTATGATGCGTTCTCTCAGGTCTGCATTTTCTAAAGACGACCAATTATCAAGGATAGAATCCCATGACTAGCATAAGATATATCAGGTTTGTACTACGAATGGATTGCAATTGGCGTGCACATTTTGCTATTTGGAGTGTAGCCATTGTTCATAATGCTTTCTCATTTGTGGCAGTTTGTACTACCGATCGTGATCGCAGGATGCCTTACTCCAGAAATACGCAGGGCCATTTGCATGTTGTCGACTTTGGTGCAATGGATCTCATAGAAGGAGATTAAGATATCCTCTATTGAATCCGCCATGCGGGGAGCAGTGGAGACAGGCTGTCTCTTTGAGAAATACCTGTCTACCAGCATGCTCATGATACAAATCCACCTTCTTGTGCATCTTGTAGATGAAGTGGAGATTGTTGGACTTGTCTATACGCGATGGATGTTCTTCTTTGAGCGCTTCATGAAAACCCTGAAAGGCTTTGTGCAACAACGAGCTTGGCCAGAAGGTAGCATGGTTGAAGGTTGGTTGGTGTCTGAGGTGCTAGTGTATATTTCACAATGGCTACCAATGGTGGATCTAGACAAAAAAAATGCTATGGTCGCTGAAGGATGATGATAGACTTGACCGAAGATGTGGTGGTTGGAAATGGGGTAGAAAAAATAATGGATGTTGCAATGGAGAAGAAGGTGAATCACTTTTGTATGTTGCACCATGCTTCTATGGAGACGTGGCTCGCTAAATACCAGATTGCTAGGCAAGATTGAGAGGAAGCGCAATCTGAATTTCGACATAGTATGTGTCATCGACCGATTCGATATCCCGAGGGCATGGAGGAGATACTGTGGTTCATGTCAACGCGATGGTTGCATGGAGCTTTGACTGTAGCGTCTCGCAAAGGGGCAGAGGTCTCAATGGAGGAGTGGGAATTCTCAAGGGGATGTAGTCCAAAGGTGATGAGGTTTTTAGGATTTGTCGTATCTATATTTTATATGCGACATCTAATTTGAGTGTTTCAATGTACAGTACAAAATATATAGTGCAACGTAGTCGTGCGGACGGCATTTTTCGCGTGGAGCGTATTAACAAAATGCGCTCCACAATGGACTGTGGTATCATGGCAAGGTTCGAGTAGGAAAGTCGGCGACGAGCAACGGATCCAAACACGGTTATAGATGAGATGGAGTATTTTGGAAACTTGCAAAGTATTATACGGTGGATTACTGTAGCTTCTCCATGATACTATTTAATGTGTAGTGGTTCAAAGTGGTACTTGAAGGAGCTGGAGCAACAATTCGACGAGGTCCATTTGGATTTCTCGAAATAGATTCCAAAAAAAATGGACGGATTTGTGCGACATCTTTGTGTTGCCGGCCCATTGTGAACATGTGCATAAACTCATTTGTTTGTTAATTGTATTATGACATGGTACATGTTACAATAGTTTAAACTCGCTTATACTTGTTTGTGAATATGTAATCTTCTATTCAAACCCTCGACAACCTCGATGGTGGTACGTTATACCTTCAGCTCCCCAAAGTGCGAGAGTATATGATTAAAGCGATGTTCCGAGCATAGATGATGACAATATGCAAATAGAGGGGTTGATATTGCAAGGGGTGGAGGCCACCGAAAGCTTGGAGCCAGCATTGGCTAACAATGATGGAAATATAGGAGTCCAAGAATTCTTTGAGAACGAGGTGGACTCATCCTTTTGTGGTGACATGTCTATTGACCTTCCAGCGTATGCGGAGTTGTGTGAGGATATTGACATGGGACCATAGGATACTTCATACTTGGAGCATCCACTTACTCAATTCGTTGACTAATCGCTTATAAGGGTACATAAGATATGCATTTTAAGTGAGATCATTTTTTAAGGATTTATATTACTATGCTTTGTATGATTTAAATTGATTATATTAACATCATTTTTTGTCTGTGCAAGTGACATTTTCAGGATAAGTAGAGGGATAAGCGATAAGGAGTTACAGAATATCTTCACGCGCATGTCTCCAGATCAGATCGCAAGATTTAGAGATATGGCAGGCCAGGAGCTGTCTCGGACATCGTCAGGCCGCTCTGTTAGATCTACTTTGGCGCGATCGGATGCTTCAGCTTCGAACAGACGAGGTTGACGCTCCAGACTTGGGCCAGAGGGAGAGAGTGCTTCAAGGTTAGGGGGATGCTGTAGAGATAGGAAGGCAGTGAGCCTGCGGTTGGCATGGGATACAGGTGCGACTCCTCGCTCTCGTGGCGGTTCCAGGGAGCGTGGCTCAGGCTCAGGTGGATGTTGTGGAGGCACGAAGGCGGTGTCTCCGTCTCATCGTTCTGCTGGAGTTGCGTCACCTCCAGGATTTGTCACACCTGTGGGGACATCTACTCCAGTTACTCCGGCTTTTGCTGCTTTTGCTCAGCCGTCTGCAGCAGGTGGCACCCTTATGGATGCCACTCTGACAGATATTACCCCGGTCGGTACACCGGATGCACAGGGGTCTCCTGGATATGCCCAGGAGCATGGACGCAGGTGGGAGAGGACCCATCTTAGGCATACCCCAAGGGGATATGCCTATCTAGTCGGTGATAGGTCAGGAGCCATCATCATGAATGATGAGGGGAGGAGGATGATGGCTCGCATGAGAGAGTTGTGCCGATAAGTTTTTCGGCACAACATCTTAGATCATTGAAAGAACATACCGGAGGGAAGCAAGGACTACATAGTAACATCCTTGCATAAGGACTTTTCGGTTCCAGCCTCAGTAGATAGATTTTCTATGGGCTGGATGATGGACTGCATGCATGCATATATGTCACACAGACAATCGGACTCACGCAAGGCACTCAAGAGTGGGTCGGCAAAGCCCGAGTGGCTAGATACAAACGATTGGTGCCGACTGAGGGAGGAGGCTATAGATTCTCTAGGATGTTGGAGTCATCAGCACGAGGCGGCAAGGGCACAACTAGAGGCCGAAGTGGTCCATCTTAAGAGTGGTGGCCACATGACATATCTAGAGGACTTTGTAAGTTTTTCTTTTGTTTTTCTTGTTTATTTTTTTGCAATATCCTTTGTACTGACAATCATGTTTCTAGCAGTTAATATTTTGTTTTCTTTGCAGCACTCCATTACAAATCGCGATCCGACCGGTCTTGAGACTCGATATATAGAGAGACACGGTCTCACTGCATTGATGGACCGATTGTATAGATGCGGCGGCCCTGTAAGTCACTCATCTTTCTTGTCCGTAGTTACCATGTTTAATTAGAATGCATTATTATATGGTGGACTGATGTATTGTTGTTTCTTTTTTTGCAGAGTCCGTTCGATGCTCCTTTGCGGCAGGACGAGCTTTCAGATAGCGAGGATATGTAGCTTGCCCTTGGATCCCTGGAGCTCACACATCTTTCTTTTTTGGTCGCCTGATCTGTGTAGACATTTCTATGTAGTAGTGATATCTTGTCATGATTGTACCGGTCGCTTTCATTATGCAATCATGTATTTATTTCATGTATCAGTGTTATGATTTGAGTATACTTTGTTTTTATTTATACGAGCATTGTACACAGTGCATAAACTATTTTGTATGGCCCAAATAAAGCACACAGTGCTATATGTAGCAGGGCAGCAAGCTGTCCTACCACAACAAAAAAATCCATGTTACCGTCGCTATTACAGTCGCAAATTTACTGCTCGCGTCGTTTTTGGCGTCATTATTAGCGTCGCAAAGCGTCGATATCAATGTCGTTATTGGCGTCGATATCAGCCAATAATGATGGTGATACCAATGCTGATACCGACTGTTCTATGGCGTCGCCAATAACGACGCTTTTTGCAATGACGAGGGAAAATTTTGTTATTTATATTTTCATTGCTTTTAACGTCGGTATAAGGCCTATATCTTGTAGTGCACAAAATAGTGATCCATTTGATTCACCATACGAATCCCAAGAAAGCTTAACTTTCCTACATAGGCCTTCAAATGCTTTGATACATTCATACCATCAAATAGTTTCACTTCATTTTTATAGCCTACAATGCTTTTGTTGTAATTAATTCAAGCTTAGGCTTTGCTAACATTGTAACTACAACTATTGTTGTTGTTACCATTTTTGTTATTGTAAATATAGAAGGTCTAAAGCAATTGTCTTATGCCATTCAATTGCACTAGATTATCTCTATCTTGCAAAACTCTCTCTTTGGCCTTTGATATCGCATTTACCAAAGATGTCAAAGGATTTTTCATGTTAGGCCAAAAGTAACATGGACTAAGGTAAGAAGAGCTCAAGGTAAGGAGAAACAAATTCCAAACTTGTAACAAAGAAGAGAAGAATTAATAGCTATGAAAATAGGAGTTCAAGATGTAGGGCTTAAAACAAATCTTTCTTTAAAAGCGTCCAAGATTCATAAATCTGAATCATAGCTAGTAGATACATCAATTATGGGATTCATATTTCATCATGGACATGAGCCGATATTAGCCCAAAATCCATATATATCATTATGGTTATAAGTAGGCAACATACAATGCTTTTATACTTCAAGAACAATCTATATAATAGTTGTGCTCTACAACAACCCATATATATATATATACAAAAATTCCTCCACAAGAGTAAGAACAACCCACCAAATCTTTTCAAATATTTGTTTTTATATTTAAGATAGCATATATACAAGAAGACTTCAAAATAATCCACTTATCTTCTCAAAACAAGGCTTTCATGAGCATGTAACTATAAGAGAATATATATAATTGCAGTACTACCTTGTAGTACTACAATTCATAATACCCTATTCACTAGCAAGTTTAGTTGATAAGAACTCAAATCCCTACTTTAATTATTCTAATAGAATACATTATGATATTAAAATTGTCCATAGATCTCTTTCAAATAACTAATTCAAGAGTAAGTAACTATACAAAAATAACTACTACAACGGTGTTGTCTTGTTTCTCTACATCATATACAACATCATATTTTAGCATACAAGAGATTTCAAAGTAGCCCTTGACCAGCTCTGAAGTAGCCCTCATGGTTCATCTTCATGCATGTAAACTATGCCCTCTAGAATGCATCTTTGTTCCATCTTGCCCAAGCACAACCCTCTCTCTTGAGGGGTTCACTATACACAAATCCTCTATATTACGTGGATTCAAGGTCTATTTTAAAATACCATTTTGCTAATTTTTCCTAAATAAAACACGTGCATTTTCTATCAATCTATGAATAACTACATTATATGGCACCCTTCTACATGTAAAATATGTCTAAAAATAGTATTTTAAAAATCCATTCTTTTGAAACCATTTGATATGCTTACATGTTTATGAGTGACACACCCCCCCCCCTCTATTCCTCTCTTTGAAAAATACTTCAAAATTGTACATTTAAATGTGCATGAATAATCACACTTAAAATTGTAAAAATACATGTAAACTGAGATGTGGATCTTCTAACGTATTTTTAAGCACTATTTAGATATACCCATAAGTTTTTTAAAAGTTCAAAAAAGTGTCAATATGACCATATGTGGATCAAATCCCTTGTAGTATTTAATCATATCACTTTGTAGTGGGCTTCAGTTTGGGGGCTTGGAGATGACCACAAACCTGTGATCTGCTAGAGGGGTTTTTGGTTGCCATTCTTGTAGTTTCAAATGAATGTTAGTAGGTTTAATGCTTTGTTGCAACATTGAGCCGTTAGATGAATGGTTGCATCTGAGGAGACTATATGTGTAACGGATGTGTTGTGGAAGGATCTCTTTGTACAATGCAAGAATTGCTTAGGTTGGAACTTATAGGTTCGGATTGTCTTGCGTATTTTAAAGTGCGTGGGCTAGCACTTTTTATGATAATATATGCTTCCTTTTTGTGAAGCCTACGTGGAATGTGCTAAGATGTGTAACACTTTTGATATAACAAAGCGTATTTGAGTAAAATGTATTGAGTGTGTATGATGTGATGTTTCTTGATATTTACATGGAGCAGATTTGATAGTCCAATGATGATTGGCATATTTAGATTTGATATATTGCGTACATCGAATGTACGCAATACATTTAGTTTTGAGATCAAACCAGGCCTTTGATAAAGTGTATTGATAGTCGTTTCTGCGGTTGCATGTTTACTTTCCTTTGTTAGTTAATTGACATGGATTAATTGTGCGTGTGTTTCTCACCAAGGTTACTTCTATCTTAGCAACCACTCTCTCTCTATCTCTCTCTCTTTGTCTAATGGGCGGGCGCAGCGTCTTTGTAGATAGATACATTGACTAGGTTGTAGGCACTAACTCAAATACGATGGTAGTGGTTTTGTGTCTTGATATTTAATCTTAATATTTAGATATTTAAATATTAAACGTGCCTATATGTTGATAACAGGTTTTGTGGCCAACTGATCAATATGGGGTGTTCGCATCGAGCAATTGGCAGAGACATGTGTTGCGTGTTTGTAGGGACATGCTTACATCCATGAGGTATGAGCGACGACAGGTTGCTAGACTCAGGGCTTGGAAAGGGATTTTAGATCGTGGTAGATCCATTCGTAGAGATATTGAAAACCTAACGTTCCATCAGGAGATTCTAAGTGGTCATCAAGAACTAGGCCAACCATAGTTTGGTATAGATGTGGCTAATGTTTTGCCATCACCGGATAGAACCATTAGGGGATTTCAAGCCCCACGACAATTTGGTGTGGATTTGATGAATTCTTTGCCATCAGAGGGTGGTTGCAATGGTCTTAATCATGTGATTTTTGAGTCACACGTTAATAATGTTTCAATGTCTCAGTGCCAACATGGGGGGAAATCTTAGTGGAGTGGTTTGTGAGAGTGTGTCTCGCCGTGTTGAATTTGTAAATGGGGATAATGAGCCAGTTGAACATCATGTTGGTTTAGATTTTGGAAATCACCACAATGTGGAAAATTCTGTGGCTAATGTCATGTGTTCATAATATTGTTGTTTTTGATCCCCAAAGTGGTGGACTGTGCTCCATTTTAAATGCTTTGCCTACAACAGATGTTCACCCAGCAGCGTCAATACTACTATTTCAAGAGCCAGATGTGCATTCCAGGGGGAATCTTTGTGTGGTGTGTAAAAGGTGTTCAGCTAAGTTGTGGAGATGCGAGACTCGGGTGCAAGGGTCGATTTTTTTTGGAAGGCACTATTGTCGAAATGGAAAAGTAATGTTGCCACCATTGCAACATCCACCATAGCCATTGCATGATTTGTTGCATGGTATGCACCCTCAGAGTAGGATATTTAAAAATAACATATGAGCATACAACAGTGCTCTTGCATTTCTATCGCTCGGAGCTAATGTTGACGAGCTATCTGTTATTGGAAATGGTTACACCTTTAGAGTGCATGGCTCTGTTTATCACCGTATAGGTACTTTGCTTCCTGATGTGCAGCGTCAAGAAAGGCCAAGATTTGCACAACTCTATGTTTATGATACCGAGCATGAGTTGCTTAATAGGCTGGGGGTTATGCATGATTTATTACCAAATTTGCTAGGGGAGCTTCAATGTATGATGAATCGACACAACATATATGCACATGCTTTTAGGTCAGTGGGTTTACAATTGCAAAATAATCCCGTGCAAGAACTAAGACTCATGAGTATTTTTGGTGTTCAAAGAACCAGTAAACAATACTCTGCTCTTGCAGCAACTGAGGTTGCAGCTATCATGCCAGGGTAGGGTGACGAGGGTACTCTTGATCGTCAGGATATTTATGTTTACACTCAGGGAGGTCGATGTATTGCTATTTCAAACTTGCATAGAGCATATATGCCAATGCTATATGTCCTCCTTTTTCCTATGGGAGATGATGGTTGGCATGTAAAGGTTCCCTCCAGTAATGTTAGTGTTCCTATTAACATATATGAATTGTCCAATAAAAATTGTGTTATCCAAATGTAGTTTTATGCACTCCGTCTTCAAGTGCGTGAAGATACTGAGGTGTGTATATTGCATGCTAGTCGACTATTGCAACAATTTATTGTTGATGCTTATTGTAGTATAGAGCAATGCAGGTTAACTTGGTGTCACCAGAATCAATCAGTGTTGCGATCGGAGGCCTACAAAGGCTTGGCAGACATGGTGGGGGCAAATGATAATGGGCCAATGCAGTTGGTGCCTCTGTTGGCAAGAGGATAGTTTTACCATCGTCATTCACAGGTGGGCCAAGGCACATGTATCAATTATATCAGGATGCCATGGCTATAGTGTGCTGTAAGGGAAAATCTGACCTTTTTATAACAATGACATGCAATCCAAAGTGGTTGGAGATAACTAATGCTTTATTGCCTGGGCAAAGTGCTTATGACCATGTAGATTTGACTACTCATGTGTTTTATAGAAAGCATGCTGATTTAATGTATACATTGTTGCGGAAGGATCTCTTTGGAAAGGTTGCAAGCTATGTTACTGTGATTGAATTCCAAAAGAGGGGGCTACCACATTGTCATACTTTGCTAATTTTAGAGTCGTCTTTTAAACCTTCTGAAGCATATCACTACGATAGACTAGTTTGTGCTAAGTTAAGTTTCCGGCCTTATTTGAGACAATTTCAAAGTACAACATTCATGGCCCTTGCGGAGGATTGAACCCGAAGAGTCCCTGTATGGACAAGGGTAGATGTACTAAAGATTACCCACGTAAATTAGTGGGCATGACAACAGTTGATAGTTCTGGCTATCCCATTTATCGAAGACGAGATGATGGAAACTCCGTGATCATAAATGGTAATGTTATTGACAATCAATGGATTGTTCCATATAATACATTCTTGAGTAAGAAATACATTGCACACATAAATGTGGAGGTATGCTCGACAATTGCGGCTGTTAAGTATTTGTATAAGTATGTATACAAGGGGCATGACCGTGTAACCGTAAAATTTTTTGTTGGGGTTGATTCAGTCCGGAATGGTGGCGATGTTCAAGAGGTGGACAAGATAAAAAGTTATTTGGATGCACGATATGTTTCTGCCTCTGAGGCATGTTGGCGGATCTATGATTACGCATTGCACGATGAAAAGCCTGATATACAACGTTTGCAGGTACACTTACCTGGTGAGAACTATGTGGTGTTTTGGGATACAGATAATATATCAAATGTTGTGTGGAATGAAGACCTCTAGAAAACTACTCTTACTAAATGGTCTGTGTGCAACCGCATTCATCCAGAGGCTAGGACTATTTGCTATCAGGACTTTCCAGTGTATTGGGTGTGGAATGCATGACATAAGATGTGGACTAGAAGGAAGCATGGGAATACATGTGGTCGGATGTATTTTGTGCCGCCTACCTGTGGTGAGCTCTACTATTTGCGGATGCTTTTAATAGAGTGTCGGGGATGTACTTCTTTTGAAGATTTGCATACTGTTGATAGTGTGATCTATGATACTTTTAGGGATGCTTGCATTGCAAGGGGCATGTTGGAGAGCGATGATGAATATGTTGTGTGCTTAGAAGAAGCTGCCTCTGTGCAAATTAGTGCTCAACTTAGAGCTTTGTTTGTTGCAGTTTTGGTCTTTTGTGAGCCAGCTCGGCATGGCCATCTATGGGAAAGATTTTTGGTGCCAATGGTAGAGGATATCATGTATAGATTGTAGCTATAGCACGTGCATGCCTCTCTTGGTGTTCTACAACATGAGGCATCTAACATGGCTTTGTTGCATCTGCAAGACCTTTTACGTCATGTAGGACGAAGACTCTATGATTTTGATGGGTTGCATGAACGTCATCAACCAAACTCACAACTGCATGCTAACCCTCTCTTGCAAAATGAATATGCATACAACATATCAGAACAACATAGGGTTTCTGAATCCATGGAGGGAATGTTGAATGAAGGACAAAGAATTGTCTTTAGTGCAGTCATGGATGTTGTTGATACAAGTAATGGGGATGTATTCTTTTTGGATGGTCCTAGTGGGTCTGGGAAGACTTTCCTATACAAATGTTTACTTGTGAAGGTGCGCAATGGTGGTCGTATAGTGTTGGCAACATCATCATGTGGCATTGCTGCCTTGCTTTTGCCAGGTGGTTATATAGCTCACTCGATTTAATGACAATCAACAAGTTACAGGGGTAGACTTTGTTCATTTTTGGGCTTTATCTAAAGGCACCAGTATTTACACATGGTCAGCTGTATGTTGCATTTTCAAGGGTAAAATCTTCGCATGGTGTGAAAGTGCTATTGGGTGAAGAGGATGGGGATATGACCACAAACATTGTATACAAGGATGTTCTTTGAAAGGTGTAGTAATGTGCATTGCTTTCTTTGCATAGATGTAGTTATTGACGACCATGTAGGGACACTGGTTTTGCATATATGTGAATTGCTCTCTGTTGCTTTCTTTGTGGAGATATAGTTGTTGATGACCATGCAGGGACGCTGGTTTTGCATATGTGTGAATTGCTCTATGTGCCCTGTTTGGTTGGCATATACTCTCTTGGAAGTATATTTTTTTCATATTTCACTATTTATTTAACTTTTGCAGATGCCTATCCTAGAGTGGCACTATTACCCAGCTTTTGACTATCAAAAGGAGCTACAATGCATGTTACTCATTGTAGCTCTTGTTGATATCATAAGAAGGACACTTGCAAGGGTCATCGAGCGTTTATTTGATGATGTTAATATCAACATCAAGCTCCCAATTTTTATTAAAGTTGTACATTGTGGATACACGCAATTTTTTCGGGTGCATATGTATGAGATTGACCATAAGAAGAGATTTCAATGCTCTCATACTGATAAGATATCGAGGCATTGGTTCAAGTATGGGTTCAAGGATTTGGGTTGTTTTGTGACGCTGCATCAACGTTTGTCAGTACCTATGGAGTGGTTCACAAATGTTCGACCAGGTATTATTATTATTGGGATGGAATGATCTTTGTTAGTTGTTCCACGTACTTGTATTGTAATTTTTGTTCCAATGCAGGTGGTAAAGAGAGAGGTAGGACCGTTGCATCGCCCATGCGATTACCAATGGAAACTGTGGGATCGTTCCCTGCTTCGCCTTCATATATTTTGCTTAAGGAGGAGGATTTTGTTAATGATTCCTCAAAGAAAAGAAAGCTTTCTTTCCATTAGGCATCTTGGAGACATTGTCTTTTTTTGTTAGCATCGGCCATTTGCCTATGGTACTTGGAAACACGTCGGTGCCTTATGCTTGGCCTTTGTGTCTTCATTTTGACTAGGTCTCTTATAGAAATTCTTTTTGTGGTGCTTGGTCTTTGTCTCAATTATGACCCGTTTTAGTGTAATGTTGTTCCACGTACTTATATTGTGATTTTTGTTCCAATGCAGGTAGTAGGACCGTTGCATTGCCCATGTAATTACCAATGGAAACTATGGGATCATTCCCGGCTTCGCCTTCACATATTTTGTTCAACGAGGAAGATTTTGTTAATGATTACTCAAAGAAGAGGAAGCTTCGTTTCCATTAGGCATCTTTGAGACATTATCTTTTTTTGTTGGCATCGGCCATTTGCCTATGGTGATTAGAAACACTTGCGTGCCTTATACTTGGCCTTTGTGGCTTCGTTTTCATTAGGTCTCTTATAGAAATTCTTTTCGCGGTACTTGGTCTTTGTCTTGATTATGACATGTTTCAGTATTATGTTGTTGTTTCTAAGTATCGCGTGTGCAAGCATATGATTGCTTACATTGATGTCGAGAGGAATGTTTGTAAGTATGGTGCATGGAAGATATTGTTTCTATGTCTGGCATTTTGTGTTACAAATTTTTTTAACTACTTTTAGTTTTAAGTTTGGTGTGTGTGTGTGTGTGTGTGTGACTGAGAGAGACGGTGCTTAGAGAGAATTAGAGAGAGAGAGAATCGGAGAGAGAGAGAGAGAGAGAGAGAGAGAGATAGATAGAGAGACAGAGAGAGTTAGAGAGAGAAAGAGAGAGAAATAAATCATATTGGAAATAGTGAGGGGAAATAGGAGGGTGAAAGAGGAGAAATGGATTATTGAGCGAAGTTGTCGTGCGATAGCACGACAACTTCACATGTAGCTTTGTGGCAGCTTTGCATGTGAAGCTACCGCGAAGTGGCCTAGTGTTCCATGCGCGCGAAGCACGCACGGAACGCTAGTATATAGAATGGGGAATACACAATAGTATGGGGAGAGAAGTGGGAAGATCAAGCTTATCCCAAAGCTAATAGATGACCTCTTAGGAATTTAAGTAGATTTTGGGAAATATGAAAAGCTACAACAAATTAACCATGTGACTCAAAGATGGGAGGATGTACCAAACTAAATTAAGATGGGCTTCGATTTGTATCCTTACCAAAGGAGGACTAAAGAGCCTTAGCTTAATTCTTTTAAAATTACATATTCACATATAATAAGCCCAAGACTATTGTGATAAGGCTAAAAAAAAGGGTATCATAAGTGGCATTGTAAAGCATGATCTAACCACCTCTTCTTGGAATGCAATTGTGAATCCCTTAGCCAAGCTCATAAAGTTTTTAAAAAGGATCCAAATTCCCATCTTACAAAAAGGCATAAGCAAAACAATGAATCACTAATAACCAACTACATACTCACAAGGGTCATTGCTATAGGTCTAGGAATCCATATTTAGACCATTCAACAATCAAGATATCTTAACCCACCACCATAATGCCTTTGATAGGAGAGAAAGATGTTTAAAAAGAGCCTAAGAAAGTACAAATATATTAGAAAAAAAATCAAGGAAAGGAAAATAGATAGAGGGAAGAGGACCAAAAAACCCCATCTTCAAGTGGAGAGAACGAAAACCAAAGGACAAACAAGAAATGCAGAGAAGAAGGTGAGAAGAGCTCATTGTCTAGTGAAGAAGAGACCAAAGAAGGATGTGCTACCACAAGAAGAAGTCAAAAAAGAAACTAAAAATATTAGAAAAATATTTTAAAAAATACAAGGACTTTGAAAGAGCATTGTGGAAATCCTTTGTAGATGATAAGTGAATAAGGGATGTGATTCTTTCACAACAAATGAAAGAAATATTAGCCAAAAGAAAAAAGTACCTCCAACAATGGTAAGTAAAAGGTGGTTAAAAACATGTCATCTATTGAACAAGGACCCTTTTAATATCCAGTTGCAACGGTCTAAACCATATAAACTAAGATCACTAAGTTGGAAACCATACAATTAGTTCACAAGGAGATAAGCAATGCCTTGTTAGGTCTACCATAGGTCCATAGGGGTGTGATTTGGTATTAATTATAGTAGATAGCATGAGTGCATTGGAATAGCTATGTGAAGAGCTCTATAGAGATAAGCCCTAAGTTCTTCAAGGTAAGAAAGAACTCCACATATAGTTAGATAAGACCAAGGAGGCCTTTAAGAGATTTCTAATACAAGTTGGTTGGCAACATTGAGACATGCAACCCTAGATAGAAGAAAAAGACAAAGAATTTGGAAAAAGGGGTAGGGAAATAGAAGAGAAGTATAAGGAATTAGATCAGTTAAAAAAAAGGAGCTAAAAGAGGTGAAGGATCATTGCACTATCTTGAAATAGAGCAATGGAAGGAATAATATACTGGATTCTAGTTACCTATACTCAAGGCACAAGTGGAGTGAGAACAAGAAATACTATTATCTCTCGTGTAACAACTTATACATATCAAATAGGTCCAAGAACAAACCAACTTGCCATTCACAATACTACAAGCCACTTACAAATGCAACCTCATAGGGGCTATAGCAAGGATAGATGGAGAGGTTGAATGGGCTAAGCCAACATGATTCCACACATGGTCTTTGACCTGACCAATACCATCTTCCAAGAAAGCCACTATAGAAAGTAACTATCTATATGCCAATATCCCATTACATTGCACCAAAAATTGTTCCATAATGTTGTGACTACTGCTATAAATATACCTCTAAAATATATGGAAGATCTAAGGGCACAACTAAATATTGCAATCTCTATCCTAGAGAAAGTAGATCTAGTAGGGCAAATTAAAATATTGATGTATGAACCCTCTAGGTGAAGATTGGAGGGCCATCTTTGAAAATCATGATACGATGGCCAAGTCCTCAAGGCTATAGGTTTGTGTGATTAATCTTTAGTAGAGTGCATGTATTGGTAAAGTGAGAGATAGTCATTGATGTACATGGTTTAAATCCCTTGAGTGAATACGAGTTCATCCTTAAGTCCCACATGTTTTATACATGAAGCACAACAATCATATACTCATATACATGCACATGACATATGCATAGGCATCACATAGGAAACATATCGATATTGCATAGACCATGGATAAACTGCACATACATATATGTATGCACATGGAAAATGCATATGGATGACATGGCATATACATATATATATACATATATATATATATATATATATATATATATATATATATATATATATATATATATATATATATATATATATATATATATATATATATATATACATGATATGGCATATCCATATGCATATGCATACACTACATATCCGTAATATATATTGTAATGGGATTGTAATGTACTCACATATATCTAAGCTAGGGAAGGTGGCATTTGGTAGGTGCTTGAATGCCTTTTAGTAGCATCTGTACCCCTTAGGATCTATGGACTTAGCTAATCAAGGGGAAAATTTTCCATCTACATCATAATATAACATCATGCTCTTGACTCACTAGGATTGACCTACTAAGGGACCTTATATTTCTATGTTCATCAACTTCATCAACATTTACATAGTCAAAAGTAATCAATCTAGTCCTAGATAATGTGTAGAAAGCATTTGAATTATTAGGTCCACCCGTCCATAGGATAGCATTGTCAAGATTGTTATCCATCAACTTTCTAATTTATTCACTTGCTATCTTTAGTTACTTAATAAGGGTCTTATAACATTATGATGACATGTAAAAATAGCTTCCTTAATTAGCATTTGCATGAGGATAATCTCAAACATGGTTAAAGTTTATATTACTTCATAATCCCTATCTTAGAATAAGAAGTAACAATACAAGAACTAGGTGATACGTACGAAAACCATCTCATATGTACTCTTTTTATCTCACCTATCCCACCCAATTGGGAAATCAAACACATCTCTGAAGCAATTATTTATTGCACACTTATGAGCAATCCTTTTCTCTAACAAGAGCAATAGTTCATCAATATGAAGCTACTCACAATGTGCTTTAGTGCTAGATTTAAGTCTTCTCCACTTGTATTGGCCTTTCTCTAGGCAATTTGAAGGCTTGTCGTGGTGATTTGAAAGAAAGTCAACTATAGTCTAAGTTTTTCATAGGAATATAAAGGTGCAACTTCTAGACTTCTTATTGTACCATTGGCATGTCTTCTTATACCCCCTAGGATACCACTTTACTCCTATACAAAGAACTAACCCACTCTAGTATTTAACTAATATATTTATTAAAGAGTTTTTCTTTGTGATTCCCCTAAGAGACATATGTTCCCTTAATTTCTATTCCTTGAATAATTCTACAATGTCCACATTGTTACTCTCTCACAATAAAAGCATACATGTTAACTGATGATTTGAATAATATGATGAAAAGTAACAAAGTTAGATAGCATGTGGAACCATGGCTTGTAGACAATATAGAGCAGTTGTATTTGGAGAGGAAAGACACTTTTTCTTTTGTGTTGAATACTCCTTTTGCATTAGTGTTGCTTTTGTGTACCTCGTCTTGGACACTTATATTCATTTAGTGTTGATATGTCCCCATAGTCTCATAGACCGTGCCAATTTACTATTTTAGAGTAGAGAGGCTCTTAAAATGTTAATCATGATGATAATCATCTTAAGAGGGGATAGTAGCATACTCTCTCTCTCTCTCTCTCTCTCTCTCTCTCTCTCTCTCTCT
Organism: Lygodium microphyllum; assembly: GCF_053477565.2. Lineage (NCBI taxonomy): Eukaryota > Viridiplantae > Streptophyta > Polypodiopsida > Schizaeales > Lygodiaceae > Lygodium > Lygodium microphyllum. The sequence continues at coordinate 109,589,236 of NC_141154.1, read as the reverse complement.
CTCTCTCTCTCTCTCCTCTATTTACGTTCTCTCTCTCCCTCAATACTAACACTGCTATCTACTATCTTTCACATGATATATCCCTCCCTTTTCTCTATTTCTTCCTTTCGATCTCTAATAGCTCTATTGGCTTCTATCTCTCGAATTCACCTTCTCCCTATTACTAAGGACACATGGATTCTTTGTTTTCTATGATTTTGTTTCACCCCCCTCCTTGTAACCTTAATGCACATCTATAACATTCTAACTCCCTACTAACCAAGATTATTACTAGATTTCCCCTTACTAATCATTCACTCTATACTACTCACTTTTAATATTATATGAACAATGGATGGCAAAGAAAACAAAAGATAGTGCTAGAGGAGGACTTATTTTCTTCTTCAATCCATACTTCTCCCTATGACACTAGAGCTAGCTATGCATACTCGCACTCCCCCTATTAGTTATCATTGTTACTATTACCCATCTTTATGATTCCTATTATCACTATTATATCACTTTGTCCTATAATGCATTAATGTCTATTGTTGCCTTTGATGGTGCTAATCTTTTAAGTAGCTTATGGGATTTTGATTATTCAAAAGTTGGTGTCCAGGGATCATTTTCCAAGAGATGGATCTCAATACCATTTTTGAGTTATGACATTAGTGTCATTCTTATTGCAAAGACTAGTTCATTACATATAGTTTAAAGATAGACATCACATAGGCCATTCATATGCATATGTATATGCATACATATGGCATTCCACACACATATGCATACATATGGCATTCCCTTTGTCAAACTAATTCCACAGTAATTTTACCACTTCTTTTCCAACCTTCCAATTTCCCTCAAATTCCTATTTTCACTTACTGTTCCTTTATTGAGGATAGGGTATTTTCCCCTTCTCCACCCTGTCCTTCACCCCTCATTAATGTACCCTCCACATTTCCTATTTATAAGTTAACACCTTTCCTTAGTGATTCCTTACAAATTTCTGCCACTCCTTCTTTAACCTTTTCTTCCTTTTATGATTTTTCCTATCCTTCCCTACATCCACTTTCCCTTATTCCATTACCCTCTCCTAACACTTCCATATCTCACCCACCTCAGTTGGTTAGTGACTGTGACGGTTTTGATACTCAGATTTCCAGAAGAAGGGGATGGAGTTCGGATGATTGCCTTACAGGACCACAGATTAATTGGCCAGTTGTTCCAGGGGAATGGACAGCTTCAAGTCAAGCTTATCAAAACTATGTTCATTTTGCCCAACAATATTCACAGTTTGCAGATCCCTCAGTGAGATTAACTGCTCACTTTGCTTGGTATCTGGAGTATATGCATAGGCACTCTCATACTGATTCAAAGCCTATTCCAAAGTTGTGCATGAATGTCAATGTTAGCATTGATTCCCAACAGCTGGAGATATTGTATTTTCATGCCCTCTGTTTGCCTAGCAGATACTTGGTCCTGTTGGAAACGATGTGCTGTCTCCAATTTTTTCAAAATCCTCCTAAAAACTTTGTAGATGAATCCTTATCTATGGATCGATTCCGACAACATCAATCTTTTAAGAGGGATCATCTTCATTGATGCCTTTCCAATGTATGGTGCAAGCTTTTTAATGCCAAACTCTTCTTTTTGAAGAAGTCATTCAGATGGTTGTGTTGTGTATTAGTGTTTGTGTTGTAAGTTCATGTATGTCAAACGAACGTGGTGGTTTCCTATTGGATTTTGTGTACGAGCTATGTTTTGGAGATTTGTCGAGATGGGGTCGTGGTTGGAGAATTGAAGCTGATGATGATGAAGAAGAAGCAAACTCTTATATCCTTTACAAATTTGTTGTGATTTTTAGTTTGATAAGAGGTGTTAATGTGTAAAGAGTTTTCCTTTCTTTGTATTTTTATATCAGAAATAGATTATAAGATGGGGTCGTGGTGGATGGATTCTTTGTAAAAAGATATTGAAGATCACAGTGAAGCTTTTCAATGAACTTGTATTACCTTTTTCCTAGGTCGCGAGGACGCTTCCTTATTAAGTGTGGGGATATGTTGAGTGTTGAAATGACTTGTTTTTTGGCTGATTTTTGTTGTTTTTGAGAGCCGAATGGTTGATTTTATGGGATGATTGATTGATTTGGAAGTGGTTTGAGAGTGTTTTGGATGATATTGATTGTGTTTTGGAAGTTCATGATGTTTGTTGGTGGTTCTGTGATGTTCTGATAGGTTCTGAATGGTTCTGTATACCTTCTGTTTTGTTCTGTTTTGGTCTGTTTTGTTCTGATTGTCTTCTGTAAGGAGGGATGGAGTATTGATTGATGAATAATGAGATATTGTGAAAGTTTAGTGAATGGTTTGTGAGAGTTTGGAATGATTTGAGAATGAGTTATGAGGTTTTGATGACATTCTGTAACCTTCTGTAGGTCTTCTGTAGAGCTTCTGCTTCTGTTCTGCTTCTGTACTGTAACTGTTCTGGTACTGTTCTGTAGACTGTTCTGTAAGTGTTCTGTGGAATGTATGTGTGACTTTGGGAAAGTTTTCTAGCCTTGGAAAGAGGTGAATACAAGTGCAAAAGAGCTGAAGGAAGTGGAAGAAGTAGCTGTTGAAGACTCAAGTGAAGACTAGAGTGAAGTGACAGTAGTGAGCTGTGAAGAGACACTGTAGTGGCTCTGGTGACCCTTCATATCAGACATACCTCTTGGGAGGGGTATCCACGACCTAAGAGTGATTATTGAGAGTAATTTTGAGAGATTGTAGTGAGGATATGATGTATTATTGATGGAGTGAGAGAGAGAGAGTCAGAGATAGCCAATTCTACTAAAACAGAGTGATTGTATATGAGAGATTGAGAGAGAAGACTATGAAGATATTGAAGATGAATACTATGTGATGTATTTCCATTCAAAGATGGTGTACTTCTTTGCTTTCTTTGTTCTATTGATGGATTTTATGAAGATATTGAAGAATATGGTTGATTCTATTAAAAACCGTGGGAGATCTACATGATGCTGCATGAAGATTTGTTGTGCATGGTGTTCTTTTCTTCATTGTGATCATATGAAACATGATAAACAAGCTTGTTGATGTTACAAGATAGATTTTCTTGCAAGAGAATTCCCTTTTCCTTGGTGTTCCTCTCGGGGCTCCATGTTTTTGGTGCGCAGCCGGGGAAACTTGCCATCAACAAGCATCAGAAGAGGCTGAAAATGAAGGAAATGGCATTGCCAAGAAGAGAAGAATTCAATGGATGTTTGTAAAGTTCCTTCTTCCACTGAAGAGTTGGAATTCCTCATAATCAAAGCCACTTTCCACAAGAAGTTCATCCCACAATGGCGGAAACACATCACCATCATGATGCATGCTCTATGTAGTGGACAGTTTCCTCTTCCTATTGAAGCAGCAGAAACTTGCATCTTGGTGGCAAACTGTTTGGGAACAAACTGAAGAGCAGAAACAGAGAGAATGACCATCCATGGAAGATTTGGCATTCATTGAGAAGTTTCTAGATAACATCAAATGGGAGATTGTGAAGAAGCTTCAGGAGTCTTGGTCTATAGAGGTTCACAGGGACAAGAAGGAAAAAAGTTGGAATTTGTTCGTGGATGCTCAACAGCAAGATACATGGGATGCTTGGTGTACTGATAATCTTCTGTTTGTTCAATTAGCAACCCACTGGAAGTTGGTAGACAAAGTGTTTTTCACAACATACACTGTTGAAACCATGAGAAGCTGGCACTACTATAATGATGGCACCACCACAATGCTCAAACGTATGCATTTTGACACCTCAGAACCGAATACCTTCCTCTGTGCAGTGGCATGAAAGCAGAATTTAGGGACGTTGAAAAAAAAGAAGTAGAAGAAATGTTGGCAAGAGAGTCCTCGAGAGACTGAAGTCTTCTGTTAACCCTCTGTGGAGCACTAACAACATAGTGGAGCCAACCCCCTGATGAATGACGCAATAAAAAGGCAAGTGTTAGAACGAGTCCAGAGGTACGTGAGAAGAGAGAAAGCAAAAATCAAGGCTGAGAACGAGCTCGCAGCAGAAGCCGCCTTTGACGCCCTTGCGGAACTCTTTACAGAAGTCCCAATGGCACATCAAGCCCTTCCTCCTCCTGCTGGAGGTCCACTTCCAAGCCAGATCCGTCCTAGAAATATTGATGACAGACCAGCGAATATAGTCCCATTGCCAGTTTTTAAGGGAGAGTACAATGAAGACCCCGATCTTCATGTAGCAGAGTTTATGGTAGCATGTGTGGCTAACAATGCCAGAACCCCTGAGCATTGGTTAGCAATATTCCCCGCCACTTTCAAGGGCGCGGCGTTTCAGTGGTATGAGAGACAAGCAGCAGGAACTTTTGGTACATGGGACGACCTGAAGTTGGCCTTCCTCACTAAATTCAGGCGTGAAGGTTTTGAAGAGCGGATGAGAGAGGAATTTATGAATCTAAGTCAGTCCTCTGGAGAAAGAGTGGAAGCCTATGTCTCACGAATGGAATCCATCCTGAAGAGATGGACTAACCATAATCTAGATGATGGCATTCAGAGGGAGTGTTTCTCAGAGGATTACAACCAGAAGTCCGTAAGTTTGTGGAGTTACAAAGACCAGCCACCCTGCAAGCTGCAACAGAAGGTGCCAGACTGTACGATGAAGTGGAAGCTAGATTAGCAATGAATACAGGAAGAGGAGTCCTACCTCCTCTGGTGCCAGGAATGATGTACCCACCAAATGCAGTTCCAGGGACTGTTCCCTACCCCTACCAACAAATACCCTCGGTATCACAGTACAGTGCACCAAATCCACAGTGGCCACAATCCATGCCTCCAATGGTGGTTCAACCACAACAACCATGGTCTCAACCAATTTCCTCAATGCCAAATCAGCAGCAACAGTGGAACCCTACCAACTGGAGTCAACAGCCAACAATTCAAACAGGAGCTCTAAATCAGAACCAGAACAGAGACCCCTCTGTACCAGCCCAACCAGTTTATGCAGTGATTACAGAGACTCCTCAAAACCCTCCTGCCAGTACGTCAGGAGGAGAAAGCTTGAAGGATTATTTATCTAACTCAGTTGCAAACATCAAAAAGGAGTTGATGGATATGATTACAGAACAACTACAGACGTTGAAAGTGAATACCGCGAGCATATCCAACGTTGCAGGAGCAGGAAGAGATGTGATGCGGTCAAATACTTGGTGTGGTAAGTGTCATCAAGCAGGCCATTTAGCCACTGAATATACACGGAAACCAACCATCCCTGGAGCCTTCTGTTCCTACTGTTTGCAGAAGAATCATACAGAGGACATTTGCTCTTTGAAGGAGATGCATGATAGGAGAAGAAAGGAAGAAGACGCAAGATTTAACTTGCTAGAATCCAAAATGACAACACAAGATAATGGACCCAAACCTAGAGAGTTTGGTCCTAATTTCGGACCCAGACGATTTCCCTCTCAAAGTTACAGAGGAAGACAGTCTGGCGGTGGTCAGAGATCAGAAGTGGAATGTTACAGATGCGGAGAAAAGGGCCACATCTCACCAAATTGTCCAAATCCTCGAAGGTCAGTGGATTACAAGCCCTTATGCAGTCGATGCAAAGGAGAAGGCCACACTGCAAAAGACTGTCCAAGCCCAGCCCCAGTGAAAAACAGTGCTACTGATAGTCTGGTCAAGGCTCAAGAGCCTACCTCCAATTTGGTGGAATTGGAAGTTGCTGCCATCACTCGTGCAAAGCAGAAGGAACCACCTATCCAGAAAGAAAATAACCCTCCTGCCAGAACAGTGAAGTTCAATCTTCCACCAGAAGAACAGAACAGAACAGAGCCTAACAGTGCCGTACAGAGCCCTACAATGCCACAGAGAGTTACAGAGACAGTTACAGAGACAGGACCAGAGGTCCAGGATACAGAAGAGGAGGAAGTGCCACAAGTGGCAGAAGAAGTCCGTGTAATTCCTCTGTTGGAAGAAAGAGGGAAAATGAAAATGGGTGTTGCCCCATTCCCTAACCGATTAGAAAAGCCAGTGGATCCTATTAAGGAATACGATCTAGTTAGAGATCTAGATACCTTTAAACCAAACCTCACATTCCGACAATTATTGATGTTGTCCCCCAGTTGCCGGAAAAGATTCAAAAGTATACTGACGAAAAGACGTGGTTTAAGGATTGCTCCCTCAACAGTAACAAAGTCCAACAAGGCTCCAGAGACTGTAAAAGAAATGGATGTGGCTAATGCTTTTCTAGATCCGGGTACTCGAGAGACTGGCATATGGATAGAAGGTTGCTTCATTGCCAATGCACTGATTGATGGAGGCTCATCAGTGAACATTATGACAGATGTGACAATGAAGGATCTAGGTCTACAAGGTGTGCAACCAACCCAATGGCTCATCAGACTGGCAGATCAGAGTAGAATCAAGCCTTTGGGCATTCTCCCATATGTGAAGACTACTGTGGCTGGAAAAGATTATTGGCTGACCTATTTGGTGGTGAAGCCAAACTCTTATGGTACATCCTATCCTCTGTTACTGGGTAGACCATGGCTTTTTGAAGCCCGAGCAAGGACGGATTGGTTCAAAGGAACCTTGACCTTGGGCAGAGGACCCAACAAAGTGGTGCTGAAACTGTATGGTTCTCAAAAAGGACATGGATCCACCTCCTTGGAATTATCTTCTGATTCCCCTAACGAGGCTACAGATGGAACGTCAGCAGACGAAGATGCTGTCAAACAGATCCTTCCCAAGAAAACAGTGGCACATTCCTTAACAGTGAATACTGTAAGCCGACTTCCAAAAGATGCAAAGCCATTATCAATGGGTGAATACTTCCTGCCTGGACCGGGAATGACTTCTGAAATCACTTCTGATAGTGAGATAGAAGCATGGATGTACTGCTCTCCCTGTTACATGGTCACAGCAGAAGCAGAAGCAGAGACAGAAGCAGAAGCAGACGCAGAGGCAGAGGCAGGAGAGGAACCAGAGAATCTGTTCTTCTGTTACAGAGCTCCTACAGAGACAGAAGCAGAAACTGAGACAGAAACAGAGACAGAAACAAAAGCAGACGCAGAGACAGAGACAGAGACAGTAGAGGATGGATATGATATGGACGAGGAAGATTATGAAAGTAAATTGGAAGGGTCTATCCCACCTGAAGAGGATACATTTGAGGAAGAAGTTCCAGAAGCATCAGAAGCCGACGAGCTCATGCTATGGGACAGAATGGCGATGGTACCATTTGGTCTGGTAAATGGATCTTCTCATATGCAAAACCATTATAAGAAATGGATTAAGAAGAGCAAGCCGTCTTTTAAGTGTGGCTCATGCCGTCCTAACCTATTTTTGCCAAAGAAAGATGATGATGATGCACCGTGCCAACAAGCACCACTCCAACTAATCCAACAGGCATCAGAGGGTTCCTGCTATGTGACATTCCTGGATGTGTCATCTTCAGAAGAGGAGTCTTCAAGTCAAGAAGTAATTAATTTTGAAACCAAACATGAAACGGCTCTTATCCCATTCCAACGTCTTAAGGAGCAACCTAAGTCTCCACCAAAAGAAGAAGTTGGTTCTAGTGGGACATCAGAAGAGGATACCACTCCCTTGAAGGAGTCGGATCTGTATCCAGAAGCAGTCCGCGGGACCTTCATCCGTGAAGTAGAAGGTGAAAGACAGTTAACCTTTGTGGATTCAGAAGGCACTGAACGCCACTTGAAGGTGGGTAGCAGTCTCCCAGAAGAGGAGTTGTCAACCTTGTACAACTTGTTGAAAGAAAATTTGGACGTGTTTGCATGGTCTTACAAAGACCTAAAGGGGATTGATCCCACAATATGTCAACATCATATTGACTTGGAGCCTGATGCCAAGCCAGTACGGCAACGACAGAGGCGAATGAACCCGAATTATTCCACATTGGTGAAAGCGGAGCTGCTGAAGCTTCTGGAAGCCGAGTTCATTTATCCAGTGGAAAACAGTGAATGGGTTTCACCCATCGTGGTTGTATCCAAGAAGAATGGCAAATTGCGAATATGTGTGGATTTCTGAAAGCTTAATTCCAAGACAAAGAAGGATCACTTTCCAATCCCTTTCACAAACCAACTGTTGGACACAGTGGCAGGACATGAACTTTATTCTCTTCTGGATGGATTCAGCGGATACAACCAAGTGCAGATCACAGAAGAAGACCAATCCAAAACAACCTTCACCACAGAATGGGGGACCTATGCTTACCGAGTGATGCCATTTGGGCTCTGCAATGCCCCTGCTACTTTCCAACGAGTCATGATGGCTGCATTTCAAAATCATCTGCATGACTTTATCGAAGTATATTTAGATGACTTCTGTGTCTACAGTTTGATTAGTGAACACTGGGGATATTTGGAACAATGCTTTGACCGATGCCGGGAGTATGGGATTTCCCTCAACCCCGACAAATGCATCTTTGGGGTCTCTTCTGGAGTTCTGTTGGGCCACATTGTCTCAGCACAAGGGATATCAACAGACCCTGCAAAGATCGAAAAGATCGCAGCTCTGGCAGCACCCACCAACCTCAAACAGTTGAGGGGATTCCTAGGCCATGTGGGTTATTACAGAAGGTTTATAGCTCATTTTGCAACAAAGGCAACTTCCTTGCACAAGCTCCTGAGGAAAGATGCAGAGTTTACTTGGACAGAAGAATGTGACAAAGCCTTCCACACTCTGAAGCAGTGTCTGATAGAGGCACCCATTCTGCAACCTCTTGATTGGACGAAAGAGTTCCACGTACACACTGATGCGTCAATTGAAGGCTTAGGTGCTATCCTCTGCCAAAAGGGCTCCTCGAAGCTGGATCAACCGATCTATTATGCAAGCCGAAAAGTCACTGATAGGGAACGAAACTATACAGTGACAGAGCTGGAGTGCTTGGCAATGGTGTTTGCCCTGGAGAAGTTTCGCCATTACCTCCTATCTACCCACTTTAAATTTTATGTGGATCATGAGGCCCTATCCTTCTTAATGAACAAAGCAGATGTGAAAGGACGAATGATGAGATGGCTCCTTCTATTCCAGGAGTTTGATTTTGAGGTGATTACTAAGCCTGGTCATTCCCATGTTCTGGCTGATCATCTGTCGCGTATCCCACAAACTGCAGACGAGGAGCAGGATGATCCAGACCTCCCTGATGCTTCCCTATTCTTGGTAGAAACTGTCACTCCTTGGTATGCGGACATTGCCAATCTGCTGGCAACCCAACAGTACCCTCCTGGTATTTCTAGTCGGGAAAGGAAGAAGCTCATGCTAGAATCAGCCCCCTACACCCTGCTAGGTGGTGCACTGTACAAGAAGGGCAAAGATGAAGTGCTCAGAAGATGTGTTGCAGGAGATGAGATTGGGATTGTTCTGAAGGCTTGCCACGACGAGCCATGTGGAGGTCACTTTGCAGGAGAAGCTACGGCCAGGAAGGCTCTGCTAGCAGGATATTGGTGGCCTACCATTCATAAGGATGCCTATGATTACTGTAAAAGATGTGATGCTTGTCAAAGAATGGGGAAACCCACAAAGACAAGTGCCATGCCACTGCAACCTATCCTTCCCTTAAAGCCGTTTGAGAAGTGGGACATCGACTTCGTAGGTCCGATCGATCCTCCTACCAGAAGGAAGCAGAATAGATACATCCTCATATGTACGGATTATGTCACAAAGTGGTGTGAAGCTAAAGCCCTAAAGCGGGACGATGGTAACAGCGTGGCCCTGTTCATGTATGAGAATATCATCACCCGTTTTGGCAGTCCCTTAGAGCTGGTAAGTGACAGAGGCACTCATTTCCTTAACAAAGTCATGGAAGAGTTGACAGAGTTGTATAAGATCCGCCATCGTAAGTCCACTCCTTATTACCCTAGAGCCAACGGCCAAGTCGAAGTCACCAATCGCATCCTCTGCTCGATTCTGACAAGAACAATTGCCACACATCGTCGTGATTGGGACGATCGACTTACAGAGGCCCTCTGGGCGTACAGAACCTCCCATAAAGCAGCAACGGGACAGACACCTTTCCAGTTGGTGTATGGTACAGAAGTAGTTTTTCCTGTTGAACTGGAACTACCCTCTTTGAGAGTGGCTGTCAAAGAGCGTTTGGGGGATGATGATTCACTGCAACGCCGTCTCCTGCACTTGAAATGTTTGGACGAAATTTGTAGGATGGCTCTACAGTGCATGGAAGCCACGCAAGCTCGACGTAAGGCTTACCATGATAGCTTCATCAAGCACAAGGAGTTCAAAGAAGGTGATTTGGTCCTAGCCTATGATTCACGCTTTGGCAAGTTTCCTGGCAAGCTCCAACAGCGGTGGATGGGCCCCTATAAGGTACTTGCAGTCAACCCTAATGGTTCTGTCCAAATACAGACCGTTGATGCCTCTGATGATCCCTTTCTGATCAATGGATGTCGCCTGAAGAAGTACTTCCCTCCTTGGGGATCTTGACAATTACGGACACTTGATCTTTTCCCTCGTTGGCACAGCACTAAACTTCTTATGATGCTACTTCTGATAGCCGTTCTTCAATCACTCCTGATGAGGTGGACGCAACCCTCTGTCCCCTCAAAACCCCCTTCCAGCCTTGATCTCTTAACCCCTATTTTCCACCAGCGACAGTGGCGAGGTGGGTTCTGACACATGGTCTTTCCACCATTCCCTTGTTCAATTTGAAGAAAAGAGAAAAAGAAAAAAAAAAACAAAACATATCGGTCATGGGAGAAAAGGACTTAGGTCCCTGTCATGACGACCTCTTCTTCGAGAAAAGGTGGAAACACCCTCGGGAATAGGGGAAAACAAGAAAAAAAAAACAAAGAAGAAGAAAAAAAAACAAACAAACAAAACAAAACAAATCTGTTATGAGAGAAAAGGAAGCAATTCCCTGTCATAGCAGGCCTCGTTCCAAGAAAAGGTGGTAAACACCCTTGGGCGAGAAGCTGGCTGTGGAAAAGGTGGTAACACCCAGCAGTCCAGAAAGTGGATTCATTGATTGATATCCCTCGGATCCAATTCCGAAGCTGCCTCCCTTGGTACGCTGTGTCATGGGTCTCTTTGCAAAGTGACTAACTGTCCTCTAGCAGATGACATGTCCTATTCAACACAATATTCGATTTGATGGCTACCTCCCTGGGTACGCCTCTTTAACAATTGATGACGCGATCTTCATCGACAACCCCTTGAGTAATGTGAGCTTTCATCCTAACCGGATGGGGAAGTGAGTACGGTTGCCCTCTGTATCTATCAACAGAGAGTGAGACAGAGGGTGGGGCGAGAGACCAATCTTTTCCCTTCAAATCAAATGAGAGGTGAGAAGTGTGAATGGAGTGTTGCACGCACGGGATGGGCCTCTCAAAGCACAAAGCACAATTTGTTCTGTGCACTGCACCATAAGGCTCCCTGGTCTTCCTTCTTGCACCGTATGCCAGCACAGGGCGGGATGCACAGTTGCACCATCAAATGCGCACAAGGCATACAACCTTTGCACAAGTGACTATGAGGATTACATCAATGGGTTTCAGGAAAAGGCTGCCCTTCTGTATCTATCAACCGAGCGTGAGACAGAGGGTGGGTTAAGTGTGACTGGAGTTTCTTCAATCAATTACCGAGAGGTGAGATTGAGGGACGTTACGACACTTGGAGTCAGGTATGTTCCCGTTTCCCTATGCACCCACGAGATGGGTTTTTGCCGTCATCACAAGACACATCACCCTGTTCTGTACACTGCACTGTAAGGCTCCCTTGCCTTTCCCCTTTGCACTTATGCCAGACGGGTTGGATGCACTAATGCACCATCAACTGTGCACCCTGGCATACTCCTTCTGCACCATTCCCCCGTTGTCGATTCCTCAACCGGGCATGAGATATGGGGTTTTAATCATTCTTCCTCGAGTGATATTAGTCATGGGGTGAGTGACTGTTCTTTCATTTCGTTTGAGTGACTATGAGTTGAGTGTAATATCCCTCATCATCGACAACGAATTTCCTACGATTCCTTCCATCAGCTACCTCCTTGGGTGTTGCCGCGTGGTCCCTGCCATGACGGACGTGTGCCAAGAAGATGCCTTGGTCCCTCCTGCAGTCGACAACAACACTAGACGTGCCATCGACACTCAACCTTGATTTTTGACGAAACGGGCCAAGTTTTTCTAACCCTACACTTTCGTTTCTTCGTGCTGGTCATGTTTTAAGTGTGGGGAAGTTAGTGGATGGTCTATGGCGTGGTCCTAGGTCCCTGTTGCTTGGTTAACCCTACCCGTTAAGGTCTTAAGTGTGGGGACGCGTCCCTGCGCGTCTACATTGCCTACTCATTTGCATATGCCTTATCTTGCTCATGCATGAATGCCTTGCCTTGCTTTTACCCTCCTGGGGTCCCTTCCCACCCGCCCGATTATGTTCCACCCACCCTTGGGGCTGTTCCCTTGCAGTTTTCCTTCATTCCCTGATTTTGAGGTTTTTCCATGTGAATGCCTCTTACGTTCACCAAAATCCAAATCCAACCTCATAGCCTTGTTCCCCCCATTGACATGATCATTTTTCCTTTTTACCTACCCCTGTTTCGGTGCACGGTTTTTGAGTTATTAATTTTTGAAGCATTTTACGCAATTTAGACGGTTTTCCATGTGAACGCGCTTTTCTTGCTTCGAAACCGTGATCTGATGTCATAGCCCTGACCAACGCTTTTCCGCTGACATTTTTCCTTTTTATTCCGCATCATTTCGATACACGGTTTGTCCGTTATTAATTTTCTGGGTTTTTCGCGCCTTTTTCGTGTGTATTTTTGACATTTTTCCATGTAAACCTGCCCTGTTTGCATCGGAATTCCAATTTGATTTGACAGCCGTGTCCGCTGTGCCTTCCCCTACCTTTTTCCTTTTTCCTCCACCCTTTTTCGACGTTTGGATTTTTACTTATTAAATTTTAAATGAGTTTTCGGGAGTATTTTTGGAGTTTTTCACATGTGAACCCCTCCTATTCCCGCCAGAACTGCGGTTTAATGTGATAATCCTGTGCCACTCCTTCCTGCGGACATTTTTCCTTCTTACTGCATGTCATTCCGGTAAACGGTTCGTCCGATATTAATTTCCGATTCCATTTTCGGGTTTGTTTTTTGGGTTTTTCCCATGTGAACGCGTCTTATCTCAGTCGGAATTATGTTTTGACGTAATAGGATTGTCGGGCACATCTTTCTGCACAGTTTTCCTTTTTTCCACACCTCATTCCGATGCACGGATCTTTCGATATTAATTTTTAAATTGCGTTTTTGATTCGTTTTTTGTGTTTTTTGCACGTGACCGCCCTTTATCCCTCCCGGAACCCCCGTCCCGTGTTTTCCCTGTTTTTCCCCTGTCGTCCTGCCCACTTTTCGTTTTTACGCTATTTCGTTTTGACATCCGGATTGGGAGTTATTAATTTTTCTTTATTTTTCCATTTTTTTCTCGCGCCCGTTTTGTGCGTGAACGTGCCCTTTTTCGATTTAACGCGTCTCCACGCGCCCTGGTCGTGTCCGCGTACCCCGTACCGTCTTCCTCGCGCCATTCCAATCCCGTCACGGCAAATTTTTTTTCCCCGCCCCGCGCACGTGCGCGGGACGGGGATACGCCGTGCGCGGGACGGGGATACGCCCCCTTTTAGACCCCCTGCCCACCCCAACCTGCCCGCCCACCTTTTATTTAAAAAATTAAAAAAAATAAAAAAAACAAAAAAAAAACAAACGGACACCCCCTCCCACCAACCGTCCCTTCTCTCTCTCTCTTTTCTCTCTTTCTCTTTCTTTCTCTTCTTTCTCTCTCTCTCTCTCTCTCTGTGCGTACTCTCTCCCTCTCCTCTCCTTCTCTCTCCTCCCTCACGACGCCCTCCTCTCCCCTCCTCCTCCTGCATTTCCCCCCTCCTCCTACTCCTCCTTCCCCTTCTTCTCCCTGCCTCCATCGCCTCCACCTCCTTCCCCTTCTTCTCCCTGCCTCCATCTCCACTTCCCTCTCCTCTTCTCCCTCCATCTCCACCTCCTCTCCTTCCCTTCTGCTCCTTCCCTTTCCTTCCCTTCTTTTCCTCTCTCATCCTCCCCTCCTTCTCCTTGCCTCCTCCTCCCTCCTCCTTTGCCTCCACACTGCCCTCCTCTCCCTGCGTTCTCTCCTCCTTCTCCTCCCCCCTCCACGACCTCCTCCTCCCTTCCTTCTCCCTCTCCACTCACTCCCTCCACCCTCGCCTCCACCCTCCCTGCCCGCGATCTCCTCCTCCCCAGCGCGTCCTCCTCCCTCCATCCTCGCCTTCCTACTACCCCCCCGCCCTCCTGCCCTTCACCTTCCTCCCTCCTCCTTCGTCTCCTCCACTCCCTCCTTCCCCCAGTCCGCCACCTCCTCCACCTCTCCTACCCTTCTTCACCCTCCTTCTTCTCGCCCGCCGTCGCCGCCCTCGCCGCCCCCGTCAGCCTGGTCGACACGCCGCCTCCAGAACGCCTTCGCCGCCGCTGTCGCAGGTGTCGTGCGCCGCCGCCGCCGCGCCTCCTCGCCGAATCGCCACGACACGCCGCCCTGCCTGGCCGGCTCGCCGCCCACCACCTCCGTCTCCCTTCTCCTCCACCACCCCCATCTCCTCCTCCTCCCATCCTAAGGTTCATTACTAACCTTAGTTTGGTTCATTACTAACCTTAGTTTGGTTAATTACTAACCTTAGTTTACTTAACCACTAACCTAAGTCAACATTTAACTAGGGTTAGGTTAACTCTTACCTAACTCTAGTTAGTCCACTAACCTACCTCAGGTTAGTCTTTCCCCCCACTAACTCACCCTAGGTTAGTTAGTACTAACCAGACTAGGTTAGTTAGCCCTAACCTAATCAAATTTAACTACCCTGACTAGGTTAGTTAGAACTTACCTAATCAAACTTAACTAACCAGACTCGACTTAGGTAGACTTACCAGACTAGCCTTAGGTAGACTAACCTGACTTATTCCTCCTAACCTGACTTAATTGACATATGACTTAATTGACTAATGTGACTAATGTGATTAATGTGACTTAATTAATCACTACATTAATTTTTCCATAAAAAAATTTCAGAAAAATTTCTAAAAATTCCTTGTGCTAGTTGCCAATTTTTGGAACTTTTTCTGCTAGGAATTGCCTTCCCTATAATTTCTGGAAATTCCACATTTCCTAAATTAATCCCTAAATTGCCAATAAATATAGAAAATTCATTTTAAAATTGTAAAAAATTCTAAAAATTTCTAAAAACATTATAAAAAATTTCCCTCACCTCCCTTGCTCATTTTCCATTTATTCAAACATAAAAAAATCACAACTCAAAATAAAATACAATAAATAAAAATAACAAACCCACATAAACCAAATTAACACATCTGCTAAGGTGGTCATTGTTGTTTCACCAGTGTTCTTTGCTTTTCCTTTACTGGAATTCTTCCGTGCGCATTCCTGCATTACATACACACCCCTTCCAGGTATTTATTTTATGTTATTTATTTATTTATTTCCCCCCTTAATCACGAATTAATTGTTAAAATAAATTCTTTCATTCACCCACAATTTCCACGCGCATTCGCGCTAAACACACATTTTTTTTAAATTAAAATACACCAGCCGTTCACTTAGCACGCGCTACGTGCGCTACATATGCACTTTAAATTTTTTAATTAAAATCAACCAGCCGTCACATGAGCACGCGCTGGCAAAAAAGCGCTCCACATCACCTTAATTTATAATCAATGAATTGCATTTAGAGACCCAGTCGGGAATCGAAGTCCGGGAATCGCATAACTGCACCGTTTAACCTAATAATTGGTAAATAAATTTATAATAAGGAACCACCGTTTTCTTATTAAGGTTTATCACTTAATAAAAATTCACCCATTTTTAATAAATGATTAAAATCAACTCTTCATTAAAATAATTCTCCCCTCACTGCACTTAATTCCCCTTTTTAATGAAGCGTTTCGTGGGATGGGTATACGCAGTCATTAGTGTTATTTTCCATGGTCCAGTCTTGGTCTATCACAGATGTTGTATTGATATGTGTCGGATATGGTATGGTTTTGGTTTCCTGTCTTAGTTACGGTTACGGGTACGGTATGTAGTTTTTTCTTTTATTGCCTGATACGGGGTTCAGGGTGTTTGTCTGATGCATCGCATGAAGCTTTCGGTCGCATTTGTCTCGAGGTCATGTCAAATTTTTTCTAGGATGTGGTTTGCCTGGGGTTAGTAGGTCGAGTCACGTTTTGATTGGTAATTCTCTTATCCTTGGTTTTTTGTCTGTTGCTTTGCAGGCATTCTCCTTGATTGTCTGTGTTTGTGGTGTGTGTGTAACCATCTGAATGGCGCCTTCTCATGCTCCTCCCCCTATCCAGTACGTCCCACTAGTTAGTAGGGATTACTCGTCCCTACTTACTTTTGAGCCCCTCACGAAGGCAGGACTTGCTGCTTTTGTGGCCACTCCTTTTCCATTACTTCCAGAGGATCCGTCCTTATGTGATGAGTTCCTGGCCTCTTACAGCAAGAAGACAGGAGTAGTCCAAGGCATGTCTATGACATTGACGTCTCGAGGCTTAGGGAAGGCTCTGTCCTTACCCTTCAAAGGAGAACCTTTTGTGACCACTCGTCAGCTCTTCTCTAATGAAGAGATTCTCAAGCTGTTGCAGAAGCAGACAAGGGAAGTCCTTGATGTTAAGAAGGTGATAAACTCTTCAGGAGTTTCGTTTTCTATGATTACTGATCCCGTATGGAAGACGATGTGTCAGTTCCTTCAGGACAGGTTCATGCCTACCAAAACGCCATCCCACTATTTGTCCAAAGAGCTTTTCACAGCTTCCAGGATGGTGCTAAAAGGAGTTGCCATTGATTGGAGCACATACCTCCTTACTAAGATGGATCAGCATTTTGTTAAAGTCACGAGGGGTAATGTTACCAATGTTACCTACGGATCATATTTGTCAGCCTTCTTGACCTATTCGGGTTTACAGAAGACTGTGCCTCCACCTCCTCCATCAGATCCAGTACCTCCTCCTCCACCTTCAGAAGAGTCAGCACCTATTGACATTGAGGATGATGATTCTCCGCCTCCCCTGGTCATACAGCGCAAACGCTTGAAGCGGGTAGCGGATAAAGCCCCTGCTGTACTTCCCTCAGTGCCTATCCCTGCTACTTCTGGCAGTGAACTTCCTGGGTATCTCACTTGCAATAATCTATTCCGGGCACATAGAGAAGGATCCTTGGAGATCTCAGTTCCTTCCCTGAACAGTCTCGTTTCAGGAGATGCCATTCCTTTCCTCTGCAAGGATATTCAAAGTTCCATTGAGTTGTCAGTGACAGCCTGTATTCAACAGCTGTACGCATCTTTCTATGAGGAGCTCATGCAGTCCAAAGACCAGTTGCATAAGGCAACATCTGAGTTAGCTTCTGCTAAGGATACCCTAGCAGATCTATTTAAGCAAATGGAACAGCAAACCCAACTGGTTGCCACTCAAAGCGATGAGATTTCTTCATTGAAGTCCCAGTTATTCGAGGCTCAGTCACAGGTTACTAGCCTTTCAGCGGAGAAGGAGAGGATGTCCAGTGAAGCGAAAGAATTCCAAGTTCTCTTAGATGACAAGCTTTCATCTTTACAGATGGCTAATGACACAGTGGCCAACCAAGCCTCCCAAATCCAGCAGTTGCAAGATCAGCTTGCAAAGTCCCGCTCTGTTCCTCCAAGCCCTCCTGTTTCATTAATTCCTTCTCTTTCACAGCAGGATTTGGCTGCCCTACAGAGACAGGCTACTTTGTGCCCTCTATTCCAAGACAAAGTGGAAAGATTGCAGTCCCGAATGGACTTGTTATGGTCTACCTTTGAGCAGTTTCAGGACTATGTCTTACCAGACCATTCTTTCTTTGTCCACTACCACTTGCAGAAGTTGGTCTTCTATATGAAGCTTTCCACGATGGATTTACCTTTTCCAGCGGATGGCTGGAGTGGGGCTTGGTCTGCTGAGTTGTTGACAGAGGTAGTTAGAATGCTCTTTGAAGATTCTGTCATGCCAGATACCATGCTGATGTCATACATGTATCTCCGAGGAGATTTGTTAATTCCAGATGAGGTAGATATGGCATGGTATATGGGGGATGTGGTCTTACAGGCTGTTCTATATGTCAATCATTTGGAGTTGCGCATAGCTGATATGTTTCAAAGTTATTCCTCCAAAGTGGCTGATTGTCAGGATAATTCGTGGCATCCCATGATTGATTCAGTGGTCCTCAATCAAAGACAAAACACAACTCCTACCTTTGCCCAGAGTACTAACCAACTGAGGATGGATCTCTTAACCTATCTTTCCAAACATAATCCGTTTGATGCTACTTTCTTTGATGCCTATCATAGACGATCTCTCTTAGGACCTTCTGTTCCTACCCTCCTTTATTACCAACAATTGGCTCACCGTTATACTATATATTTTTCCCTTTGTCAAACTAATTCCACAGTAATTTTACCACTTCTTTTCCAACCTTCCAATTTCCCTCAAATTCCTATTTTCACTTACTGTTCCTTTATTGAGGATAGGGTATTTTCCCCTTCTCCACCCTGTCCTTCACCCCTCATTAATGTACCCTCCACATTTCCTATTTATCAGTTAACACCTTTCCTTAGTGATTCCTTACAAATTTCTGCCACTCCTTCTTTAACCTTTTCTTCCTTTTATGATTTTTCCTATCCTTCCCTACATCCACTTTCCCTTATTCCATTACCCTCTCCTAACACTTCCATATCTCACCCACCTCAGTTGGTTAGTGACTGTGACGGTTTTGATACTCAGATTTCCAGAAGAAGGGGATGGAGTTCGGATGATTGCCTTACAGGACCACAGATTAATTGGCCAGTTATTCCAGGGGAATGGACAGCTTCAAGTCAAGCTTATCAAAACTATGTTCATTTTGCCCAACAATATTCACAGTCTGCAGATCCCTCAGTGAGATTAACTGCTCACTTTGCTTGGTATCTGGCGTGTATGCATAGGCACTCTCATACTGATTCAAAGCCTATTCCAAAGTTGTGCATGAATGTCAATGTTAGCATTGATTCCCAACAGCTGGAGATACTGTATTTTCATGCCCTCTGTTTGCCTAGCAGATACTTGGTCCTGTTGGAAAGGATGTGCTGTCTCCAATTTTTTCAAAATCCTCCTAAAAACTTTGTAGATGAATCCTTATCTATGGATCGATTCCGACAACATCAATCTTTTAAGAGGGATCATCTTCATTGATGCCTTTCCAATGTATGGTGCAAGCTTTTTAATGCCAAACTCTTCTTTTTGAAGAAGTCATTCAGATGGTTGTGTTGTGTATTAGTGTTTGTGTTGTAAGTTCATGTATGTCAAACGAACGTGGTGGTTTCCTATTGGATTTTGTGTACGAGCTATGTTTTGGAGATTTGTCGAGATGGGGTCGTGGTTGGAGAATTGAAGCTGATGATGATGAAGAAGAAGCAAACTCTTATATCCTTTACAAATTTGTTGTGATTTTTAGTTTGATAAGAGGTGTTAATGTGTAAAGAGTTTTCCTTTCTTTGTATTTTTATATCAGAAACAGATTATAAGATGGGGTCGTGGTGGATGGATTCTTTGTAAAAAGATATTGAAGATCACAGTGAAGCTTTTCAATGAACTTGTATTACCTTTTTCCTAGGTCGCGAGGACGCTTCCTTATTAAGTGTGGGGATATGTTGAGTGTTGAAATGACTTGTTTTTTGGCTGATTTTTGTTGTTTTTGAGAGCCGAATGGTTGATTTTATGGGATGATTGATTGATTTGGAAGTGGTTTGAGAGTGTTTTGGATTATATTGATTGTGTTTTGGAAGTTCATGATGTTTGTTGGTGGTTCTGTGATGTTCTGATAGGTTCTGAATGGTTCTGTATACCTTCTGTTTTGTTCTGTTTTGGTCTGTTTTGTTCTGATTGTCTTCTGTAAGGAGGGATGGAGTATTGATTGATGAATAATGAGATATTGTGAAAGTTTAGTGAATGGTTTGTGAGAGTTTGGAATGATTTGAGAATGAGTTATGAGGTTTTGATGACATTCTGTAACCTTCTGTAGGTCTTCTGTAGAGCTTCTGCTTCTGTTCTGCTTCTGTACTGTAACTGTTCTGGTACTGTTCTGTAGACTGTTCTGTAAGTGTTCTGTGGAATGTATGTGTGACTTTGGGAAAGTTTTCTAGCCTTGGAAAGAGGTGAATACAAGTGCAAAAGAGCTGAAGGAAGTGGAAGAAGTAGCTGTTGAAGACTCAAGTGAAGACTAGAGTGAAGTGACAGTAGTGAGCTGTGAAGAGACACTGTAGTGGCTCTGGTGACCCTTCATATCAGACATACCTCTTGGGAGGGGTATCCACGACCTAAGAGTGATTATTGAGAGTAATTTTGAGAGATTGTAGTGAGGATATGATGTATTATTGATGGAGTGAGAGAGAGAGAGTCAGAGATAGCCAATTCTACTAAAACAGAGTGATTGTATATGAGAGATTGAGAGAGAAGACTATGAAGATATTGAAGATGAATACTATGTGATGTATTTCCATTCAAAGATGGTGTACTTCTTTGCTTTCTTTGTTCTATTGATGGATTTTATGAAGATATTGAAGAATATGGTTGATTCTATTAAAAACCGTGGGAGATCTACATGATGCTGCATGAAGATTTGTTGTGCCTGGTGTTCTTTTCTTCATTGTGATCATATGAAACATGATAAACAAGCTTGTTGATGTTACAAGATAGATTTTCTTGCAAGAGAATTCCCTTTTCCTTGGTGTTCCTCTAGAGGCTCCAAGTTTACAATAAGAAAGGTAAGACTTGTGAAAGTACTACAACCTTTGGAATCATTTATCATTTTTTTCATTCAAGGGATTGAGTGGAGAGACATAGATGGCTCATAGCTAGAGTAGGATCAACTATGTGATGATAGCCTAAAACCATGGAAAGAAATAAGATTATATCAAAGTCCCATTAGTTGCACATAAGCACAATAATATTGTGTAATGAAATGGCTATAGGTTATCTAGTGGGTTCACAACTAGTTTTCCAAATGGGGACCCATGGTTTGAAAACAATATCTCTCCTTGACCTTTTGTTGCTCTAAAAGCATCCTTTCTTCTAAATACCTATGTATTTTGTAATAAGTGTTGGAAACATCATATGTTCTTTAGTAGCACACACAATACCCTTGTTAGCATCACAAGTAACATCTTTACTTGTTGGTGGCACATAATACCTTACATGGTATTATCTAAGTCCTACTCATTTACAGTATTGCTTATCACACCCTATAGTAGATTCCACTTTATGATATTATATGCTTCATTTATTTGTCTAATAGCACTTGATATACTCATAAAACTATTGTAAATATATTTAGGTCAATATATTGTAAAAAGCTTTGAAAGTTAGTAATATCACAAGTTGTATCTCTAGGAAGTAAGATATCCTTGTTTGAGCATATGCTTTTGAAACTATCTTTCTTTGAACAAACTGAAAGCTTACTTTAAGAAAGTCTATTTGCTTAACATTTCTAAGAGATTCCTTTTTTTTTCAACTCTCTCTACAATACATGTTTGGTCAATAGGTTATTGCCATATTTTCTAGGAGATTCCTTTTTATTTCAACTCTCTATATAGTACATGTTTGGCTGATAGGTTATTGCCATATGAAAAGTTAGTATCCACAATCTCAAACATATTAATTTGGTTGGTGGTTGTGTAATATTAGGTCAAAAAGTTTCAACATGTTGTTCCCTTTTGAAAACAAATTATTAGAGCTTTACTTATTGAAAGTGCTTAGCAAATTTGCAAATCCCTTTGATTCATGCAGGTACCTCATTCTAAAGCAATGATATCTATTCTTTTCCAATGGTCTAGATTTGAAGGTAAGCTCAAAACTTGGGTCTCATCATTGACCTTTTGTGAAAATCTTAAAAGGGAACAATTTTGGTCATTTTCTAAAAAACATAGGGATACTATTTGGCATAGGTAAAAACTCATACTTTTCAATTTAGGTAGCTTAAAAGAAAAATTTATGAAGCCTCTTTCATAACATCAAAAAAGTTTTCAAATGGAAGGCATTCAAAATTTGCAAGACACAATACTATTACAAAAGTGACTATTTCTAGTACTAATTAATAAAATGATCAATTGATTAATAATACCCTTCTACTAGAAAAACGTAGTTTTTTGCTATTTGGACCATGTACAAAAGCCACATATGCTCTTTAATCTTGAAGATTGAGAAGACTCCATTCCAAGGAAACATGACCAACATAAGCCACAAGTCAAAAAAGGATAATAAGGGAAAATGAGTTTGAAAATGTGTATTTTCATGGCCAACATTAAGAATGTTTTCATCGCAAGCACAAAAACATGACCAACATCACAAGAATTGTAATTGGAGCAATACGCTCAACTTTATTAGTAGTTTAGAATAGTTATATTGAGTATTGTGTTGTCAATTTTAGTCTCATTAAGGTGACGCATATATATGTAAGAAGAACACATGTTTTGAATAGAAGAATTACTTAAACTCTCATTATTAAAATGTTTACATGTGAAATGAAACCATACAATATTGATTGTCTCATAAGTTAGTTATAGAAAGGGTGCAAATTATGGGCTTTACAAATAGGCCTTGGATGCATGTGTTATGTAGGATACACACTTATTGATCCATTGAGAATTTAATGCACCATTGAAAATATAATCTAAAAAGGCCTACTTTCTAGCTGACAATGGATTCAAATATTTGATTTTGCCATCCAACTTACTAGCAATGTCTCACCAAATGCTCAAAACTATGCACGTAGTGTCTCAATTATATTACAATTGGGCCTAAGCCGCTATTGTAGATCACGCAAGTTAACCTTAGATTGATTTTGAACCTATTCATCACTTTTAACATTTGACCTTTTGAATTATGACTTTTAGTATTGCTATATGTAAAAAATAACAAGCCAATGAATTTTGATCACGTTAACCATGATATCTTTCTATATGCCTTGATCGTATGGTGTGGACAATTGTTAGATTAAGTCTAGAAAGTAGTTAAAAGTAAAATCATATCACCACAAAAGAAAATTTTGACTACGAAGAAATTGAATCAAGCATTGGGCACAATAAAAACTTAATACAATGTAAACATGGGCTATATTGATATAAATTGTGGAAATCTTCATCTCTAATTGTAGAGCATGGGTGGTTTGGTATGTAAAAGAAAACTACTATTCCTTTACAATTTGTTTTGAGCCGTTGGGGACAAATGGTTGTGAATGCCAATATAGGTTGTCATTACAAGCTCTTCATTGTTTGAGCACCTCTCAATATGCTTTCGAATAGGGCATTTTGTTATAGCACACCTAAAGTAACTTCTACAATGTCATGGAAAGGTCATTGTAAATAAAGATAATCTTGTGTAAAGAAAATGAATATTCTTCTATCAATGCCAAGACACTCAATAAAGCATGATACTAGAAGTTGTAGATGAGGCGATCAAGATGCATTAAACTAGGTCACATCATACTATTGAAAATTTTGCTACAATGGCAAAACTTGTAAAATGATAATGCACATTGAAATACTAGCACACCTACATATGTCACTTTCAAAATCCATAGAAAATGTAATCTAACTTAAGTGCTCATAGATCATGCAACATCTTTCCTGTTGATATGAAATCATTACACAACATGTCTATTGTAAAAACAAATTAGGTTACCTGTGAAACCTCGAATTTTTAATGACCTTTTCACCATATTTGCGCCAAGAGTAACCATCAATAAGGTTAAGCTCTTTGGTTTTGACAACTATGCCAATTTTTTGTGGAGAATCATGTTGATTGAGGTTATGATCATTGACTTCTTGATATGTTGATGAATGATCACTTGTAGTGGCACTGCATGGTGTAAATATCCTAAGTTTTAGTGCATTCTTTATTTCTCACCATCTAAGAACTTACATCAAAATATGTTTTCATATAACAACCAAATCTTTAAGATTGTCTAATCTCTTAGTTACAGCTAGGTGTCCAAATTCATGGCTCATATTAGTTCCATCTCTATGAATGAGAAACTTAATGTTCATCCCTTAGACTACCCATACCAAGTCATGTATGAGAGTATTGAAACTTCTTAAGAGTTTGCATATTTGACAATTCTCACTAGTTCATCCTCATCATTATCAAAACAATATGTCCTATATAAGTCAATATAGCAACTATGCAACATGCTACGTATGAATACTATTTACAAAAGAAGTTTTTGAGCATGTTTATTTTCTTTTCCTCACATGCTATATGCATTTGAGTATATAGATCCAAGGATTAAATGGAGACCTACCTAACATTTAAATAATTTGAAGTCCATCTTGGGCGCGGGGGGGGGGGGGGGGGGGGGGGGGGGGGATGTGAAGGTAAAATTTGGGGGCATATTTTAGCATAGTGACTATTTTTTAGAGTTTTTCTTGGTCATTGGGCTAAGGCTTGAAAACTCAAAAATTTGCCCATATATATAAAGCTTTACATATTTTGGCCCAAAATTCATCCAAAAAGAGGTAAAAAATAGAGTTTTCTCTTAATACTATGATTAACCAAACATCTGCCCACCTATCTACAAACTAGGAACCATAGAAGCCCCTTCGTTTTTACCCTTGCATTGTGTGTATAAGGTTTAGTAGACATTTTGAGTATCATGGCCATTTTGGGTGTCAAATGACACCTAAAATTTTAGGGCACAGTGTTGCATGTGAAGCCCAAGAGGTTAATAAGGTGTTAAATATGTTTATGTGTGTGTGTGTGTGATTTATATACACATAATGTTGGAATACAACAGACACACACACACATGCATACATACACATATATACATAATATTTGTGTGTATGTGTACACATGTACATATGCATGTATACATATATGAAAAATCACATAATCTTTAAACCTTAGATAATGAAACCCTTATAGTAATGTAGTTGTATAAGTTGAAATTTTCTTTTATCTTCCTCAAACATTTAGTATATATTTTATTAAATCAAATTTACTAGTAGTAAGTCAAAACTTACCATTTTAATATCCTAAAAAAACATTAAGAGTGTCATTAGTTTCTTATTGAAGCCAAACATTAGGCATCAAATTTAAGACCCTATGTCCTTGGAACATGATAAAGTATGTGTAAGATCACATTGAACCAAACGAGCTTAATCCATGAACATGTTTTTGTGAGAAACATAATTGAGAAACTTACACAAATCCTATTTGACCTGTCTTAAGCTGGTAGATCAAGCAATTTGGACAGACTGTTTACGTTACTATTTCAAAAAATTTATTTAGAAGCTAAAATTATTCTAGGTTGAATTTTAATAAGAGACCTAGCTCTATAAAGAGTTGAGACACTACTTTCTCGAATAGGATATACATGTGACGTGCATGTGTACAATCTATGGGTCTATTCTTTTGCTTATTGTTTTGATGCATGGATGGGTGGATTGTATGGCATAGCATACCTAGTTTCCATGATTAGAGGTCGAGGAGGTTGCAGCTGTCCATGATCATGAGTGACGGGTACAAGCATTAGTGAGCTTGGAGCTTGTGATGAGAGGGCGAGTCTAGGATTGTGAATGTTGGGAAGGAGAGGGCCACATCGATTGTTATGATAATCGTGGGTGCTGGCGGGATAATCATCTCGAGCGCTAATGAAGGAGGAGTTACGATTAGATGAGCTGGCCGAGGAGGCAGCATGAGACCTTCTTATAATATCAAAATCATGCCGGAAATGATGGCTGTGATGAAATTTTGGAAGTGCCTCCCAGCGCCGTGCGCCCGTAGGGCCCCTAATATTGTTGATAGCCATAGTACAATCCCTGATGATGTGAATAGCCGGGCCGGATAAGAGCGAAGGTGGTAGTTGGCCAGCATGAGTGGAGGGGAGCAGCACTGCAGCAGCACTCTCGTCCGATGAGAGAAAGCTGCTTGGGTGCCGATCAGCACCTGCACTGATATTAATGGGGCCGATGTGGACGTCTAATACATCAGCATTATCTAGGATATTGGGCAACGATTCGTATATGTTGTTGGTGTCATTGATACTACAAATATCCTGCAGCTCCGGGACGACGTGAGCAGGAGAATGAAGTGTACAGTGAAGCTGCGCCGCTTGATCGTGTAAATTGGTAGAGGCGGCATGTTCATGATGAGGGTAGGTCGAGTGAGAAGCATATGGTGGCGACGATGAAGAGGAGGGAGGCGAGGAGGAGCTCATCATATTCATGGCGTGAGAGAGAGAGAGAGAGAGAGAGAGAGGACTCAGCTGGGGTTCGATGTTCTTACTTCTCACCCAGCAGAGCTGCTCTTTCCGCGACTAAAGTTCCGTTTATATGCTGTACATGGAGAGAGAGAGAGAGAGAGAGAGAGAGAGAGAGAGAGAGGACGCTTATTTTGCCTCGCATGCACCTAGAGATTCCTGTATATTCTCAAGGTTAACTGGTCAACAGCCCCGTCAGAAGCCTCCATGTGATGTCGGCGGGGCCCGCCGCCCGCGAGACTTCCAAGCACGTGAAACCAGTTTTCTTCTCGTCATTTGCGTACTTATTTGTGTACCTCTCGACTCTCGAGAGTCGAGACTCGAGGATCTGGATTCTGAGGTCTTCAGATTCTTAAACATAAACTCAAGAAACCACGGCCAAGAGAGAGACCGACCCCTTGACATGTTTTGACCCCATATACCCTTACTTTTTCCTTTGTTTTTTTTGTTCTATCTTTCACGAATTAGTAACATAGTCAAGGAAAAATGTTATAGACGAGCATGTACAAATCCGATTGGACACTATAGACTAACATATACAAATCCCATAGGACTCTTCTTAAACTCATGGATCAAGCAATTTGAACATACATTTCTAGGGATTTACATTCCCGCAAAATTTAATTATAAGCCAAAATCTTCTAGGTATAAGTCTAGTGGAAAACCTCCAAAGTTGACCAACTCTATGATCAGGTGAGACACCACATTCCTAGAAAATGACCATTACAAAGATCAAATTCGTACATAAATCATTGGAACGTCAAGGTATCTTTATAGTCAGTAAGAACTAATACTTCATGTGTTCTTCAAAGAACCAATACTCATGACATCTATAGTTAACAATAACTAATACTTCATGTCTTCTTCAAAGAGTAATATCAAACGTGTCTCTAGTCAAGCTAGCAAGTTTATTGCAACATTCTAAATATCTAAGACATCCATCACTTTTCAAGGGATAATTTCTTATGAGACTTCCTTGCTCTACGATACATGGTGTTGAGTGACCCTCAACCAAATGTGAAATCGATTTCTACAGTACAAAGCCCAACTTCCATCCCCAAAGGCTAACCATCCTCAAAATATTATGAGTTTCCAAAACATTATTTAGATAAGATAGCACATTGGGTGATAGACAAGTGATAGGGTTGGGAAATCTGATTTTAAATCATCTCACATTAATGAAAAATAAACATGACACTAGCTACAAACATAGCATACACTTAAATCTTTTCAAACATGTCTATTACAAGCGAAAAAGGACAATTGGATCACGCTATGGGAGCCTTATAAATTGGGTATGTGATTCGAGCGGGCATTTGTCATCTAGCAATGAAAATTTCAACAAAGTAGAGTCAAGAAAACCTTTTCCAAAATTGATTGTGACTTGACAAAGTCACCTTGTATAACATCCCTAGACCAATGTTGTAGAAAAATAGGACTTAGCATTAGTAAGGCTACTTCTTGTACATTCGTATGGACTTATGAACTTTTCACAAGCATTTGTATTTCCACGCACACGCACACGCACACGCACACATGCACACGCACACGCACACGCACACACACATGCATATGTCTCTGTGTGTACACATATCAAGTACAATAAATTGTCCAAAGTAGTTAATTTCTATCAAATTTGTTTCTCAAATTATTCAAGTTAGTCATATTTCATCATAATGGAATGAAATTCAAGAGCTATAGGCTCTTGGCCAAAATGGACATTGACACTAGGTTGTTAAAGAAGACGTCACTTTTATGGCTACTTGGACCCTCTTCAATGAAAAAGATGTAGGGTAAATTATTTAAGGAAAGGTGACCGTGAGATAATTATTCTTTCCAAAATAGAAGGGGCAAAAACATGTTAGAAAGTGACGTATAGGCCTTTTTTGCAAAAAAGATGTGTTATTTTAATGCTTCTAGTTAGAACCATTTCAAATATTTTGTTCATCACCTTAAAATTTTCATGAAACACACTTCAAGAATTTCTTGAATGAATTTGCATTAAGACCATCACAATTTAATGAAACTTGTCAACATTCTCAATAGGTTCAAATAGTATTGTCGAGTAATGTTTTGATTAATTTTTATGTGCTTTGAAAATCTAATTTTTATAGGTAGTAAACTTTCACTTGAAACTTGTTCCAAATGTTTGAACCTACCATCTAACAATGTTGATAAAGTCCTTTGAAATTTCGGCCACAAATGCATATCTTATCTTGGATATTGTCAAATATGATATGAGCCACCATAAATTTCAAGTTGATAAAGTCCTTTGAAATTTGGGCCACAAATGCATATCTTATCTTGGATATTGTCAAATATGATATGAGCCACCATAAATTTCAAACTAGTAATTATGGCTAGGTTATGGAAGGGGTAATAACTAAATGGGTTTTGGATAGATACATTTTTTATCACTTTGGACAAGCATGCCATGTTTGATGTTTACTAGATGAATTTCTAGAGTGCATGTATTTGAAAATCATTTTTTCTAAAGTTACTATAAGGGGGGGCAAGGGAGATTGATGAGGAGAAATTAAGAAATCATGTATGTGAACCTTGGTATACCAACAAAATCAAAGATATATATCCTTCTAAAATTGCCCTCAAAAGGAATGGAGAGAGGAGAGTGCCTTGGGTACATTTAGATACAATCTTCATCTATATGTATGCCTTTTCTCTCATGTTGGTCTCTTGATATTCTTTATATGCTTTTGAATACCTATTTCCAAAAGCGAACTTCCAAAAATAAATCTCAATTTGCATGTTTTTCATTGTATATCTTGTTACAAGGAATATGAATTATTATACTTGCTACCCTTCTAGAACTTATATGAGTTTTGGCAAATAGAATATAGAATTATGATTCACATTACTTATCTTTTTCAAGAAATGTATGTTTGAAGTTTTAGATATCATTTATACTACAAATATGAGGAAGATACTAATAAAATATTGAGATAAGTCTCTTTCCTTGAACATTTATGAGACTAGTTGACTTGTAGGATCCATGGCATGCTAGGAAAAGTCATGAGTGTCTTCAGCCTTCAAGTATGTGTAGAAGTCTTAGATGAGGAGGGGTGATTGCTTGCAATATGACTGTGGTGCTATGTCTACCTAGAATCAAATTAGGACTAGCTTGGTGAGTGGTGGTATAGATAGCCATGAGAGCTTGTTGAAAGTAAGTCCATTGCCACTTTTTCTAGTGTGATAAGTGAGTGAAGATGGTGAAGAGGTCATCCTAGAAGGGGACTTTGATGGCCTTGGGGGGTTCACTATATGTATGCTATCTATATCACATGCATTCAAGGCCTATTTATAAAACCTCTCAATTTTTTGCTATCGTATGTGTAAATAACCCCTTTAAATGGTATCCTTCTTTATGTAAAAAATGTGTAAACATGGTATTTGAAAAATTCAATTTGTTAAACCCATGTGACATGCACACATTTATGTATGATCCCCCCAAGGGAATGGCCCAATGGATTGAAGAACCAAATGGGATGTTGGTGGCTATCTAGCATGTGTTAACAAGGGATGATGACTCTGCTACATTGAGGGTTATTGTTGTGATGGTGAGACAGTGTTGTCACCTACACAAGGGTTTTAGCCACCATAAATTTGAGAATTTGAGGAGCAACAATCAAAAGTGTGTTGGCTCTACATGTTATGATTTGAATGCTCTAACTATGCACTTGACATAAATCACAACAAAGACTCATGTGCCATCTCAATGAATTGTTGCATGGTCTTGAGTTCCATGTCAACCACATGAAGCAGTGTGCTTCCTCATTTGTCATGCGACGGCTCACACTAACTAGCATAGCAAAAACCTATACAAATAAACAAATCAATGTATTTAGTGTTCTTCCTCTTGTCCTCTCTTCCTTTGCCTTGCTCTCTCTCTCTCACTCTTCCAATGTCCTTTCTTTCTTCTATTTGTAGATCGTAGAGTTGACTCATATATGACTCATGCAGGCTTAAATAATCATAGAATTGAAATAATTGGTTTATGCTTGGAGATATCAAAAGAACACCAAGAATACAAAAAAAAAAAAAAAAAGCTACAAGAAAGTCTATCTAGTGATAGCAACAAGTCACATCTTCATCTCTTTAATCCTTATTACCAAGAAAATATAGCCAAGAAGACTAGAACCTTGCAATAGAGAATAAAACTCCCATAGATTTGTCTTCATCACAACAAATGATATTCTTCAATATCACCAAGAGAAGGAATAAAAGAATATGTCCAAAAAATGAATTTGAATGGAAATAACAATATAGTACTACACATAAAATCTTCATTGAAGTTATAGTTGATCTTTCATAATCTCCCTACATATAGAATGTATTGATAGACCGTTGCTATCTTCTTTCTCTCAACTAATCTCTCACTTATTATCTTGCAATAATATAATATAATAACCCCCAAAAAACTCCTCTCTTTGTCATGGAGCCTCCATCCAAGAGATATATCTAATTCAAAGAGTCACGCATAACCATTATAGTTTTTCTCATCGCTAATATTTTTATTGTCACTTTCAATCTTAACTTAAGTCTTTAAGCAACTATTTATTGGGCTAAGATAGTTAGAAAATAATAATAATCCACCACCATCTTTTAAGAGGAAAAAATACTCTTGAGCTTTCCACTCCACATATAGAACCACTAAAAAGCATACATAAGCATGACGGAGGCTTACAGAATCTCATAGAAGCAAACAAAAATAGATAGAAGTCATCAAAAGTTAAACCTTCATAATCATATCAATCAATCAAAACAAATAAAATAAATACCAATCGAATCTCATACTCATAAATCGATGCCATAAACTCAAGTAGCAAAAAGAAACACAACCTTATAGAAGGAATATTGAGCCATTATTAAGGAAAATTTCGACTCACTTTTGGGCCTTTTAAGCTCATTAGGATTTAGGATTTTAGGGAATATTTTATATGGACAGATAAGGGTGAGGATTTTGTTACAAAAGTTTTGATGTTACTTTTTCATTGAGAGGCCATAATTTGAGCTTATAGACTCCAAATTTATCAAAGGTTGGTGTATTAGGATCCTCTCATCAAGACCTTTCCAATGATATGCTATCATGTATAATTTTGAGGTATAATGGATATGGTGATTTGTGGATCCCCTTTTTTCAAAATTCTAAGAGAGCCCAACAATGAGTTTTTTCCAATGTCAATAATAAAGGCTCAAAAACCAAATTAGCAATATTTTTAAAACCATGTTTTGAGCCTTTTAAAAAAATCAATTGAATATTGGACATTACGAGCACTCAACGTATCCCATACTTAGCACATATGCTCATGACCCTTGAAAAAGGTTGATTAAAAAGGATCTATCTAATGAGCTAGCTATCTTGGTACAATTTACCTTGAACAACCATGCATTTGCAAGAATGATCACAATAAAGGCTACAAGTAAAAGATAGGTCTAAACCATTAATTTAAGGACAATGTTTCAATCATCAACATCATGTCCATTAAGGGAAAGAAATAAACTAGTAAATGATAAGAAAGGTTGTTTTTAGTCCATCTTTTAAGGTTTTTATGATTACTAACAACTTTATCTTCAAGAGTAAACTATAAAAACCCATCTTCCAAAGAAGAATCTTTAGAACATCAAATAACATAATGTCCAACTTGAATATGATAGGAGGTAAGAGATAATACACACCACATAGATATATACACAAATACACATGTACAAAAGTGTCTAAATGGCACCCCAAAAGAGGGGAGGGGTGAAATGGAACTTATCTTTATGATGGAAAATGTACAAGAGTAAGGCTCAAAGAAAATGGTTCCTCTTTAAAGCTTGAATATCTCACTACAAACTATTAGCTCCACCGAAGATCAACCTGACACATTTTTTGAACTTGAAAAAGGCCTTACGAGTGCATCTAATTTGCTAATTAATCAAGTGTCACAAGACATGTTTCTAAATCATGTTCTTATCACATCATATAAGTGTGACATAACAATTTCATGTTTCGAAATCACTTAGCATAGGTAAGCGTAGCCAATCCTAGTAGCATAGCTTAACCTAAGATTAGTGAGGCTTTGGCCTAAGATGGCTTTCCCTGCCCACACTTAGCGTAGCAAGCCTATTCATATACTTAGCCTAAGCTTAGTGAGGCCTCATGTAACATGGCTTTTCTTGTTCACATTTGCATAGACAAGCATAGCAAACCCTAGAGGCATAGCCTAACATATAGTTAGCCTATGCTTACACTTAGCCTAAGCTTAGTGAGGCCTAGCCTAATATGGTTTTCCTTGCTTACACTTACCATAGGCAAGTGTAGCCTAGCCTAATAGCTTTTTCTTTGCTTACACTTAATATCATCTCAAGTTTAACCAATCCTAGTGCGGCATAGCCTGACCTATAGTTAGCCTATGTCTATACTTAGCCTAAGCCTAGTAAGGTCTAGCCTAACATGGCTTTCCTTTCCCACACTTAGCATGGGCCTTGCATAGGCAAGTGTAGCCAATCCTAATGGCTTAGCATATGAACTATACTTAGCCTATGCCTTTACTTAGCTTAAGCTTAGTAAAGCCTAGCATAACATAGCTTTCCTTACCCATGCTTACTATAGATGAGTATACCCAAGCCTATCATCATTGGGCATAGCATGGCCTACACTTAGGTTGCATCTATGTTTCACATAGGATTAGCAAAGCTTAACTTAGCTTATCCTTAGCCAAACTAGCTTACCCCTCACCTAGTCAAGCATGGCCTAGAAGATGATATGGCAAGTAGTTGATGACATGATAGATAGTTGATGATGAAGCATATCCTATGGTTTGCAAGTCACACCTTGCTTGGCATATTCTAACCTATAGTTATCCCACATGTATTCTTGGATTTGGCTTAGCAAAGCCTAACCTAGCTTACACTTGGCCTACACTTAGTGTGTGCTTATAGCTTGCTTACACATAGCCAACTCCTACACATAGTGTATAGTCTCTAACTCTCCAACTCTCTCTCTCTCTCTCTCTCTCTCTCTCTCTCTCTCAAACCTTCTCTTTTTCACTCTCTCTCCTTATGCTCTTTTTCTTTTTGTCTTTATCAGCTCATACTATCCCTTTTATCCATGCTCTCTTATTCTCCCTTCTCTCTCTCTCTCTCTCTCTCTCTCTCTCATCATATTATATTTTATATGCATGTAAACTTACTTGTTTCACACTTATATTTAGCATGTTAGCATGTATTTAATCAACAAGCTTGGTAAAACCCCTCAAAAATTCTATTTGAGAAATGGAAGATACCTATCTAGCATGTTCAACATCTGGTCAACAATCTTATTAACTAGCTCTATAGCATGTTTATCCTCAAAACAAAGATCACATTTTATTTTTGTAAAAAACAACCCCAAGTATTAACTAACCCAACAAAATCTGTGTGAAAACTGTCATTAATAGCTTTGAGAATACCTACAGCAACTTGCACATTTAACTACTAGTCCATAGTCATGTTTGTATTGTCCACATTGCCTTCATAGAGATGGTAACACCCATGTTTTCCAACACAAAGAACCTCCCTTAACCTTGTAGTTATGGTACCCTTCATGCATGTGCAAACAATAAGCAAACAATATTAATAATAATAATGGAAAGTTTACCTTGTAAGATTCAATAGAAGATGTGCCCTTTTAGGTGCCATTGGAACTCCTCTTAAAAGCTATCTCTCTCTTTGTGATTGTGTTTATGAGACATTTTTGTCTAGGTTCTACTTTTTTTCAACAAGAGGAAAACCAAAAATAGTGGGTGCCAGTTGTGTTTATAATCACAATAAAATTTTCAATTCTCTGTGCATTTAACTTGGCATTTATGTTATCATTTTCATTCTATAAGTCTTGCACATATATAGACATGATATTTTATGGAAAATTAAACCCACCCTTTAGGGATGCGCCTTGCACCTATATCTTTACTCCAATTTTATTATAGTGTTTCTTAGCCTATGAGAAGAATAATTCTCATCTGTAAATTATTGTGGATGGTTTGCAAGAATTTCAAATAGCACAATATAGAGACATAAGAATGATATGAAAATACCAAATATCTACCTTTTAAACTTTACATCCATAGTAACATTTAGCCAAAACTTTGGTACGATGGGAATACTTGTGCATAAGAGCTAGATACCATAAAAAATGAGCAACCAGCAAAAAAAAAGGATGTGTGAGCTATGAATAAGCTTTGGAAAACAATAGAAAATTATGGGAGGCATTCAAAAAAGACTCCTATGCTCCTAGAAAAGTTAGCCAATTGATTTGGAGACTAGTAATCTTGCACACCCCATGCTTAATGGCAAGGGATAAGCTGATCAAAGCTTGAATATCGTATAACCAACCAAGGAGGATCATGAATCGTGGAAGTGAATATAGGAAATAAAACAAGGGCTAAAGGATAGAGAAGGAGGATACATAATACCATAAAAAGAGGGCAAAGTTCAAGAAATGGACTCTATAGTAGAGGTGGAATAAAAATAGGTAAGGAAATGAGAAAGGAAAGTAGATGGAATAGGGGGTTCCCATGGAAGGATAAGTGGAGTAGGAAAAAAGTATATCAATGATATATGAAAAATGAGTAAATATAGAAATATGGAGGGAATCTAAGGCTAAGAAGAGGGATAAAATAAAAGTGGCACAATAATTTGCAACTAAATTTATGACAGAGAGAGAGGCAATAAACCTATTGGAAAATTGTTGACAGATCAATAGGCAAGAAATGGTAGGAACTAAATATGAGTGATAAACAAAGGCTTCAAAATATGTAGAACCAAAAGATGGGTTTTGTGAAACATATGAGGAGAAACCCATCCTTAGTGGCTTCTAATAATCACCTCAAGTGAGAGCCTTTAATGATTGGATTTGATCTAGTATTACAACTCTAGAGAAAGATACTAGGACACAACAAAGGACTTTTCTACCATGGAGAAGTATGTTAAAAAAGAGTCATTGATCTTGCACTCAAGAGATGGACATATACTCCCACATACAAAGCTAAAACCATGGTCATTGATCTTGAATTCGAGAGTATGGTCATACAAAGTTTACTGTAAGACCATATCTCTCACATACTAAGCTAAATTTTCCTCATCAAGAAGAATGGGATCCCTAGAAAGGTATTGAAAAGAATGGGGCATAATCTCATGATTCACAAACTCTTTAAACACAAATCATAACACCTTAGTGACCAACAAAGATGACCAAGAACTAGGCTTGCCATCATCAAGAGTGAAATATCCATGGTAGATATGCAAATATAGAAAGCTAAATATTATTGATGATGATCAATCCAAAGAGAATGATTAAAAGGCACCAAGTCCAAAAGTTATTGAAAGGATGAGAAAATAAGTTTCATCCCTGCTTGAAGACCCTCAACCTTGGTTTGAAAGTGTAGACACAAAGAGATTCATCTCTAAACATCATAGCTAAGCTCATAGATGGTATGCAAGAACCCATGGAAACAATGGAACTTGGTGGCAAGACTTGTTGAGATTGAGCTAAGTAGCTATTGTAGATCATGGATCTACCTAGCTTGAAGATTGATCTTAACTTTGACTGACTATAAGATATCATCTTGAGTAGCTAATTAAGAACACATGGCCTAAATCTCCTAAGTGATAATGTCATGCTAACTATTAGAAGGACTACTTGAGATTGGCTTTTAATTAGTGCTAGTAAAGAAACAGTCTTAGCCTTTTAGGCTTCTAGTAATTGGATGGACTATTGCATTTGATTTGTGAAATTAGTAAGTGCTTCCTGGGTGGAACTTAACAAAGTTAGTGAATTATTAAGATTAACAGTCATCACATCGATAGCCTATTGTCTTTCATAATGGAGGAACAAGTATAAATAAGTAATGACTATTACATTCACAAAGGATAGGATGTATTTGTAGTGAAAAGGAATGGAATCACTCATCACAATGCAATGAAGGAAAATAGGTTTCCCCTCAATCATAACCTCATGATGATCAATGAATCAATTGGTATAGTCATCTATTAAGTATTGATTCATTTTTGCACATAAGTTGGCAACCACTGCAATTAAAGATATGGCCCTTTTAAATAATGCAAGAGATGGTAAATACTTTGTTTGATTGAAAATGATTGGATGTTGTGGCATGCATAAACTTGTCCTAAAGGAATTGATATTAGTGGTTCCTAAGACAATCAGAGATCATGGCTATAGATACACCCAAAGATGTGACGATATTATTCATGACTACAAGCTCAAAAGTCTAATTTTGCAAAAGTTGCATGAAATGCTCTGATGGCATTATGAGTAGCATCTCAATGGCCCGTTCATTTTTTCCTCATACAAAAGGCATTGCCCTATATCCTTTTACTTCATGAAAGTAGTGCATATTGGGCATGTAAAAAAAATGGTATGTTGTTATGAAGTCAAGCTCATGTGAGTTACTGGAGTGATATCTTGAGTATTTTGATGTTTTAATTTGAACACATGCCATGCATCCTAAGGCTACAAATACACCAACATGGTTGTTTCCAAACCTTTGTTATTGGAACGAAGTTATAATTACACAATAGCACTACAACAAAGAGAAATTGTTCAATGTTGGCAAAGAAAAATATGTCTCCTATGAGAAGTTGTATAAATTTTTGGAATGGGCCTCTTCCTTCAATGTAGCCCAACCAATATAGTTCTAGTTGGCAGTAATTCTTACAATGCCATATGAAGTCCTAGTATCAAGACTAGATAAGATGAGAAATTATCTCACCTCCACTATGGTTTCATGGTTATCTTGATAGCTTAAAGATGCTAACCTTCTACAATATGCATCAACCTATCCATTGGATGAAGGGGAGCTATGGAGCTCTAC
Source organism: Lygodium microphyllum (assembly GCF_053477565.2). Taxonomy (NCBI): domain Eukaryota; kingdom Viridiplantae; phylum Streptophyta; class Polypodiopsida; order Schizaeales; family Lygodiaceae; genus Lygodium; species Lygodium microphyllum. The sequence goes on along the minus strand of NC_141154.1, from coordinate 109,552,069 downwards.
CCCGAGACCTACGGACCGCTTATTGATCAAGCATTTCAAGCCGAGCGGCCACGGCTACCTCTCACATAGCCGATGTGCAATGCCTACCTTACGGGTGTAGTGACCTTACCTTGATGCTCGATCGAGTTTCCTCCTCTCTCTTGCACTCCAGTAGCTCCACGCTCCTTGCAATCTCAAGCAACCTCAAGCCCTTTCTGTCAAGCTCCATCCTCCATAGTTGCACCAGAAAAGAGAAGAGAAGATGAAGAGAGAAGATGGGGAGCTTCTTCTCCATGATCCCTCACTCTCACACACTCACTCCCTCACTCCCTCACACTCCCTCAATCCCTCACTTAAGCACAAGCAAGAAGGTAAGAAGCAAGAGAAGAAGAAGAAGAAGCTTTGGCCACACACAAGAATGATCTTCTCATTCACTTTTGAACTTTATATACATGCCCTACTTTTTGGCCGATCATCCCCACTTTTTACATGGCCGGTCATTAGCCTAGGCCCTCTTTTCCTATTTCGCACCATTCTAACTTATCCCATTCCCAACTAGTGCATACAATTTTCACAGGAGTGAGCCTGGCACTCTTTTACAAGGATTCGGGAGTGCTTTCACAATTAATGGTGCGCTTTTACTCTTTTCTTTTCTTGAGGCGACATTGAGGCCTTCTGGAGAGGTCGTCATTCAAAATTTTCAGGGTTTGACTTTCATCCGGGGCGCCTTTTCCTTCCTTTGTCCTGTGCCCTTTCGATTATCTCATTTTTCCATTTTCCAGCTCCTCTGTGCTGTGGTAAACATTGGAACCTGAAAGTGATGCAAAAATCCATGAGATCATGTAAAAATGGATTTATTTCTATGTGTATAATCAAGGTCATCAAGATTTGGGTGAAAAGGATTGTGCATCAAAACCTAGAGGAGATGACAAATTACCTCACATTTAGTATGGTTTGTGGTTATCTAAATACTTTAGAGTTATTGACCATCTGCAATATGTAGCCACTTCTCCATTGGAAACTGAAAGCAATGCAAAAAGCCATGAAATCATGGAAAAGTTGAATTCTTTCTATGACTGTAATTATGGCATTAAGGAAGCTTTATAAGCTTATTTTGGTTTTATAATTGCATGCAAGTGAAACCCTTTACTAGGGATCATTTCTTAAGTTGAATATATATATTTATTCAACATATATTAATATGTAAAACTTGATATCCTTCTATGTGTGTGTGTGTTGTGTGTCTAGTTGTTTGAAAAGAATGTGTTTAAAGTTGCATGGATTTGATGATTATAAACTTATTTGTCGTAGCTTTTAAAAAATCATTAAGGCACACAAACTTATCAACTTACAAGTGGTAGCTACCACAAAAATTGGAGTAGGTAGTAGAAGGAACAAGTTTCACTTATAGGTGTTCATCAGCACAACATTAAGTTGTTAGCTACCAAGTTACTAGTAGTAGTTTTCACAAATGATAAGGTAGTCATATTCACTACCTTACTAGTGATAGCTACAAACTTATAATTGGTAGCTGCCAACCCACTAATGGTAGCTACCAACCAAGGTATGTATTAGAAGATGCAATTGGTAGGTACCACTTACCAACTTATCGACAACATGCACTTCTTGGTAGCAGCCAACTTATAGATTGTAGCTACTAGCCAAAATAGGTACTAGAAGGTATACATGATAGTTGTTTTCTATTTTGAGTAGCGTCTAATAGCATGCAATTGGTAGCTACTAAGTTACTCATTGTAGTTCTCACAAATTGTAAGGTATTGTCTATGTGGAGTTGTAGCTAGAAACATGCATTTTTAAAAATGTGTAAAATGATACTCTTATATCAATGTAAAAAGATCTATACAACTTGCAAAAGGAAAGTCATAGATCATAGAATAAAGTATTACATTACATATCTTTGAGGATCTTAGTAGTGTACTTAAAAGTGTAGCCTTTAATGCTTAGCATAACTATCATAGTCACAACATCTTGCACATATTTAGGCTACCTTTGTAACCATTAATGTCCCAACAAGTCCAAAGATGAGAGTACACCATATCATTACCTTATGGATAATGTTACCCCCAAAGTATAGACTAGATTGTCAAAGTAAAAGTACCCATATTGACAAGTAATGAGATAAAGAAACATGTCACACTATGTTCACTTTACTTGACTTCCACAAAGTTTAGTTTGAGCTACACATGACACAATCCTAATGCAACCATATTTCTTTGAGTAAAGGAATCCTACCTTGCAAATAGGAGATGTGAAATTTCAAAGGGGTAGTACCCCTATACATTGCATATGTCTTCTCAACATGGGATGCCTTCCAAGTATGGTTGAGATGGTGATAATGGAAAGAAAAAGGGAGCATCATTACTTATAAAGGGAGTATCATTAGTAGACATCAATAAAGCTATGCCTTATGATAAAAAGTAGTGTACTCTAGGAGCATGAGATTATACCAAGTTAGGGGAACGTTATTATTTGTCTCATCAATGACACTACCCATGGGGTCTAATTATGCAGTGTTAAAGATTTCAAGATGCAAAGCTCTTTGGTAATCGTACATGAAGTACTATGTGATCTATCTTTAGGTAGAGTGGTCATATCTAAATCTCCCATGAGAAGGGTAGACATATAAGAAATCTTTCTTTTAATAAGGACAAATTCTTACCTTTCTTGTCCTCTGAGGACCTACATAAAATTTTACTTACCTTTGTTTGGAAGCTAGAGGTTTTCCTTAGCCTCTTCCTTGCATCAACTAGAAAGAAAAGTTGAAAGTGCCTTTTTAGGTTGTGTTTGCTACTTAGCTTGAGGTTCAATTCGACACATGATTCTCAATCCTAGAGAGGTTTCCATAGGTTTTTCCTCCATCAACATGTAGTGCATCAGAGGCCTTCTTACAAAAGGATTTTGAAATAGGGCTTTGAGGGCTCTTAGTGTGTAAGAAAATAACTTAAGGTGTTTGAGTCATTTTCATAAACAATAAGGGACTCCCTATTTTAAGTTGTTTCTAGAAACATGGGATTTCTAGTAGTAATTAGGAATTGAGATAGATACTATAAGGCACAAGTTTTGAGTGATACTTTCTCTCTATTTTGAGTAGTGGCTAGCACTCAGTATAGAGAACAAGTTTTGAGTGGCACTTGTTCTCTATTTTGAGTAGTGGCTAGCTACATGTACTTAGTAGTTACCAAATTACTTGTGGAAGCTATCAACTTATAGTTGGTGGATACTAACTTATTGGTAGTCACTAAGTAGTGTTGTCTACTTGAATTGTAGCTAGTCACATGCATCTATTAGTAGCAACCAACTTGTAAGATAGCTACCAATCAAAATAAGTACCAAAAGCCATGAGTTTTGGATAATATTTTAATAGGGATTCAATGTATATTCATTTGTATACTTCAATAGATTGGCACTTATAAGCTTGTATAAATACAAATGTCTAGTCACTTGCTTGTACTAAACTCCCTTTTCCACAAGTGAATCCTAGGCAATGACATTCACGTACACTTTTAGAACATACCAATACACAAAATTATCATTCTCATGCTCTACTAGAATGGCAAAGTTGGGACACCAATTTTCTCATCTTGTTTAGCATCATTTGAGGGTTCAACAATTACAAAATCCCAAGAGGGCATATGTATAGTGTTGATGCACCTCTAATGACCTCACATACAAGCACTACAAAAACATGATGGAGGCTTGCATCTTAGAGTACTTAGTTGGTAGCCATACAATGCAAAATGCATGCATAATGCATACTTTATAGTCCCATATCTTGCTTCTGTCAACTTCATTTTCCTTGATCTCCCAAAATACTTATGTCACTATTTGATCCTTTGATGGATATATATTTAGCCTTATAGACAAACTTAAAAACTAAACGATATCAATTGTATATTGTAGCTTCACTCCATTGGGCTTTAGTCTCTCATAAATGACATGCCTTTTGATGAGAGCCCCTACATTGTAATATTCACATTTTTTGTCAGCCCTCAAAAGGAAAGTCAAGTATTGGAACTCAATCCATAAGTGAATGATCATTTAAGGTGTTATCCATTCAAAATATGCAACATACAATCTTTATTATAAGAGAAATGGATATTATCATTATAAATATTTATGGGATAGCCATGGGCTAACTCCCATGCAAATTGTAAAAATCTCCAATTATGGTAGAATAGGTAATTTCATTCACTTTGAATGGGTTAGGTTGTACAAACCTAAGGGGCATGCATGAAATATTATGGATGGCAAATCAAATCGAGCCTCAAAAGTGGATAGTGTGCCAAGCAACAAGTGGAAACTAAGCCTATGAAAATTGTAAAATTCCCCAATTATAATAAAAGAAATCATATTTTTACATTCTACCTTCCTTTTCGAATAGGTAACTCTATTCACTTTAGATAGGTTATGTTGTATTAACCTGAGTATGCATGCAATACTATGCATAGCCAATCAAGGAGCCTCAAAATTGAATAAGGAATAAAATATTGAGTGGAAACCCTATTTAATCCTATTTGGATGAAACCATGTATAGATAGCCCAACTTAAGATAGGTTATGTTGTATTAACCTAAGGAGTATGCATGCAATACTATGCATAGCCAATCAAGGAGCCTCAAAATTGAATAAGGAATAAAATATTGAGTGGAAACCCTAATTTTAATCCTATTTGGATGAAACCATGTATAGGTAGCCTAACTTTTCTGTTTAAAACATTATTGAAAAGTGGTCAGTTACAAATATATAATCCACTTTATTTTTATTATAATTGAGCAATACATATGATGTTACATATAATTAGAAAATCCTTGAAGATAGAATCTAAATGTATAATATTCAATCAATTTTTCATTGCTTTATAGAAATTTTACCGAATTCCACTATCTTTACTTTTCAAGCACTAAAAGTAAAGTGACCTATACATGATTTAATCCATGTATGAAAGGGAAATAGGAAATGGAAGAGCCCATTTTAGTGTGTGTCACTTATGAGCTCAAGCTCTTTTCATTTGTTGCGCTTTCTTCTCCATTGCCATTGTGGAAGAGATGGAAAGAGAACAAGTGAGGATAAGGAAGTGAAGCACTCTATTGCATTTACCCATCTCTTCTTCTTCTTCATTTAATTTTTAATTGGTGTATAAAAAATTTACCAAATGCCATTGTCTTTAGTTTTTGACAACTAAAAAGCACTAAAAGTCAGCTTTCTATACATGCTTTAATCCATACATAAATGAAAAAAAACAAATAGAAGAGGTCATTCTAATATGGGCCATTTTGTGAGTTCAAGCTCTTTTCATTCATTGCTCTTTCTTCTTCATTACCATTATGGAAGAATGGAGAGATAACGAGAGAGGGTAAGGAATTGAAGCACTCTATTGCATCCATCTATCTCTCCTCCTTCTCGTGACATGCACTACTCAAACTTAGAGGGAGGTTTGAGGGCATTAGATCAAGAGTGTGATGTGTGAATGGCCACCATGAGGAACATGAGACGCCACCCACTTCCACTTCAAGGTGGACTACAATACAATGACAAAAAGCTTTGTGTCACTAGGGAAAATTGTGAGCCAAAAAAGACCCTTTAAGGATTTGTATTAATTTCTTAATCACATCTGAATTAGGTTAAAATAGGAAAATAATGAAGCCTCAATAATTTCTTGATTTTCTTTAACTTTAGGATCAAATTTATATTAAAATAAAAATTGCATCTCTCTCTTTCCTTTACTTTTCTATTTAATGAGCCCATTCTTGATTAAGATTTTGTTTCGGACCTAAAAAATAACATCCCATCTTTGAAGAAATTTGATTATGACCCCTAGACCTCAACTTAAATTCGAATCTCGTTTTATTTTTTAACTTAACTTTTGGAAATCTTTCTCTTTTTAAATTTATATGTATTTGTTTAGTGTTTTGTTTACTTTTTCTCTTCTTCCTTCTCTTTCTTCTCAAAATTCTTATTTCTTTGCATTCCATCCACACATTAGCAATGAAAGAAGCCTCCTCAACATTACTCTTTTTTCATATTGTGAATGCAACATTGGATTTATTGCAAGAGGCAAGAAGATCACCAATGTATTGTTTTCAATATCAAGAGTAGAAATTTTCATTATATTTACATTTGAAATGATTTTAGAAGTTTTTTCTATTGCTAAAAGTCTATTTCTTTGTATTTTTCTATATTTTTGGCCTATTACTCTTGTTCTTTTTATGTATGTGCATGCTCCATTTTAAGAAGAAGCTTGCATTTTTGTTGGATTAGAAGGAGCAAGAATCTTGTCAAGTAACTAAAATGCCAATACAAACATTTTTAAGTGTGTTTTTAGTTTGAGAATTTATGAACAAATGATTGAATTTTTTTCTTTTTCTAAAACTCATGCTTGCTCTTTCTCTAGGGTACATCACTTCTCCTTCACTCACCACCATTTCTCTTTCTCTTATATTTGTATGCTCCATTAGATGAAGTTTGATGTATCATTTGGATTTCAAGAAGTAAGAAACTCACTCAAAACTCATTAATCTATTGTTTGGAAATTAGGAGTAGAAATTTCATTTATGTTTACATTCACAATGGTTTTAAAAGTTCTAATAAACCAAAATTTGATTATTTCAAGCCTTAATATTTTGATTCTTTCTTCTCTTATTATTTCTCTTTATCTTTTACTATATTTGGATGAACCATTGGAAGAAGATTGAGATATCATTTGGAGTGCAATAACTAAGAAACTACATACTCTCCCCTCCTTTTTTCATGCTTGAGTATACCCTTACAATACACCTCACTTCTTTTTGAACCTTCCTTTTGCACTCAAGTGCATGCTCCCAACTACTTCAATCGAGTGGGTGGTTGCTTTGTGTTAATGATTGCAAGATTCCATCCTTAGTTGGGTCAAATCAAGGGCTAGTGGGGGGGCGTTGAACATCACTCCCCCCACTAGCCCTTGGTTGCACAATGGGAGTTTGGGAGGAGTGGGGCTATGCAAACCCTCACCTCCCCCTACTAAACACTTGGAAAAACATTGTGCCAATGCATGTTTAGCAGCACTAACCAATCATTTTTTCAACATTAAGGTGACACACAAAAAATTGACCAATTGTGTGCTTATTTATACTATAAATGCTGAAAAGCTTTTGGAGTTGGTCAATTGTATGCTTGCGGATCTCATTAATGCTCGATAAGATTGTTATAAAGAAGATTGGTGTGACCACACTAAAATGAAAATTGTTGAAAATTTGTGTTTTCCCTTCTACCCTTGGTGCAACCTAGCCCTTACTCCACTTTATCTCTAGAACATGATTTTCTTATAATTTAATGATTCCTCTTCTCACCACATTAATTAATGATTTCTCCTCTCACCATATTTTTAAATTATTCGTTCTCTCACCACTGAAGTAGATGTAGTCTCTCTCACCACATTAGTTACTTATTCGTTGTATCGTCACCTGAGGGGGGGTCACTCATGAATATATGTATATATAAAGTTCAAAATAAGGGGTTTTTAAAATACCAATTTTTTACATACAGAAGGGTGTCATATAAAGGGGTTACTTACAGGTTGAATAGAAAAGGGTTATGTTTTATTCAAGAAAAATTCACAGATTAGAATATTTATAAATAGGCCATGAACGCATGTTATATAGAGAATGTATATATATAATGAACCCCCCCAGATCATCACATTAGTTTATTATTTGTTCTCTCGCCACATTAGTTATGTATTCCATGTATCACCACTTAGATGGATATAGCCTTTCCCACTCAAGTGCCTTCTTGCCCAAAAATCTATCCAGCCCCACAATGGTATTCTAGAGAGTTGATCTCCCATTGAGACTTTTTCTCTACACTTGTACTCAAGATTATTTCTATTGAAAACCACAAATTAGTAATCTATTTTCATACTATTGTCATGCCCACTCACTACCAATTGTTGTATATAGCTAAGACTTATTAGAGAGAGATCAATTAATAGGGAACATATTATCATCTTGTTTTATCTCTTATTCAGTGATACTTATGTGTCTTTTGATTTGTTTCCATTTTTAATGTTCTTTTCTTTTTCTCTAATTAGTTTAGTAGCTATCTTCCAAAGTAAATATATCAATCCAATTATACCAAATCAATAAAAACAAACATAATATTGTGTCTTTTGATTTGTTTCCATTTTTAATGTTCTTTTCTTCTTCTCTAATTAGTGTAGTAGTTATCTTCCAAAGTAAATACATCAATCCAATTATACCAAATCAATAAAAAGAGACATAATATTGTGTCTTAACCTAGCCATGAGTATTTCGAAGAACACATAGTATGTGCACAAGAAATGGATTCCTCATTGATTAATATAGAAAATGCTCTCTTGCGAGGAAAAACAAGAAATCATAGCAAAGTTGAAAATAGCAAAAATAGAACCCATGGCTTATTGGTTGAATTTTCACCAGTAGATTCATTAATCAGCTTGTCTCATAAATAATTGTTGAAAGTGCCCTTACTTCACCATCCAAATCAGTCGACACTTCTGGAGAACACCCTGTGTGTGCTTTGTCTCACACACAACACCATACAGACCTTTAGCATGTTCATGTAACTCCATTGAGTACACGGCAAGCGCACTATCAACACGCGCACATAAACTTGTCTGCATTTCCATCAACTCATTCATCTTGGCCTCAAGTTTTTTAAAGTTTGAAGCACCTAAAGTTGCCCTCATATTTCTTCGAATCTTTCTAGCTCTTGTACATTTAGCAACATGCATCTCTTGTCCCCTTGCCACCTCTTTCATTTTTCGCACATTCATTCTATTAGAGCCCATACGTTGGTTGCAATGAAACATATAAACAATTATCTCCAAAAATTTATATAGTAGCACTTTGATGCAATCACAATTAAAGAAGCTATCTTCCATACCCGTGCGAATAGCTCCAAGCTAGCAAACATCGAAGAGATGATGTCGTTGCCATTTTTTTTAATTCAACTGAATCCACTACATTCAATGGAGTTGAAAGCACTACGTCGATAATATCTCGGGGGGTTCACTATATATATATTCTCTATATAACGTGCGTTCATGGCCTATTTATAAATATCATAATCTGTGAATTTTTCTTGAATAAAACACAACCCTTTTCTATTCAATCTGTAAGTAACCCCTTTATATGACACCCTTCTGTATGTAAAAAAATGTATAAAATTGGTGTTTTAAAAACCCCTTATTTTGAACTCACGTTATATATACATATATTCATGAGTGACCCCCCCGAGGATAATATCTCCTATGGCTTCGCTTTGTTCCATGGCTACACCAAACTTCAAAGAGAACATAAGAGTCGCACAACAAATAAATCTCAAAGCTATTTGCACACCAAACGTCAAGACATAAGTGATAGACACATTCGCAACCACAAACCCTAAATGCATGAAAGAATATATGTACGCTACGCATGAGTGCTATCATACACACATGGCACTCACCAAGTACCAGCCACGCATTACCTAAAGGCCCTACCAATGGATCTTCATTCATGTACATTCGCACAATCTTCTTGGGAGAAAAGAACATGTCCTATACATGAAGGTGTCCCCACTCTCGAAATACTTATTGGTGCCAATCTCGTAGGACACACAATAACTTACCAACTCACATTCACAACCACAAACCCTAAATGCATGAAAGAATATATGTACGCTACATATGAGTGCTATCATGCACACATGGCACTCACCAAGTACCAACCACGCATTGCCTAAAGGCCCTACCAATGGATATTCATTCATGTACATCTGCACAATCTTGAGAGAAAATAACATGTTCTATATAGAAAGGTGTTCCCAATCTCGAAATACTTATTGGTGTCAATCCCATAGGACACACAATAACTTACCAACTCACATTCGCAACCACAAACCCTAAATGCATGAAAGAACACATAAGCCACCTAAGTATGAGAGAGAGAGAGAGAGGGAGAGGGAGGCATATGTACCCTAATTCCAAAACCAAACTATACAAAATGTCCCAACATATCAAAACTGCAATCATTCTATGTATCTAATCTAATCTAAGTTACAAAAGTACATTAGCAAAATTGCTTAGTAATCGAGAGAGAAACATAGAGAAACAGAGAGAAAGAGGGACTATTAAATTGGTTTAAAAGTAGTTTTATAATTTGCAAGACACATACGATGTGTTTCAAAATGAAGATTTTCATCAAACAATTCATTTAAGAAGTCTTGCAGGAATTACATATACCAAGAAAACCACGGCAAAGAAGTACTGGTTAACATTGCCAAAAAACTATTGTGAACCACTCTTCAAAGATGCAACGTTCTCTAGTGCATATCAAGGGCAATGATCTCCGGTGCCAAAAGATGAGCCTGCACGGCGATTCATCTGCATTAACATTGCTGAAAATCTATTAAGATAAACTTTCAAAGAAGTAAGTTACACATCAAGAGCAATGTTCTCCGGTGCAACTAAGCTCTCGTTCTTATGTGCAATCAACTCACATACTCCATCCTCTATACGACCTGCAATATTAAGAATATCTTTCAACTTCTCTTCTTGATCATTCGAAGATCCAGCACGCAGCCACCAATTTTTCTGGATATGTTCATAAATGTCACCTATATAACCCCTGATCTCTTCTAACTCGCCCTGTATTGTTGCTCCATCAGCAAGGTGCCCTTCATATTTCTCTTCCAACATTCTCTCAATCCTCTGTAGACGGTCACCAATGTTCTCAAAAATTGAAATCGAAGCTTTTTAATGTTGAAATAGTGTCTTCACTTTGCTTTTCCATCCCATCCAAGCAACGAATAAACCTCAAGGAACCAACGGAACTACAACATGCTTAAGTGCACGACGAACAGCCTTCTTCCTTGTGACCTCCTTTATTTTGCGTATATTCATTTGCACGTTAGGAGTGCACTGTATAATATCTTCTATAGACATATTCTTGTTTGCTGTAGAAGCCTCCATACTGGACAAAAAGCACGCGTTAGCCTTGAGGGACATATAAAATATTCTCGAAATTTAGAAACAGCAAAAACTCCCATGTCTAATACCACCAAAGTTCAACTAACCCTCTCTCTCTGCTTCTCCCTCTCCCTCTCTCTACACCTAACCAACCAACCAATGCACTAACTAACCAACCTCTAAACTAAAGTAACCTACCAACTAAACTAACTAAACCAAGTAAGGTAAGCAACTAATCTAAGGTAAAACCTACTAACTTACTAATCAATCATCAATTTATGTACTAACTTAAAAACTAAACCAACTAAACTAACTTACTATTTAACTAACCAACTTACTAATCCAATCAAATGAAAAATTGGAATAACTAAATAAACTAACTTATCATTCTCTAACCCTAAACTTTAAAGTAAAATAAACTAAAACAAAGGATTAAACTAACCCTAAGTTTTATCTACTAACCAACTAAACTAACTTATAATTTAAAGTAAACTAAAACAAAAAAAATAAACTAACCCTAAACAACTATATGTACCAACTTACTAATCTAATCAACTAACCACAAACAATTAAAACCTACTAACTTACTAAACCAAACAACAAAATTAAACCAACCGTAAATTAAACTAAACTAAACTAATTAATCTAATGTTACCAACTAAACTAACTAACATAAAAAATTTACCAATCTAAATAAATAAACACGATCGTAAACAAAACTAACTAACTAAACTAAAGTTAACTAACTAACCAATCAATCTAACTAAACTATTCGATAGATAATAAACAAAAATAATTTAAACTAATTTAAGCTAACGTATCTAACCAAACCAACTAACATTAAAAAAATTACTAAAGTAAACCAACAAAACTAACAACCTATTTAACTAACTAACTTACTATTTAAACCAATAAATACATCAAAACAAATTTACAACCTGAGAGAGAGAGAGAGAGAGAGAGAGAGAGAGAGAGAGAGAGAGAGAGAGAGAGAGAGATCACCGACCTGAATACTGGCTAAACAACCAATCCTCACAAACAAACTGCACCAAATAAACCAAAATACCAATAAATTAAACCATACCAAGCAAACCTCTCTATCTCTCTCTCTCTCTCTCTCTCTCTCCCATAACACATATATAAACTAAAACAAAAAAACAAACTAACCCTAAACTATATCCATATATAACACACAATCTAAAGTAACTAAGCAACTAATCTAAGGTAAAACCTACTAACTAACTAACCCATAACACATATATAAACTAAAACAAAAAACAAACTAACCCTAAACTATATCTAAAGTAACTAACACACAATCTAAAGTAACTACTAACTTACTATTTAACTTATCTAATCAACTAACTAAATAACCACAAACAACCAAAACTAACTAAATAACTAAATAAACTAACTAAACTAAATAAACAACCAAAACTAACTAAACTAATTAACCACAAACTAACTAGACTAAACTCACACACACACACACACTCTCTCTCTCTCTCTCTCTCTCTCTCTCTCTCTCTCTCTCTCTCTCTCTCTCTCTCTCTCAAGTAAACTAACCAATCAATCTAACTAAACTATTTGATAGATAATAAACAAAAATACTTTAAACTAATTTAAACTAACTAATCTAATAACTTAAGCTAACACACAATCTAAAGTAACTACTAACTATTTAACTTATCTAATCAACTAACTAAACTAAATAACCACAAACAACCAAAACTAACTAAATAACTAAATAACTAACTAAATAAACTAACTAAACTAAATAAGCAACCAAAACTAACTAAACTAATTAACCACAAACTAACTAAACTAAACTAACTCTCTCTCTCTCTCTCTCTCTCTCTCTCTCTCTCTCTCTCTCTCTCTCTCTCTCTCTCTCTCTCTCTCTCTCTCTCTCTCAACTAAACTAACCAATCAATCTAACTAAACTATTCAATAGATAATAGACAAAATTAATTTAAACTAACTAATCTAATAAGCTAACATATCTAACCAAACTAACCCTAAACTATATCTAAAGTAACTAACACGCAATCTAAAGTAACCACTAACATACTATTTAACTTATCTAATCAACTAACTAAATAAACTAACTAAACTAAATAGACAACCAAAACTAACTAAACTAACTAACCACAAACTAACTAAACTACTCTCTCTCTCTCTCTCTCTCTCTCTCTCTCTCTCTCTCTCTCTCTCTCTCTCTCTCTCTCTCTCTCTCTCTCTCTCTCTCTCTCTCTCTCTCTCAAGTAAACTAACCAATCAATCTAACTAAACTATTCGATAGATAATAAACAAAAATAATTTAAACTAACTTATCTAATCAACTAACTAAATAAACTAACTAAACTAAATAACCACAACAACCAAAACTAACTAAATAACTAAATAAACTAAATAATTAACTAAATAATCAACCAAAACTAACAAAATAACTAAATAAACTAAATAAACTAACTTATAAACTAAATAAACAACCAAAACTAACTAAACTAACTAAACTCTCTCTCTCTCTCTCTCTCTCTCTCTCTCTCAAGTAAACTTACCAATCAATCTAACTAAACTATTTGATAAATAATAAACAAAAATAATTTAAACTAACTAATCTAATAAGCTAACGTATCTAACCAAACTAACCAACATTAAAAATTTTACTAAAGTAAACCAACAAAACTAACAACCTATTTAACTAACTAACTTACTATTTAAACCAATAAATACATCAAAACAAATTTATAACCTCTGAGAGAGAGAGAGAGAGAGAGAGAGAGAGATCACCGAACTGAATATTGGCTAGATAAACAATCCTCACAAACAATTTGCACCAAATCAACCAAAATACCTATAAATTAAACCATACTAATCAAACCAACCTCTCTCTCTCTCTCTCTCTCTCTCTCTCTCTCTCTCTCTCTCTCTCTCTCTCTCTCTCTCTCTCTCTCTCTCTCTCTCTCTCTCTCTCTCTCTCTCTCTCTCTCTCTCTCTCTCTCTCTCTCTCTCTCTCTCTCTCTCTCCATAACACATATATAAACTAAAACAAAAAAACAAAGTAACCCTAAACTATATCCATATATAGCACATAATCTAAAGTAACTAAGCAACTAATCTAAGGTAAAACCTACTAACTAACTAACCCATAACACATATATAAACTAAAACAAAAAAACAAACTAACCCTAAACTAACACACAATCTAAAGTAACTAAGCAACTAATCCAAGGTAAAACCTACTAACTAACTAACCCATAACACATATATAAACTAAAACAAAAAAACAAACTAACCCTAAACTATATCTAAAGTAACTAACTCACAATCTAAAGTAACTACTAACTTACTATTTAACTTATCTAATCAACTAACTAAATAAACTAACTAAACTAAATAACCACAAACAACCAAAACTAACTAAATAACTAAATAAACTAAATAACTAACTAAATAAACTAACTAAACTAACTAACCACAAACAACCAAAACTAAACTCTCTCTCTCTCTCTCTCTCAAGTAACTAAGACATATATAAACTAAAACAAAAAAACAAACTAAAACAAATAAACACACACAATCTAAAGTAACTAAGCAACTTACTATTTAACTTATCTAAACTAACTTACTATTTAACTTATCTAATCAACTAACTAAATAAATAAACTAAACTAATCAACTAACTAAATAAACTAAATAAAGTAACTAAACTAACTAACCACAAACTAACTAAACTAATCTCTCTCTCTCTCTCTCTCTCTCTCTCTCTCTCTCTCTTATGTCTTCCATCAGATATATATATATATATATATGACGGGCAACATGGAGATGACTGACCTACAGTATTCCAACGCAATGGGGAGGACTAACATCTGCAATATTCCAGCGCAGTGGAGAGAGGGAGAGAGAGGGAGGGAGAGAGAGAGAGAGACAGAGAACACAAAAATGCCTAGAGAGAGAGCGAGAAAAAGAGAGGACTGACTTGCTGCCTGCTGCCTGCGTGCTTGCTGGCCTACCTCCTCCTGTCTCCTGCCCGTGAGAGTGAGAGTGAGAGTGAGAGTGAGAGTGAGAGTGAGAGTGAGAGAAGAGAAGGTGGTGGAAGGAGACCACATTTCCTTCTTTCTACCCCCAATCATGTGACATAAATGGTCACTTACCTTTCCTTCTACCCCCAATCATGTGACATAAATGGTCACTTTGGTTTGGTTTGGGAGCTAGGTTCGAGAGCACTATGGTGCTTCGACACTTTTCCAAACCTATAGCTCAAATAATAATGTAGTATAGATTGGTATGTTAGACCTTGTTTTGGGGTTGTGGTTTTTAATGAAGTCTAGTCATGTCATGAGGTATGTTGATGCCCATGCAGCCTTGGCATAATCTACTAGTCCATAGTTTGTTACTAGGTTTGCAGCCAACTAGTATCTATTGATTATGTTTTTGAGGTCTATCAATAACCAAAATCTCAATTGTCCCACTCCTCACATTTATCTTAAAGGTTGAACTCTCGCTATCCTATCTAGTGATGAATACAATTTTGTCTTTGTTGAGTGGTTCCTTAACCTAGACAAGGGTAAGTAGTGTGACAATTACCAATTACGAGGAATGAGGAGCTAAACGTTTTCATATATTACAAATGTACTATATTGAGAATTATATAAAAAATAAAATATGCAAACCCATTTTCTTACGTCTTTTCTTTTATAAAAAATTCAAGGTTTACCAAAACTCTAGAGTGTAGTTGTATTCCTTCCAAAAGAAGGAAGTAAGCCTCCTAGATTGATGTGAGGTTTCAATGTATGTGCAAATTTTATTGAAGCATTATGTATTAATACTATAAATATAAAGAATGTGGAGATTTTTTTATATTTACAACTAGTTTGGAGTATTGTTTTAGGAATCCACCACTCAATAAAATTAGAGTTATTATTTTAGCCAACATGAATCCTAAGTCTATTCCTATGGATATTTACAAAGAAAGAAAGGAGAAAGGCTTATGTTTCAAGTGTGGGGAAAAGTATACACCTGATCATGCCACAAAGTGTGTATACAAAAATGTCAACCCAAGCTTTAGAGTATGTTAGTCTTTGAGGATCCTAAAGATGAGATTGATGAAGCAAATGTAATTGCACTTAATATTGAAAATGAAGATCTTGAGGAAGAAGTTGGGCAAGAGTATTTCTATGATCTAGCCGGCTCTTTTCCTTTTGATCCAGGTGGGAGTGATCCTTTTGATCCAGGTGGGATTTGTCATGAGCCACTTGCTGCCACTAGTTATTCTATTTCCATGGATGCTTGGTTAGGTTCTAAAAGCCCTAATACACTTCGTATGAAGGGTAACATTCATGGAAAGGCTATGCTCATTCTGATAAATAGTGACAATACCCATAGTTTTGTGAATAAGTCCATTATGGACAACCTGAATTGCATTCCCACAAATTTATAGCAGTCCATTAGAGTTCAAGTGGCCAATCGTGAAGAAGAAATTAGCACACAGATATGCCCACAAGTTTCTTTACAGTTGGCTGAAAATTTTGAAGCAAAAGTAAACCTGATTACTTTGCAAATGGGGCCTATAGACATTGTACTCGATTGTGATTGGTTGATGACATTAGGCAAGATCACTATGGATTTCTCACTGTTTTATATGGAGTTTATCTTCAATGGATAGCTCATCCATTTACAGGGAATTCCTAGTAGATCATATTTTCAACTTATCACCATTCAACAACTCATTTACCCCTGTTATTATCTAAGCATCTATCACTTTCCTATTGAAAGCTCTATATATTAATCACGTACCATTACACATACCCCTTCCTGGATTTAGGTTTCTAAGAAGAATAATAGGTGCATTTATCTTCAGTAGAGCAATAAATGAGAAGGAAATCCACCTCCAAGGTCCAATGTATTTAAATACTCAACTGAGTACAAAAAGGAGTCGTCGGTCTCTGCAATTGAATCTACACTATAATACAGCATGACCTCCCCTGGCATTAGTTGCAATGTACGATCATTCAAAGTAGCCACCTCTGTATTCTGAGAGGCAAGTATAGCCCACTCACTAAAATACGACGTATAGTCACCCACATTGAACACGTCACTGTAGACACTATCAATCAATGTTTCGATAGACTGCCCTTTTAATACCTTATGCATCTCCAGTTTTGTTAGTCAAAAAGAAAGATGGATCTTTCAAAAGGTGCATTGACTATAGGGATCTTAATAAGATCACAGTGAAGAACACGTATCCGATACCCAATATTGATGATTTGCTTGATGAGCTTAAGGGGGCTCAATTATTTACAAAGATTGATTTGAGGTCAAGGTATCATCAGATTTGCATGCGAGAGGGTGATGAAGTCAAGACTCCTTTTAGGACTAATCGAGGTTTGTATCATTTCTTAGTGATGCCATTTAGGCTTACAAATGCTCCAGCTACCTTCCAGAGCCTGATGAATAAGATTTTGCAGCCCTTCCTCTTTCAGTTTGTCTTGGTGTTCTTTGATGACATTCTGATTTACAGTAAGACTTTACAAGACCACTCCAGCACATATGAGGAGGGTTTTTGATTTATTGAGACATCATAGGCTTTTTGCTAAGGAGAAAAAATGTTCTTTCATGCAGACTGAAGTGGAATACTTGGGACATATTGTCAGTGAAAAAGAGATACAGGTTGATCCCAAGAAGGTGCAATGTATAAAACATTGGCCAACACCCACTACTACTACTTCTCTTAGAGGATTCCTTGGTCTATCTTCATTCTATCACCGATTCATTAAGCATTATGCGGCTATTGCAACTCCTTTGACTGACAAGTTGAAGAAGGAGGCTTTCTTTTGGGATGCTCATGCAAATAGTAGCTTCAATCACTTAAAGGAACTCCTTACTTTTGCTCTTATCTTAGTATGCCCGGACCTCTCCAAAGAATTTACCATACAGTGTGATGCCACTAGCTGTGGCATTGGGGTTGTTTTGTTACAAGAGCATGGAGTGATTGCCTTTGAGAGCCGTAAGCTTACAAATAAAGAAATGGCCATGAATGTTTATGACTAGGAGATATTGGCTATCTTGCATGCAATAAAGAAATGGCACCATTACTTATATGGCAGCTGATTTAGAGTCCAGAGTGATCCCAAGGTTCTTAAGTATTTCCTTACTTAGTCCAATCTTACTCCTAAGCAGCGTAGGTGGGTAGCTACACTACAAAATTATGATTTTGACATCACTCATATGAGGGGCAAAGACAATATAGTGGCTGATTCTCTTTCTCATATGTGGGCTTGCAAAGTTTTAGCCATGACTGAACTACATAGTGATTGGATTGAAGAACTACAGGAGGCTTATCTTTTGGATGAAGAATTCCATCATATTTTTAAGAAATTATAGTAAGGTCTTATGGAAGAAAACTCGCATTATCAATTTAAAAATGGCCTTATTTGGTTGAAAGGCAAGATTGTAATTCCTTCTACCTCTTCTTTTACATGGAAATTTATGGAGGAACTACATTCTTCGCCTTTGGCTAGACATCTGGGAGTTTTCAAGACCTATGGCAAGATCGGTAAAAGTTTATATTGGAAAGGGCTGTGGAAAGATGTCAAGGACTTTGTCATGAATTGTATGCCTTGTCAGCAGAATAAGGACAACACCCATAATCCAGGAGGTTTGTTGCAGCCATTACCTATTCCTACAGGTAAATGGACTCACATTACCATGGATTTCATTACTGGCTTGCCTACTACCAAGAAGGGATGGAATGGTATATATGTGGTAGTAGATAGACTCACCAAGGCAACCCATTTCATTCCAACCAAGACCCAGTTTACTGCCTCTCAAGTGGCTAGTCAGTTTATGGAGCAGATTTTTAGACTACATAGATTACCACAGGTGATTGTTCATGATAGAGACTCAAAGTTTATGAGTAACTTTTGGCAGGCCGTATTTTTAGACTACATAGATTACCGCAGGTGATTGTTCATGATAGAGACTCAAAGTTTATGAGTAACTTTTGGCAGACCGTATTTATATCTCTAGGCACTAAATTGGCTCCCTTGTGGCGGTAAATAGACTCACCAAGGTAGCCCATTTCATTCCAACCAAGACCCAGTTTACTGCCTCACCAATGAGACCCATATCAATCATTGTGAAAACCCTAAGAAAGGTTTCAAATGTCAAATCTAACTAGATGAAGCATTTTTTGGCAATGAGTTTGGTATGTTTAGCCCTATTCTTTGCCATCCTGCACAGAGAATGACAATTTGATTTTATTTCGGACTTGTAGGAGGTAAAGGTTTAGTATCATTGACTAGAAAGAGAGATTGATTTGGGATCTTTGAGTATTGCACATACCTTTTATTTTTAGTATGATCCAACTGATGGTCAAGTTCAAGGTGGCTAAGGTGTCGACTAGGGTGTTAGACAAGTGTGATCAATTCTATTATGTTTTCCAAAGTAGGTGCTCTATATCATAGCATCATCAGAAGTTGTCTTTTGGCTAGTAGCAAAGGTCATAGAAAAACTGGGGTTATTCAACTTGTAGGCCACAGTATATGTTGGGGCTTGATTGTCCTAAGGTTGTGTAGAGGGGATAGGGATCTTTCATTTGATCTTGCCATTGGACTTTGATATTTTTCGATCCTTTAACTACATATATCCCTTTCCTTTAAGGTTGGGGTTTGTGTTTGAGCAATAGTACATGGCTACTACTATGTGTTGAGAAATATGTCATAGGTTAAGTCTATATCCTATGTATGCATGATAAGATTATGTGTAAAGTGACTTAAAGGTCAAAGGATATCTATCCACTTTGTAAGATATTGTGTTGAGTGTGAATAATGGAAGAAGAGGTGAATGAAGGATGATGAAGAAGAAGAATATTGATTGGACCTCTAATTTTTGTGCATATCTCCCTTCCATTCTATGTCTATCTTGATTATTTCTAGCTAGTATTAGAGCGAGTGAAGAATCAAATTGAGGAGCACATCCAATGAGATCTAGATTTGTAGCTTGAATTTGGGGACTCTATTGTTAGATTTGGATGCCTTTGGGAAGCCATTGAAGGCTACAAATCACATATGACAACAAGGTTTCAATTGGTTCTTCATTACAAATCTGTATATCGATGCCAAAACTAAGGGGACTAGTTTAGTTGAGAGCATGCTTTAGATGGGGGTTTTCTTGTGCCCAAAATCAAGGGGCCAGCTTACAACAAAAGCACATGGCTACTTAAGAAAAAGAAGTGGGGGCCTTATGCTAACAATGAAAGATAGAGAAGAGAAAATGAGCATTTTTTGCTATTAGCTAGAGTCTTGAGCTCTAGCTAGAAATGTTTATTGCATGACGATGTTTAGATTCAAATGAGCATCAATGAGAATAGCCCAAACGCTTTAGTGATTAATCAATAGCCAAAATGGCCACCAAAGTGAAAAAACATTAGTTTTAAAAAGGTTTATTAAACCTTTACTTTAGACCTTAATCAAAGGTTTTACCCTTCCTCCTCCCTCCTCCCTCCTCCCCACCCCAACCCAATTATCCTCTATTCACACATGAAATTATAGAACTCGTTATTTTGGAGACTAGTTTTCAAACAGAGATTGACGTAAACTAGTTAGATTAGAACCAGTTCATACATCCATGTGTTCAAGCTGCAAAAGAAGGAAACTAGCTAGTTCAAATGGTGAAAATGCCATTTTTAAACAACTTTTGGGTGCCATTTTCAAATGTAAAATTTTGCAAAAACATTCTAGAAAAAGTATCACATATTGAGCTTTTTGTGGGCTTCATTTTCAATATTCAAAAGTATAAATATACCCAAAAACCATTTTAGCTCCATATGCAATTGTTGGACAACGTATGTATATCATATGAGCATGTTGTATTGATGCTTTTAATAGTAATTGAGCACATGTATGGAATTACATCATTAGATTTTAGTTTACATACAATTCTTGGGCCTATTTAATGGTTTTTTGGTCTTGGCATTTGAATGATTGATACCTAGTTTGGTTTATGGTTCTTGAACACTATTTGACACATTGCATACTACTAGTTTTTTAAAAGTAAAGTAGACATAACATCAAAAATAGTGCCGTAACACAAATTTTTGGGGATAAGTTGACAAAGGACAACTATAATGTTTGGTCCTATGGCATGGAAAACTTTCTTATGGGAAGAGGACTTTGGGATTTCATAAAAAGTGAGGACTTAGTGAAAATGTATGACTTGATCCCCTTGATGAGTCAATTGAGGAAAAGAATATATCCTATAAGGATTGGACAAGTAAAAATAGAAATTACTACATTGAATTTCCATATGCATTACAAAGACCTTGATTCCACACATGAAAAGACAAGTACATATAAGGATGCATATGAGATAATTGAAAAGATTTATGACACTGTATACAAGCACAAAAGATATAGTTGAAGAAATGGATACATCATGTATGGTACAAAAAAGAGAGCATTAGTAATTATGTTGCAGAGATTAAGTAGATCGCAATGTTTAATCTCTCTCTTTTTTCTTTGAGAATTTTGGAAATGAAAAACCTAGAAATGGATTGCAGGGGAATAGAAGAAAGGAAGATTGTTTACATTGGATGTTGGCACTCCCATTGTATAGATCTCCAGGTATATACAAAATCTATTTAGGAATTTTAGCACATATTCAAGAGTTTGACACAAATATTCACTTCACTTATGTGCTAAAATGATGGAGATTACTTGAAAGATGAAGAGAGAATATGAGCAATATATAGGTATTATACATAAGTGGTTCCTTTTTATAGAAATCATTTAGTCCAATTGGTGGTTTGTGTTATGAATTGGTTAGGAATTTCCATACGTATCATAATAGAAAGTTAGAATAATCTTGAAATATGTTGGTGAAAATTTAAAAATTAAGTTGAGGATTAAGTGTTCAAGAACACTTAAAGAAAACACAAAGCATAATAAACATCTCTTTGAAAAGGATGATGGAAGACAAAGAACTCAAGAATGAGCATGTATGGAGTGAGTGAGAGACTCATGAAAGAGAGCCATAAGAAATACCAACAATGAAAATTAAACTACACAATAGAATGCAAGGGTCTATATATAGAAGAAATAAAGTAGTGGGTACCCAAGGATGGGTAGCCAAATAGCCAACCTAAAGTGCCCAAACATGAAACTCTTCATCTATGCAAAACAAACATCCCCAAAACTCTAGTGGGTTCACAAGTAGAGATGCCAAGGAATATTGCAATGTTCCAAAAATGAGTTTTTGAATTTCTATTTGTCTCATTTTCTCTAATAACACAATGACATAAAAGGTATTCCTAAAGCCTATGGGACTTCTTCATCACTTTCTAGACAACCATTGCCATCAATACAACTTGCAAGCTTTAAATTAGCTTCAGCTTTGCAGCTATAGATTTTGGGATCTTCAAAGACTTTGGAATTAGAAAATTATCTAGCTATAAGGTGATTCCATTTGTGACGCTTGGTCTCCAACTCCTGATTATGTTATCCACATGCTCCCATCTCTTAAGTTCCTTTCTATTGCATCTCTAATTTTTCTTCCAACAATCTAGATATACTTCTGCATTAATAGAATTCTTATTCCTTGTAATAGGGGCCCAATATTGAAGCATTACCTTCATATAGTTTATTATTCGTTCCTCCTTATTCATGTAAAAAATTGCAACTCCCAACCACACAAGATAGACTTTATCATTGGGTCGCACAAGAAAAAAATTTCCCTTTAATGTATTAGGGTTTGGTCTGAATTCTTCCCTAGGTTTGTTTTGTGCTAGACAACAATAATGACCTTCAATTTCTTCTAGTCCCACATTCTCTTCATCTGTATATATTTCATCAACTAACAAAATTGGCAAAGACATGCTTTTAGGCAAAAATCACAATGAAATGTTGTTTCTTGTACATTATGAGTTTCGAGGCATCAACCATTTACTCCTAATACTGAATCACAGGTCCAACCCATTTTGCATATACAAAGTCCTCTCCTTTGCTTTTAACAAAACTTTTCCGCCAATTAACAAATAGTTTCAAGCCTTCTATAACTTTCTTATGATCATTTATGTGTTGATAAATTGGAAGAATCTTAGGAACACCTTGAGAAAGTATTGGTTTTCAATCATCACCATGTTTTCATAGTTTGATTCCATTAGGAATAGGTGATCACTCATTCTTAATGGGAAGGATTTTTATGGCAAACTAATCTATCTACCCCTTCATATAAATAACATTTAACATGCTCTTTAAAATTAGGTGCCTCTTGCATGAGAAATGGTGTAGGATGGAACTTATACATTCACTAAAACTTCTCATCAAATGAGAAAATGTGAATGTTTGATTGTTTCTTAGCTTTTGAAAAAATTGACTAAACAATGCATCAATGTCCTCGCGTGTCTGCTCCACCATCAAGAATCCCAATTGCACCATATCAAAAATTTCATTTTCCACAAGCAAAGATAAGTATGCAAATACCAAACGATTTTTATTCTCTAATCCATAGTCTTAGGCAACCTCTTGAATGATCTATTCCTTTGAGAGTATGAAAGCTATTGAATGTTCTTGTTGCATCACTTTCCAACATTTTAAGTTCTTCACCATCAAAGCAAGCAATTGTATTTGTATCCCTTGTTTCTTCATTTGTGCATGCACCCAAAAGGTTATGTACAATAGATGGCATACTTATATGACCCTCATTTCTACATACATTGTCATGACATCAAAGCAAGAAATTGTATTTGTATCCCTTGTTTCTTCATTTGTGCATGCACCCAAAAGGTTATGTACAATAGTTGGCATACTTATATGACCCTCATTTCTACATACATTGTCATGACATCCATTATTGCTAACACTTCCACTATTCCCATTCAAACATGTGAGTTCTTGGCCTTTCCATATCAAAGTCATTTCTTTGTGCATAGAACACATTTTTCTCATTCTTAAGAGTCATATGATGATCCATAGCCTTTGTAGACATTAGATAATTAGGAACATTATTGGATGTTTGTGGAGAATAGTACTCATGCATCAAATCCCCATACATATGATTGTCAATTATTTCCAAGTTTCTAAAGTACTTTGATAAGGAACCAATTGTAAAATCTGGGTCACTTGGCCGAATTCCCAATGAGAAGTGTCCATAAGCATTTCATATATGACCGTCTTCTCATGAATAATGCAAAGATATTTTTATGGATAAAGTTTTGAACATGTTCTCCAAGCATAATAAACATCTTTGTAGCTCATTTGTGATTGCAGATGCTTTCTCCTTAAAATAAAATATTGTACATGTTCCTCTTAAGCTTTTGTCGACTAAAGTTTGAGCTTTATTGATGTACAAATGTCACACTTGGAGAATGTGCTATTTTTAGTAAGAAATATTATCTTGAAGTTTATATTCCAAAGGCATCAAAAGAAGGTGGATTGTGAAAGCCGTGCATATCCCAATGATGTTAATGTCATGCTTACTTCAGTTGGTATGTCTACTTGCTTGTACATAGCAATCAAAACCAATTGTGTTTCACAAGTACCATAGATCGATGTTCTTGATTCGCGAGGCATTCTCTCTACATTCTTGTGGAGGCATTCTCTCTACATTCTTGTGAATAAACTCTTGATTGTCTTTCCGATATTCACATGTTCATGAGCTTTGCAAATAATTTTTGTGTTTCCATGACTTTCTTTTTTGCACCCTATAGAAAGTCCTAGTAATTCCATGTATTGTGTACCAGTCTATGCTGCAAACTTGTTTGCCATGAGACATGAAGTTTAAAGTTTCAATGTTTGGCTCGATACTCAACGACATGCTCATATTTTCTTATATCCATTACTCTACTTCTATGTGCCATTTGACAACACTTTTTGTCACAATAGTCAATTATTACAACCTTTTGTACATCAACAAATGTATATTTCTTTGAATATGCTACTATTGATCTTTCTAGCCCTAGCCTTCCTTGTATATCTTCTTTTACCTGTGTTAGTATCATTATCCACTTTGGCCACTTTGCCATGAATAATAGAATCTAAGGCACTACTATCATTTTCATCTTTATTATCAAAGTTGATTTCAAAATTGTCAAACTAGTAGCACTCACAATATCATTAGATGAAACTTATTGAGTTTCAATGGATTTAAGAGGGTTACCATTGTTAAAAGTTAGTTGTTTAATTGCCCAAGTAAGTAGACTCAAATATGCTAGGTTGGAGTCATTATCTAATGACTCATTTTCTCATTGTAGTTGCTTTTCAAGGATAATACCTAGCTAGTTTTCACAAAATTCACTAAAGTTGATTTGCTTCATGTGGTTGAATTAAGAAGATCGCACCTTCCCCAAGATACTTTGTCTTATCCTCATTCCATACAAGAACCCTTTTGTGTCTCCATGATTCTCTAACCATATATGATTCTTTTAGCACACCAATGATGTCCATATCATTAATCACATCAACCTACATATGATTATCAACATTCGAGTCAACATTTAACTACACATGCTTGTTTGTATTGGCCTCCACCAAGTGAGATGCACTTGTTGTGAGGCACGATCCATAATCAGTCGCATCATGCATAAGAATTTCAATCGGCCATTTGATGATGCTTCCAACTTGCTTTTAACATTGCCATTGCTCCCATTATCAGAAAAGAATCATCCATGCATTCTCAATACTATCTATTAAATGAATAGAGACACACATATTGCCAATACATTCAAAGCCACATTTTTCAAAAGGGTTGGTGGAATGAATGATGCAATATCTCTTTCTTGAGTCTCCATGTGCCAAGAACACTTTGTCTCTAACTTTCCATATTGGATGTACCTACAAGACCAAAATTCATAAAGACATGTTTTATATCTTGTACATAATTTCAACAAAAAAACTCAATATGTTTCTAGCTTAAAACTATAAGTAACCTTTTTAATAAATAGATCTACTATGAAAAGGAGGGGGACACATAGTATAATAACAATGAGACTCAAGCCTATCTTCTTAATGCGAGTCAATTGCATAATGTAATGAGAGGCTCAATCCAAAAATTGAGCTTGACGAGAAGAGAGGAAGTGAGACAACTTGAGTATAAAGACTTGTGAGAAGTAAAGCATTTCAGTCCTGACATTGTTATGCTTCAATGGATTTCCTACATTAAGTCCTTGAAACGTATAATGGAGAGATGTTCCCTAGTATGGGAACTAAGCTTGTACTCACATCACATATATAATAATGCTACCTATTCTCTCTACAACCTTGAGGGGATAGAGTTGAAGATTTGTATAACTAGAAAAATAATCAGTTTTATCAAGAGGGGGGATTCTACCACATATGAAGAGGATGAGGATGAAATTAAGACTACTTATGACATCATAAAAGAGGAAGAAGAGGATGACAATGAAGATGAAGAAGATGATCTTATGCATATTGAAGATTAAGAGATATGGTACATGCCAGAGGATGTGCAAGTTTAGAGTGGGTGGATGTCATGAGACCATGGGTTCATTTTAGGAAAGCAATGGAAAGGTATATTTACACTAGTCTTTTACATCTATGCATATGGGACACTAGCTGCCTATCTACATGTAATTTTAACCCAATTAAATAACCAATTAGTGATTTTTTTCCAAGTGTTCAATATGTCAAAAGAACATTACATCTTTTACACATCTCAAGCCATTAATAGACATAATGCCTATAATAAGAGAAAAAGAGGACTTTACTCAAGTGTTAGACATGCTTTTTGTTATAGAATCTGAGATACACGCTCGACTTTCTTATATACTTAAAATATATATGGCGAATATTATGTTGGCACAGAGGGAGAATAGATGAGAGAAAAGAAAGATGTAGAGAGAGAGGTAGAGAAACTGACAACACACTAGAGACTGGAAGATGGGCCAGTCCCCCCCCCCCCTTGTGGAGTTATATTATTGACAAGGAGCAAGCTCCTCTGTTACACATAAGCTAGTTCTTTCTTGTAGATCTTGGAAATAAGATCACAATTCCTTGCACGGTATACAACCAGCTAACACTTGCACAACTTGGAAGTTGGAACCTTTTGATCCTTCTTGAGTCTCCTTCTCTCCTACACAATATGTGTAGGGCTCTCCTCTTTGCGCTTGATTTCAGCAAAGCTTCCGCAGCACTTGCACCTTCTCTTCTCCTCTTGAAACTTGATTTCAGCAGAGATTCCGCAACACTTGCACCTTCTCTTCTCCTCTTGGAACTTGATTTCAGCAGAGCTTTCACAGCACTTGATTTCAGCAGGGCTTCCGTAGCACTTGCACCTTCTCTTCTCCTCTTGGACACATGCAAAGTGATGCTTCCTTCACCTCTCCCTTACATCCAAGGAGAGCCTCCTCTTTTATAGGCTTTCAAGAGCTTCTCTTCTTGGAGAGAGAGTTGAGTTGATCTTCATGCAAGATGTAGTTGTTCCACTCTATAGCACTGATTTCAAGATATCTCTTTGTGCGTTGTTTGGATGAAAAAACATCCAACACAAAAGTTGTAGATCTCGTTGTTTTTGATAACCCCACATGGCCCATTTTTAGAGATCATTTTTCTATTGCAAGATATTTTAAAAATGGATTTTTCAAAAAATAGCTTTTTAAACTATACTCTTAACTTGTGGTCCATGCAACCACCTTGAGTCATAGATAAGGAGAGTTCACTAGATTGCCTTGGGCCTCAACCTTAAGATTGAATTCCATACAAAATCTTGTGTCATTTTAGACCTTAGAAAGAGAACATCACTTCTCTCCTCACTTCCAGAGGATCACGTCTCTTGTCTTTCTTAGTGATAGAATTCCCTCTCTTGTCTTTCTTAATGAAAGAAAAAGACCTTAAACCTTGACTTGTGGGAGAGAGGATGACCCCAAATGAATGCAATGCTCATTACACACAAGTAAACATTCCCAGGCACCCCTGGATGCACACATAAATACATATACACAATGCTAATGCACTTCCTCTTCTTAGAACTCAATCCATCTTCATTTATGTGTAACTCCTTGGTTCTTGTGTACACTCTTACACTTGGCAGACACTTCTTTCCACCTTCATAACTTGTACTGCATGTACTAGATATCCCCGTCATAGTGCTCTGATCACCCCATTAAGTGATGCACTAGGAATACTGGTCTCGAAATGGTCTCATGGCCATGCTAGATCATCATCAACACTTAAAGAAAAGTGTCATTAATTTATTGACATGAATTTATTAAATAGAGAATGTGTAATAAGCAATCAATTTAGTGACACTTTTAATGGAAAAAGTATGTGGAAAAAAGAAATGGAGGTTGATATCTTTGGCGATTTGAAACTATTTTTGGAGTGTTACAAGCATGTATTTTGGATAGTTTTGTATGAAGAGGGTAGCTCTTGGTTGGGATGGAAGAGGAAGCATTCTACATGGCATACTTTACATGTATGAAGTTGAGCATTGACACATACTACAGGGTTGACCAAGGGCTGCTTTGAAATCTCTTATATGCTCAAATATATTGTTCTATATGTAGAGAAATAGGGCAATACTATTGTAATAGTAAGTTCCCTATAGTTATTTACTTTTGAATTGCCTGTTGAGAAGTATCTATTGATTGTTTTGATACCAACATGTATGTATGCTGTTAGAAAAATTAAATCATGGATTTGAGGAGTTCTTGTGGGCTCTTCTTACTCCTAAATAAGTAGATACTTTTCCTCCATCCTCACATATTTCAACTGTAGATCATGCTGCATACCCTTAAGTAGTTCATCCATTATATCTTCTTTAATAGGATCAGTTGTAAAAATAGTATGCTTGCTTACATGCTCTATAACCTTGTTGGGGCCAAAGACATAGTCCCAACAACATGCATCCTAGTTCATCTCCTATGTCCCTTAGCCATCATAGAGATATCATCCTTGATATCTTGCCACTCAGTTTTTAAGCCTTGCTTAGTAGTCTCATCTTCCAAAAGTTCTTCTAAGCTCAACTGTAAAGCAAGATCTATGGCTTATGAGAACAATTACATCTTCTCACTTTCAAGATCTTGCTACTTTATAGTATTTAATTTTCCAAATTTATGCTTGAACTCTTGTACAAGCTCCGTAACTATAACACCTTTATTAGGTTTCACAACCCCACTCCATGAATATACTGAGAGTCACCAAGCATGTGTCTTTAATGAAAAACTCATCCTTCAACTCTTTCTTGAACTCATCCCATCTTGCATCTTTCACATAATTTTCATTTATGCATGGTTTTAGCTCATCCATTGCAAGTTGCGTAATGTACTAGCTCATCTTGTACTACGGAGAAACCCCATAGAAATCCATCTTTTTAGCATACACCTTCAAATAATCAGAAATATTTTTTCCATCAAACAATTGCAGCTATCTTTCCATAGCCTACAAATCTTTAATGCCTTAGATTCATGCTTGGAGACAAAATCCAACTACTACTACTATTGTTGTCACTACTGCAAATAGGTAGCAGAGGTTTTCAATGATTTCATTAAAGGATCCAACAAACCCATAGCATTTCCCATCATGCAAAACTCTTTTTTAGGCCTTTCACATTAAGTTCACCAAAGATGTTGAGAGATTAGTCATGTTTGGCCTAAAAATATTGGGATTCTGGAAAGAAGAGGTTAAACAAGAAAAGCAAGAGAATATGTAGAAGAAGAAAGTAAGAAATAATTGAAATAACTAGAATATAAGGAATAAAAAAACCAACTATAGTATGTATTTTGGTATTCAAGATTTGGCTCAGATTTAGTGTAGCATATTCAATCAGTTTGAGACAATACTTTTGAGTTTATAGCTTAGAGAAAACCTGGTTTGATTAATCCTAAATGATTTATAGTCTACTATACATCAATCTAAGCTCAAAAGAATGTACTTTTGACACAAAATATGGCTTCAGACATGTATAAATAAGATAAGACCCAAAGCTTCTCATATCCTTCAGAATTCCCTATTCTTCCATTCAAAAGATACTTGTCTTTCATCTACAATCGTGATGCTACCAATGATTGCATAAATTTTCAACTTATAAATATGAAACCATGAGGCTTGGGCCACAGGCCTCTAAATAAGGTCTCTCTACAACATGTGATTGATTGCTTGAGACCATGATAACTAGTGGGAGCTCTAGGGAGACTTTCATGGTTTAAGGATGAGATCAGTGAATTGTGAGCCAATTTAGGTTTTAGTTTAGGGGATATGGTGAAGGACCAATGAAAATAGTTCTAGTCTAGAGAGGCTTGCACATTAGCACTTAATACTGATAGTTCCTCTAGAGTAATTTCCTTGGTATCAGATGCACTATCGAGAGTGATATTTTTTGGCTCAATACAAGGTGGTTTTGGCTAGAGCCAATATTAGTTCACTTGTTTGAAATAAATGATTTCTTTCACTTGTTTTTGTGTATGTGATCTAAAGGCACGTAATAGATTTGTTCCAAATGATCTATTAAAAAATATTATTTCGAATGTTCAAACTAAGTATACTAGGACCCTAATTAGAAGACTAAAGATGTTTTGGGTGTATACAAGGGAAACATGGGGATGATTTGATGCCAGGAGGCATATTCCACGGTGGATTTCGAGAGGTTTTTTAGTGGGTTTTGTAAAACTATATGTATTTGCTGGGGCTTGTATACAAGGTGGATTCCTTGTGCGAGAAGTTGACAGGACGCCTATCCTTTTCGAGCGTCAAATTAATTTAATGTGCACGTGGGTGATTCCATAGCGGGTGATTCCGCAAAATACATATCAAATTAATGGACGTTTATGAGTTTAGAGTGTGCACTCGAATTAAATTAAGGTTAGGATAGTGTTCCAACCTATTTTAATTATTTTTAGCTGAGGTCTGCTAGATATTCACTATTGTTTATTTATTTTATTTATAAACAATTCTGAATGCTTCAGTTGATGTGTAGAGCAAGTAGCGGTCGCTTTAGGTAGCATTGGGCGTTACCGTAAGTCCAAGTGTAAATTTCATAATTATGATTAGTTATCTTAAGTATAATATATAATATTATGTATTTATATGATATTTTATTATTAAAATTATTACTCTATTTGTAAGTTATAAGTTTAAACATCTTTAGTAATAATTAGATCATTGTCCTTAGTACTATTAATTTATTTATTTTTGATATAGATTATTTTAGAATATGAGATTTAAAATATACTTATATTAAAATAAGCTTTCTTTATGGAATACCTTGCTATTTTCTTAATGTAGTTAAGTTTTAGAAGGCTTTTCTAGCTTTCTTTATAAAAGCAACAAGATCGCACGCAAAACATGAGAACATGATAAAAATTGAATTTTTTTATTTGTCCCTCATTCGGAATCGAAATTCAAAGCTTCAAGAGTCATTTTGGGGGTTTTGGCACGCTCCGGATGCAATGGTAATGTCAAAACGTCAAGATTCAGAGCACAGAATTTTTTGTAGCAATTGCATCAGGTTACAAGATACCTCTTAACTCTCAAAACTCTGTATTTCAATTGATATTTGTACTGTCTTTGTAATTATATGTAAGATATGAATGCAAATATCCATGTAAAACTATAATATATAATTAAGGATGGCAAACCATGGCTTTTGCCATGGGGGGAGGTTGGGCCCAATGGTATGTTTTTCTCTTGTCTTTCTCAATCTATTGAGCTATTCAAATCCTCTTATGTATTATAATGTTGTTGGTATTTAATTGTTGAGATGTTTGATTTGTTAGATTTTTCCAATAAGTTCTATTATGTATATCATAAATATGTTTATGATTGAGATTTTATTTGCTAGATTTACCATGTGTTCCGCTTCGTAACATGACTTCCCTATGTGGGTGGACTCAATTGATCAAGTGGCTTCTCAAAAACTAGGTTTAGAGATAAGCATTGACTTTCTTAGGATCTAGGTCTTAGAACCCAACATATAAGTATCATTTTAGGGGGCTAGTGTGAGACTATGCATTATAGGCTGAGGCATCTATGTTCTAATATCTGCCATTTCTCACTCTCATTAAATCAAGTGTGATTCTTTTCCACTTTAAGTTTGATTAATCACACAAGTGGCTTTCTCAACTCGACGTTAGAATGATGTTAGAGATTGTATTAGAGTCATTGGGAACCTCAAGTCATTCATTGTGAGTCAAATGAGATGCTCCCCTATGCAAGGTAAACCCAAAAGCAACCTAACTATTTAAGCTCATGAGTCTTATGGGATTCGACAAGATGATGCTTAGAAAATCAATTGGGTGACTATGCAACATTACTCTGTCCCAAGCAAGTACATTTTATAAATTAATTACAAGAAACTCAAGCCAAGATTTTACATACAATTAGCAAGTCACAATCATTAGTTTAAGTTCAATGGAGACCAAGAATAAATCCCTACTACAACTACAATTGCTTCAAGTCACTAAACCATCACAAAAATAGTCAATTGTGTAAAAGAGACACCAAATAATGGCTCACACATCATCCAAAGCACTTCTCAAGGTGCAAGGATACTATCAAAGTCGTCACTACCTTTGGCTTTAGAAATGCACCATGCCCAACCACCCATACCCACAATCATAATTAGTCAAAAAACATCTAGCTCTTGACTATAATAAAAAATGGGAGCTATCATAATGAAAAGAATCAACATAAACATGCAATGGAAGGAAGATATGCACGAAATGTAGAGACTCAATCCATCATCATATTCTTTATTCTTCTTCCATTCTTTAGATGCTACACAATGAGTATCTTACAAAGTGAATAGATACTCTTTGACATTTTAGTCGCTTATACACAATCTTACTTTATTTCATGCATATATAGGATGTAGACTTAATCAATGACATATTTCTCAACACTCCCTCTTGAGCTCAAAATAAGCTTGCAAACATAGTACTCTAAGTGCACTTCTAAAATACTCAAACTTATCTTCACCTAATGCTTTGGTAAAGATATCAGCAACTTGGTCATTGGTTTTGCCATGTATTGTCTATCTCTCCATCCATGGATTTCTCTCTAATAAAATGATAGTGCACTTTAATGTGTTTTATTCTTGTATAATAGATTGGGTCATTTGCAAGCATAATGCTACTGATGTGTAACGGGCCATAGGAACCCTTCCCTGAAATTTTAAAGGAAAAAGAAAATTTTTTAATCATTAGTTCAAATTTTTTTTCTCCCCCCTCTCTCCCCGTCGACAGCACGTTGGGCAGAGAGAGAGAGAGGGAGTGATGGTGCTGGGGGGCATGCAGCCCCCCATGTGGGAGGGGTGGCCATGCCACCTACCTCCTCCCCTCCCCCTTCTCCCCTCCCATGGTAGAGACGGGAGGCTACACCATCCATACGTTGCCACCTTCCCCCCGTCAGCAATTGCACAGGGCCTTGGGCCTCTATGAAGGTCGTCTCCCTCCATCCACAGTGACTGCAGTTCCCCCCCCCCACCCCCCCGAGCTCTCGGTCGTAGCCACCCCACCGTCAGGCGCATCACACTCCTCCCCTCGGGCTCCTTTCCCCATGCCATCCTGCTGAACGGGCCTTGGGCCTCGACCATAGTCCCCCCCCCCCCCCCCCGGTTGAGACTGACGTTGCGGGCCCCTCCAAACAAACTGCCTCCCTCCCTGGTTGCCACTCCCGGGGCCTTCCAAACAATCCCCCTCCCTCCCCGGTTGCCATCCAGTTCAGGCCGTGAGAAGAGAAGGAGAAGGAGAGGATAATAAGGAGAGGGAGAGAGAAGAGGAGAAGAGGGAGAGAAGGAGAAGGAGAGAAGAGAAAGAAGGAGGGAGAGAGAGAAGAGGAGGAAGAGGGAGAGAGGAAAAGAAGGAGTGGGAGAGGGAAGTAGAGGGAGAGAAGTAGAAGAAGAGAAGGAGTAGGAGAGAGGTAGAGGAAGAGGAAGAAGAGGGAGAGAAGGAGAAGGGGAGAAGACGAAGGAGTGAGGAGAGAAAAGAATGGGGAGAGAAGGAGGAGAGAGAAAAGGAGTGGAAGAGAGAAGAGAAGAAGAGGGAGTGAAGGGGAAGGAGAGAAGGAGAAGGAGATAAGAAGGAGAGTGAGAAAGATAAGAGAAGAAGGGGAGAGAAATAGGAGGAGAAGAAGAGAAGGAGAGGAGAAGAAGAAGGGGAAGGAGAGAGGTAGAAGAAGAAGAAGAAGAGGTAGAGAGAGAGGAAGAGAGGAGAGAGGAGAGAAGTAGTAGAAGAAAAGAAGAAGAAGAGAAAGAGAGGGAAGGAGGAGAAAAGAAGTGGGAGAGAGAGAGAGAGAGAGAGAGAGAGTGGGAGAGTAAGAGAAAAGAAGAAGAGGAGAGAGAGAGAAAGAAAGAAAGGAGAGGGAGTGGGAGTTGGCAAGTAACCACAACAAGTCACCCAAACCACTCCCCTGGTGAAGGACCCCATCCAACAGTCTTTCCTACCGAACCTATCAACCCGAAGCCCGGACTGCCCAATCTCCACAAGGCGAATGGCTCCTAAGAAGAAAGTCGCGAGAAGCGTAGGCGCCCAAGCTACCGATAATATTGGAGAGGCGAGCGAAGTAACCAATGCAACAAACACGAATAAAACCCAGGTTCTAAGCTTTAAAATTAATTAGGTATTATTACTCGTGGAAGAGATGAAATGGTTTGTGACGTGCATGGAACAAGAACGAGTCTTAGGGTTTTGTTTACTCTAAGTACTAAGTTGCATGTGCGAAATGGTAGAGTTTGAAATTCGCATAAGATTTTATGCATTAAATAATAGCTTTTACTAACATAAAATGATAAGGTTATCGCCTTACCTCTCATGAAATAATACCTTTTACTCACATAAAATGATAAGGTTATCGATAGCCTTACCTCACATGAAATGATAGCTTCTACACACATAAAATGATAAGGTTATTGCCTTACTTCACATAAAATGATAGCTTTTTAACCAATTCAGTGCATGAATAGTCATTTAAAATTCATGTTTCACAATCATGGTTAAAAGAAACACATGAAATGTTAATTTATGTTCATGAGATGCACTTTGCATCGTTAGACAAGACCCTAGACTTTCATATATGCAAGTCACATGTGATCCGGTGCATTAGAAATAAGTACTCGTTGCCAGGATTAGAGAGAGATAAAAGTCGTTAGGAGGTACAACTATACTAAACGCACAATATGCACGATGGTTAAGGTTGATTGGGAAATCCTGCATAGAACCACATTAAGAGAATTGGAAGGATCACATACATCTAGACTGCATCTTGAAAGTCTAAACAAAGAATCATGTGTTGCCATGTGTGTTAACTGAGCTTGGTTGGAATTAGAGATTAAAAGACCCTTGGTTGGGTTGCGAATAAGGCATGTCCGTTGCCTTGACTAACCGACTAATGCTTGAGTTAGGGACTAAGATACCCTAAGGTAAAACCCAAGGGAAAAGGGCAAGTATAAGTCAACTTACCACGACCATTTGCTTGTGTATCTTGTTTGAAATTATTAGGATCTCGCCAAGTCACGAAAAGACCCAAGATCAAATGCTGGGAGCATCCGGGAAAAAAAAAGGGGAGTCACACCTTAGCAGTCAGTCGTACAAACAACCTCCAAAATTTTCATGCTTGTACTTAGGTACTTTAATTGATCTCTTTGCTCAAGGAACTAATTCAAGAGAAACACTTAATGCTTCAGGTTGAAAGCCTGGAGGGAGAGGCAGGAACAGTTACCTCCGACTGTCTGCCTGGCCCTATCCAAGGGGGTTCTTAACCGTGCTGGGTATATGGACCTAACCCGCTGCGAGAGGTCTCTCTATGGACTCTGCTTGGAGCAGGAGGACGCTTGGGTGCCAGGTGAGGATTTGGCTGTAAATCCCTTACCTCCAAATCCCGCACAAGAGGCCGATGTGACTCGAGATGGGATCTCGAGGCCCGAGTACTAGTCAACTGGCGGAACTTGGAGTAGTAATCCTGTAGATTGTTGGGATAGCCTTCAGGCGTGATATTGGATGTACTCCAGGATTTTGATAGATAAAGAGTAGTTATTGGAAAAAGGAACTTGCCTGGCATTGTGTTTGTGTCAGTGCCTAAGCTACATGAAGGAACCCGTGATTAATTTGTTTAATTAAGGAAGCTGATTTTTGTATGTCAAAATGTAATGTGTTAGGTAATTAGATAACTAAAGCAAACTGAGGAAAGTGCGGTGGACGTGACTTAGATCTGTTCTACGGAAGGGTGGTCTCGGTTAGTAGGGAACTTTTCTCAAATGATGAGATAATAAGACAGTAGATGTAGAATTGTCGGTTTATTCTGTTTTAGGGGAAAGGAATGGGATTATGTCGTATGGCAAAGAGGTTGACCTTCACATCCCTCTCATTTCCAATTCTCCATGAACCAAGTGTAGCATGAATCTGCTTCGACTCTGTTGTTCCTACGCAAAGTGGTACATCTGGAGCTCAACGTTAGCTCCTTCCTAGAGACTTTGTTGATAGGAAAGGAACCCTGACCTCAGGTCAATCCCAAGTGGGAACAGCTGGACATTTTCACTCGAGGCAGACTCGGGACGACCTAGATTGCAAACCCCATGTCATTCCCTGTGAGTACCAGGCGGAGCCTTCTAGACACTCCTCCCGATGGACTGCTAAGGCATGTCCCACAAGCAGACAAGCAGACACGTGACAGTTGGTATCAGAGCAAACCAACAGGATCTAAGATTTACAAAGGAACTTAATGGAGGAAAGTAAAGGGAATAAGGGGATAGCTAGGGAAAGGTGAGTGGAATAGAGCAGTGTTTTCTCTTGAAAACATTTCCTTACTTACTTATGGATGCTGGGTTGCAGAGTCACGAAGCATGGAACAAATTCTTGGTGTTCTAGGTTATGTTTATGACTGTAATGCATGCTTCGGATTATCAACGCGGAGGCTAGGCACAATGAATATTCTAGACCGCATCTACAATCCTTCACCCCTGTACGCGGAACGAAGGTGGACGGGAGAATCAGGGATATACTACATAGTAGCCCACCGACTTGCGTACCTTCAAACCAACTTGAAGAGAATCAAGTGGATGGAGGATTTAAAGATCGTGAAGCTGTTCATCTTTGTCGAAGCTCACGCAAACACAACCCTGCATGTTGGCAATCGGCAAGTCAAGTAGAACAAGTATGTGTATGAAGAAGTGACTGTCAAGATTGTGGGAGAGAAGGAAGGAGTCTCAGTTGTAGCTTTCTTGCTTGCACAATGGGGGAATACACACAAAGATGGAGGCTGACAACAGTTTTTCTCTTCTTAGTTGTGTAAGCCAAAAAGAACTCTAGTACATAGAAATAGAAGAACCCTATATATGGGTCTCAAACCAAACTCAACTAGCTAAGGTGGCATACTAACTGAGCCACGAACTAGAGTACATAAGGATAGCTATCATCTAGCTATTATTCATAGGCGATGTACCAACCGCATCTGCAACTGACAAGTCGGTGACATAAATGCACAACGGTCACCCTGGCATATCACGAGTGGAGCTCGATATCTCAACACTCCCCCTCGAGCTCAATCCCAATTCCTACACACCAAGCAAGTCTTTGAACTTGCGCAGCTTCTCTGCGCCCAATGCCTTCGTGAATATGTCAGCTACCTGATCCTCTGTGCTGACATAAACTAGATCAATAAGACCTAGTAAAACCTTCTCCCACACATAGTGATAATGCACCTCAATGTGCTTTGTTCTAGCATGATAGACTGGGTTATTTGCCAAGTGTATACTACTCATGTTGTCACAATAAATGACAACTGGCCCATCTGATGCATATCATAAAGTAGCTTATGCAACCAAGCTACCATGCAGCCATTGCTGCGCCCCTATACTCAGCCTCTGTGCTGGATAAGGCAAGTGTAGGCTATTTCTTGCTGCTCCAAGTGACTGCAGCACTCCCAAAAGAGAACACATATCCACTGGTAGATCGTCTATCAGAAATGCTACCAGCCCAATCAGCATCAGTGTATCCATGTAACTGTATCTGAATCCCAGTCTCATAAAATAGTCCATACTACAATGTGGACTTCACATACCTGAGTATGCGTCTAGCCGCATCCAAATGTGATCTCCTTGGAGCCTGCATAAACTAACTTACCAATCCAACAGCATAGCTCAAATCTGGCCTAGTAATAGTCCTATAAATCAAACTTCCTACTATGCGTCTGTACATAGTAGGGTCTTCCAGAAGCTCACCTGCATCTACACTCAGCTTCACATTCTGCTCCAAAGGAACTGAAATAGGCTTACAGCTTGTCATCCCATATTTGGACAGCATGTCCAATCCATACTGCCTCTGTAAGAGCCATATCCCACTTGGTGATCTAATCACCTCAATGCCCAAGAAATAACGCAGCTCTCCCAAATCCTTCATCTCAACTTCTGCTTCAATAGCATTTTCACATGAAGGATATCTTCATCACTGTCACCTGTCATAATCAAATCATCAACATAAATGACAAGTAGCATAATATCTTTCTCTGTTTTTCTCACATAAAGTGAGAAATCTGCCTTGGAAATCTGAAAGCCAATAGTGACAAGATATTGTCCTATCTTGTCAGACCATGCTCTAGGTGCTTGCTTCAAGCCATACAAGGCTTTCTTCAACCTGCAAACAAACTCAAGATGAACAACATGCACATAACTTGCTGGTTGCTCCATATAGACCTCTTCTTGCAAATCACCATGCAAGAAGGCATTCTTTACATCCATCTGATGTAAAGACCATCCCTTTGATGCAGCCATAGCAATGACTGCTCTTACGGTTGCCATCCTTGCAACCAGACTAAATGTTTCTTCATAGTCAATGCCATATGTTTGTGCATACCCCTTGACTACTAATCTTGCCTTGTATCTGTTTATAGAACCATCTGCATTGTGCTTCACCTTATAAACCCACTTACAGCCAATTGCATTCTTACCTTTAGGCAAAAGTACCAACTCCCATAGAGCATTTGCTTCCAAGGCATCTATTTCTTCATCCATGGCTTTCTCCCATTTTTCTTTTCCCATGGCTTGCTCAAAAGAAGTGGGTTCTGGTTCCTGTATCACTTTGACCATATATGCATATTGAATGGCTGTAAATCCATCATATTTCAACCTATCCATAGGATACCTAGCTCTGGTAGACCTGCGCAAAGTAGGTTCACTCCCAGGTGCTTTCAAAACATCCCTGGTCTTCCTTACTCCAGGTGTAACAATAGAAGGAATACCCAATTCATCATCAATGCTCTGTTCTGAGCCACTGGATTCACCATCCACATAAGAGTGACCTGCATTCACATCAAACATGGGCTGATCTACCTTCTCTTTTCATTTTCGTGATACTTGCATACCACTATCTGCATTGCTTTGAGAAGATTCTCCTGATCTCAATCTGCCTGTCCATGGCGAAGAATGTGAACCACTGCTAGAGGACGCTCCAGGTCCACTAATATTTTGTGACTGCTGCTGTGAATTCTGTGCAGCATTACCATTTTGTGCATCTACATCATCAATCACATTTACTGGTTTATACCAGCTACTCATCTCATCAAAAACGACATCTTTGCTCACTGTAAACTTACGAGTAGAAGGGTTATAGCATCTATACCCTTTTTGCTGCAGAGAGTAACCAATAAAGATGCACTTCTCAGCTTTTGGATCCAACTTGGATCTCAACTCATCTGGCACATGAACATAGGCAATGCAACCAAAAATTTTCAAATGAGAAATATCTGGTTTCCTACCAGTATACCTCTCCTCTGGAGTCATCCCATGTATTGTTGCAGTGGGAGTCCTGTTCATTATGTAGACTGCTATAGCAACTGCCTCAGCCCAATAAAAATTTGGCAGGTCTTTTTCATTGAGCATGGCACGAGATACCTCTCCAATATGCATGTTTTCTCTTTCTGCAATTTCATTTTGCTGTGGGATATGACTGCATGAATATTGCTGCTTTATGCCATGCTCCTGCAAGAACCTTGCAAACTCATTTGAGAGGTACTCTCCCCGTCCATCTGACCTTAGGCATTTTATTTGCAGGCCTGTTTCTTTTTCAACCACAGCTTTAAGAGTTTTGAAATGCCCAAAAACTTCACTTTTCTTTTTCATAAAATACACCCAAACTTTTCTGCTATAGTCATCAATAAAAGTGACAAAATAATGACAGCCTCCAAGAGATGCAGCTTTAGTAGTCCACACATCAGAGTGGATTAATTCCAATGGCTTCTTACTCTCTTGAACATGTCTAGGAAATGGTTTCCTTGCATGTTTTCCAAACTGACAAGCTTCAGATATCTTATGCATTTCTGCAACCTTGAATTTTGGCAATCCTGCAACAATATTTTGGGCCTGCATTGATTTAAGTCGTTGTACATTAACATGACCAATGCGTTTATGCCAGATATCAATATCTGCAACTACACCGGTCCCATGTGCAAACATTGCTGCACTCAATTCAGACATGTTTGCATCCAATGTAAACATTCTGCCCTTCTTCTTTCCTTTTGCTATCAAGCGACCTTTATTTTTCATATCCTCAACAAAGCATCCATGGGAATTAAATCTGACTTGCAAGCCCTGCTCAACCATTTGACCAACAGAAACCATGTTCTTGGTGATATTCAGAACATGAAATACATCCGACAGGTATTTCTTTTTCCCATCCTGCATAGACAAAGGAATATTTCCAATCTGCACAATAGGATGTGCAGTATCATTACCAGTCTCCACAAATCCTAGTTTTTCCATTTTCCTTGCATCCTGCATCCATTCTGCATGATCGGTCATGTGGTTTGATGCACCTGAGTCAACATACCACACATCATTACTTTCTTCTGCACTTGTCACAGAATTGGTCATGTGCTGCACCATAAACAAATGCTCATTTTTGTCATCACCCTGTCTACTGGAAGATGCATAATTCCCTTGTTGTAGTTTTCCATTCATGATGTCATTCTGCTTTTTATAGCAGTCTTTAGCCATATGACCCATTTTACCACAGTAGTAGCATTCAACATTGCTGTTTGCATTTTGCCCTCTTTGCCATCCACCACGACCTCTTTGGCTCCCCCTGCCTCTAGAGTTACCACGTCCTCCTCCATAGGACTGGTTTTCTTGAGTTTGCTGCATATTCTGATTTCTACCACGGCCTCCAGATCGGCCTCCTCTACCTCTGCCTCTACCTCTTCTAGCATTTGAGTAGAAGACAGCTTCTTTTGAAGTTCCTCCTGAAGAAGATGCACCACCATTTCTCTGCTCCTCAGAAATTAGAAGAGCAATCAACTCCTCAAAATCAGGAAATCTTTCACGAATGGAAATGGATGTTCGAAACTGTGCATAATCCTTTCCTAGACCATTCAAGGTCACAGAAACTAAATCATCATCTTCCACTAGTGACCCAATGGAAGTAAGTGCATCTGCAATCTTCTTCACCTTCATGTGGTAGTCATTGATGCTCATACTTTCTCTTTGCACATTATGCAACTCTTGCTTGAGCTGCATTTTCTTGGCTTGCATATTTGTGCTATACATTTTTGACAAAGTATCCCATGCCTCCTTTGGCGTACTTGCATCCTGAATATGCACAATCATAGAGTCTGAAATACTGATAGACAGCCAGTACATAACTTTCCTGGCTCTCTCATGCCATGCTTTAAATGCCTGCATTTGCTGTTGATTGGGAACATCAGGAAGAACTGGTTCTTCTTCATTTCCTGCAACAAATTCCCAATATCCTTTTCCCATAAGGAAATTCGTCATTCTAAACTTCCATGCTTGGAAGTTGTTCTTGTCAAGCTTTTCAGTGACAATCTGTGAAAGAGAATCAGACACCATTACAGAACACTGCAAAAAATTCTGTCACTGCAAAGAACACAACTTCAGCCTCATAAGGGCTAATCTGCAAGACTGACGAAAGTGGTATTTGACCACACAGTCACTTCCTAGTGACGATTTTGCATCAACATGCAACAAGGATGATTCTGTAACTCCCAATGTCTCTACACATAGGCATACGATGCAATTTCTACAGTAACTTTTCACCGACCTGTAGAACAGTGGTCGCACAGCATAAAACTGGGCCTTTTCCTGAGTGCGTGCAGAAAACTTCCACCTCCAAAACAGGCCCCGAAATGGCCTCAAATCAAAAAAACAGGGTCACCTAGGGCTAAAGCCTTTTTCCCGCAGCATATACTGCCCTCTTGCTTCACCGCGAAGGGCGTCTCAACCTGAGACAATGCACTCTTGCCATTTCTGGCTGTGCTACCTGCAGAGATCTGCTCCCAAAATAGAAAATGAAAGCAACACTACTCCTCTTACCAGAACACCGCGAACTTGGTTTGCTTTCTTGAGCTCCTTACCAAGAACAAGGCTCTGATACCATGTCAAGATTGTGGGAGAGAATGAAGGAGTCTCACTTGTAGCTTTCTTGCTTGCACAATGGGGGAATACACACAAAGATGGAGGCTGACAACAGTTTTTCTCTTCTTAGTTGTGTAAGCCAAAACGAACTCTAGTACATAGAAATAGAAGAACCCTATATATGGGTCTCAAACCAAACTCAACTAACTAAGGTGGCATACTAACTGAGCCACGAACTAGAGTAGATAAGGATAGCTGTCATCTAGCTATTATTCATAGGCGGTGTACCAACCGCATCTGCAACTGACAAGTCGGTGACATAAATGCACAACGGTCACCCTGGCATATCACGAGTGGAGCTCGATATCTCAATAGTGACTTGGGTGATCCTTGCCGACAGAATTAAAGTGCTAGGGCACTATGAGAAGAATGGGTATCAAAGAAAGGGATATCCCAAGCTTCCTATGACTTATCATTTCCCAAAAATCCATGACCCCACTCCATATTATTACTCAGTCCCTGTAGTCGATTGTAACACAATCCTATTTTCCCTAAACTGATGTACTAATCAGCTTGTTCTACTTTCCTAAAATAAATGTACTCAAAGGGCTATGCCCTCATGAATGAATAAGACTTTTTACTATTGTCTATCCTGATTATAAATGTTGGCAAATGTGTTAAGTGATTAAGTCACTTGGCTAAAAGCTGTGCAAGTCATAATAATGTGATATGAGGAACGAGTGATAAGTTGTTAACATAAAGAATCTTATTGCCCAGGCGCAACCCCAAGTGCAGGTTCCAAGTCTGACACCTACACTAAGTATAGCTATGATTCAAGAGAAGAAGTTCCTTCTCAAACAAATTAAGCCACCTGAGTTCGATGGCAAGGGAAGGACTATTCAAAGGTATCAATGCCAAACAACCCAATTCTTGAGCTAGCTAGAGAAGAGGCATGTCATGACCCAGTCTATCAGAAATTGCTAAGGGAGATCCCCATCAAGAATCAAGACCCGAAGCTAAAGACGAAGTATCAAGAATTCTCTGTTAGTGGTGGACTTGTCTACTTTAGGACAAGATTATGTATCCCTACAAGCCAAACTCTCAAGCAGAAGATACTTTGGGAAGCCCATGACTCCCCTTTCTTAGGACATCCTAGCTATGCCAAGACCCTTAATGCAGTCAGGAAGAGCTATTATTGGGATAGGCTCAAAGGTGACGTTCTCAAATATGTCATGGAATGTTTGTCTTGTCAACACATTAAGGCAGAATATGTCAAAATGCCTGGGAAATTGCAACCACTTGACATTTCCCAAATGAAATGGGAATTCATTAGTATGGACTTCATTGTTGGCCTAACCCAAGTTCAAGGAGGATATAACTCTATTATGGTTGTAGTAGATATGCTCACCAAGGTTTCACATCTCATTCCTGTCAAGACAAGCTATAAAACCTCAAACATCACAAGATTATTCATCAAGGAATATTCAAACTGCATGGGTTACCCCTAGAAGAATCATTAGTGATCGTGACTCTCTCTTCGCATCAC
The DNA here is from genome assembly GCF_053477565.2 of Lygodium microphyllum. NCBI lineage: Eukaryota > Viridiplantae > Streptophyta > Polypodiopsida > Schizaeales > Lygodiaceae > Lygodium > Lygodium microphyllum. The sequence goes on along the minus strand of NC_141154.1, from coordinate 109,508,247 downwards.
ACTTCTGGAGGGCTATTTGAGGCCATTGGGACTCAACTTTGTTTTAGTATAGCTTACCATCCCCAAATTGATGGTCAAACGGAACGAGTCAACCAAGTCATTGAAGATATGCTTAGGGCATGCTGTTGTCGTGAACCCAAAAAGTGGATTCAATATTTGCCACTGGTTGAGTTTGCCTACAATGCTTCTTACCAACAAAGTATTCAGATGACCCCTTTTCAAGCATTGTATGGGCACGATTGTCGTACTTCTTTGAGCTTCTCAGACCCAAGCTTGAGGATAGAAGCTTTGAGGCACATGCTAGAAGACATGGATGACCAAATCAAATCAATAAGACAAGACATCCAAGTCGCCAAGGATAGACAGAAGGCTTACGCAGACTTGAAACAACAAGACAGATCCTTCGTTGAAGGTGATATGGTCTTCATCCACGTACGCCCTAAAAAGAGTTCACTCTCCTTGGGAGAGTACAAGAAGCTAAGTCCAAGGTATTGTGGACCTTATAAGATCACTAAGTGCCTAGGACGTAATGCTTACAGACTACAACTGCCCGCAACCCTAAAGGTTCATAATGTATTCCATGTTATCCTATTGAAAAAGTATCTACCTAATCCGAATCATGTACTTGATGATCAGCAAACTGTAATGCCTAGCCAAGGAGCCCTTGAGCTATGGCCTGATAGAGTCCTAGATGTCAGGGAGAGGCATTTGAGGTCAAAGACCTTGAGAGAATACCTCATCCAGTGGAAATATTATCCCAAAGAGGATGCCACCTGGACGGAAGAAGATACTCTCAACCAACAATACCCCCAGGTCCTCTCGAGATGAGGACATCTCGATTCCTCTAAGGGGGAGAGAATGTAATGGGCCATAGGAACCCTCCCCTAAAATTTTAAAGGAAAAAGAAAAAAAAATTATCATTAGTTTAAATTTTTTTACTCCTCACCGACAGCACACCGGGGAGAGAGAGAGAGAGTGAGTGAGTGATGGTGCTGGGGGGCATGCAGCCCCCCAAGTGTGGGAGGGGTGGCCATGCCACCTACCTCCTCCCCTCCCCTATATAAGGGAAGGCTTCTCCCCTCCCCTGGCAAAGACAGGAGGCTACACTATCCATACGTCGCCACCTTCCCCCCATCAGCAGTTGTGCAGGGCCTTGGGCCTCTATGAAGGTCATCTCCCTCCGTCCACAGTAACTGCAGTTTCCCCCCCTTCCCAGGGCTCTCGATTGTAGCCACCCTGCCGTCAACCAAAGCACACTCCTCCCTTGGGGCTCCTTTCCCCCTGCCGTCCTGCTGAACGGTCCTTGGGCCTCGACCATAGTCCCCCCCTGTTGACTGACGTTGCGGGACCCTCCCGAGCCCCTCCAAACAAACTACTTCCCTCCCTGGTTGCCACTCCTGGGGCCTTCCAAACAAGCCGCCTCCCTCCTCGGTTGCCATCTAGTTCGGGCCGTGAGGAGAGAAGGAGAAGGAGAGGATAAGAAGGAGTGGGAGACTAATAAAGAGCATTTATAATAGGTGCAAACCATAAAACCCATATGAGATAAAGCACACAAGCTCCCAAAAATCTCCATACTTTTTAGCTTTCTCATTGCCTTTGTATACATTTTATCCCACTAAAATGTTGGCCCCTTTTTGAAAAACTAATAAAGAGCATTTATAATAGGTGCAAACCATAAAATCCATATGAGATAAAGCACACAAGCTCCCAAAAATCTCCATTCTTTTGAAACTGATGTGCAAGTCTCATTCATTCTCTCAATAGCATCCACCTTATCTGGAGATTCTCGTCTTCTATACGAACCACACATGCAACCTGTAACCAATACCTCATTTATCCCAAAGATTGACTTCTATCCTAAAAGAGTGAGAGTCACATCTTCCAATCTAGTGAAGATCCTTTGGCAATTGGCTATGTGCTTTGCAACAAATCTTCTACATTCCTTTTCATCCAATTCTTCATATTTGTCCACTTTTCCATGCCCTTTTATTCTTATATCACTTAGGAAAGGCATAGTAATCTATGATATATAATCTCACAAAACCTTAGTCATGGCATTCATCATATGAGCAACAAAATCCATTGCTTCTTATGGCAAAGTACACATATGCACCAAACCCAAGGTGTTTTTACAATAGTAAGATCTATACTTTCTATAGCCAACTTAAATTGCTCATAAGTAGAATAGAAATTACTCAAAGAGTAAATATCTATCCTAATAAAAGCTTTCGCAAATCCATCTACAATTGGATATGCCTCTATATTTTTGGTAGTCACTTTATTTACTAGTTGCATATTATCTTGAATAAACCTTAGTGTTTCATTTTTCTTAAGCATTGTAAGCCATTTGTTTAAATATGTAGCTGAAGAATACTCCAATTTTCCCATTCGAAAATTTACATTTATCAAGTCAAATAGCTTGGGTAGATGAGTTAAAATAACTATAGATGCTACATTACTTGGATCAACACAACCAATTTCATGTGGCTGAAATATGAATGATATACCATGTTTTAAAAACATATACATAAAGCATTGTCTCTCTATAGGTGTAAGAAAATACACCTAGCCAATCTTTAATTCCTTTAAAGACTCTGTTTTAAGTCAATGCCCAACCTTTTTTGGATAAGCTAAGTCAATCTTCTCCTCATTGTTAGAAGGAAATGGTGGTGTAGCATGCTTAACCTTCTTGGCCACAATTTATACTTTACATTAACCCTTACTTTGCTGTATCATCTTAATATATACATTCTTGTTTCACAAACTCTTCAATCACCTGATACATATACGAGGAGCATACTTTAATCATGCTATTTCTAGCTTTCAACCCAAAGATTAGTATAGTTGAAAGCTCATCTATAATATTAGCACATATGATAGATCATCATACATCCTTGAAATACATTCCTCATCTTCAAAAAATCCCTATGTCTTCATATCTTCCTCTATCTTGTGAATATTTTTTTTTTCAACTTTATGCATGCTTTTAAAATTCTGGAAACATACTATACTATTTACTAAAAATGTAATAAAATTTGTCGAAAAAACACCAAAACCTGCTATATGAGGCAAGATCATTTTCCATCTTACACTATCAAGTCTCGTTTTACAATAGTACTTATTGAAAAACCATTATCTCATGAGAATCCTTGAATTCATTGTCTTTTTAAGGAAAGGAAAGTAGCAACTACTTCATAAAAGTACTAGTAACTACTAGACAACATTGACATATTAAGATAACATTGAGATATCACGACAACATTTAGATTTGTGTTAGACTTTGATGTTACTAAAGCAACTTTGGTTAGTGCATATCTAAAGTTGTATAAAAGTTATAAATTAGGAAAAGTATAGTCCTTCCTTTTTTATAATTTCAACTTCGTAGCTTCTTAGCCAAAGGGCCCATGATAGCAATTATCATTTGGCTAGTATGGTTTAATGTCTCCTTAAATAAATCAAATGTGAGGGACTATATAAGACCTAGTGCAAGAGAGCCAATGGGATATTATGAAACCATAGTTTGATAGAAATGTTGTGTCCGTAGGGCTAAAAGACCCATCATAGTAGTTATCCTTTCTCTAGCATGGTTTAACAACTCCTCAAATAGGTGATACTTGAAAACATACTAAGTTTTGCCTTTCTACAATTTTTACTTCCTGGCTTATTACAATGAATGTAAGCTCAGAAAAACCTAGCACAAAAGCCAATGGGAGATTATAAAACCGCACTTGTATGTTACTAAAATAAGTGTGTTAATGCAAATCTAAAGTCGTATAAAACTTTGAAACAGATTACGTTAAACTTAAGCTCTACAAAACCTAGTACAAAAGGTAATTACTTCTTAAGCTTCTTAAAGTTGATAGCTCTTTAAGAACATGCCACCACATTATGCAAAATGTATTTTGCTTTTTCTAATATTGGAAGTTGAGAAAAAGTTAGAATTCTAAATTGGTTAGAGCAATTGTAACGTTGAGTAAAAAGTTAGAAATTAGAACAATTATAGTTCTTCGTATTTACAATTTCAACTTCACAACTTCCTACCTGAAGGGTCTATCACAAAATTATCCTTTGCCTAGTATGACTGTTTAATATCTCCTTAAATAAATCCTATGTGAGAAACTATACAAACCTAGTGGAAAATCCAATGGGAGATTACTAAAATGGTATCGGAGGGTACATACCCTAGATCCCTTTTTGGATTAATCTGCAAGGAGGGAACATATAGCACTCTTTCCCAAGTGCACATATAGCCATATGTCACATGGGTTCCACTCTAGAGTAGGAAGTGCACCATATTCTTATTCTCCCACTTGAACATTGACGATGGAATGCCTAGCCACAAAGGTCTTTTGTCGCTCTCCCTTACAACGACCTCTTTTTATGTGGTAACTTCTAAAATAGCATTAGCACATCATATGATTAGCAGTGGTGAAAAATAAAGCAAGGTATGTGATTTTGTTTTTTTTTTAAGTCTAGGTTGACACATTTAGCCATGTGATTGTTTTTGAATGGTTTAGAGAAGGATGTTGAGGTTCATAATAACACCTTTGATGATAATGGACTTAAGCATCCTTCTCTAAACCATTCAAAAGGGATTTAGGCTAAATTGATGGTGACAAGGGATTGAATCTTGGCTGGGAAGATATGATTCTTGCAGTTGGGTATAAGATGAAGTTCAAAGACTACCCCACTGTCCACAAATTGCTTGAGGTGTGGAGGAAGCATCTTTGTTTGCTTAACTAGTAGGAATGCAACTCAAGAAAAGGAAACATAACATTATTGCAGTCCATCTGGACTTGTCCTTATGCCTACAAAAGCAAGGAGATCCCAGAGGGGATCATAGATAGAACAAAGAAGGCATTGACCTCTAAAGGTGTGGTTAGATGGGAACACATCTGGAACCAGTAAGAGTGCAAAGTCATGGACAAGGAGGACATATAGCTAAAGTTCAGTCTCACTCAAGATGAGTTTGATTTGCTCCAGCGCATGATTGATGAAGTTAAAGACTACTGGTGGCTAACAGGTGCTAAGGTTGGCCTCAAAAAGGCTTTGATGTGTCTTGGTAACCACAAAGAGAAACCAGCATGGAAGATGAGGAAGAGGAGGGATTTTGTCAAAGCCAACAGGACCATTGCCTCCAAGGTTGTGAAGGAGTGGAAGGATCAATATCCTAACACCTCCCCCAAGTGTGGAAGTTCAGATTGAAGAGGGATCTAAAGGCCTCTTCTAGTAGAAGGTTGAACCTGATGTTGTGGAGGATTGTTGCAAAGAAACTCCCTACAAGAGATAAAGTGGCAAATTTCAAGGATTGCAGGTCACTGTGTGCTCTATGATGCGCTCATACCGAGACAAACAACCATCTCTTCTGGTTTTGCAAAGCTACCAGAGGGACTTGGAAAAGCATGAAAGAATGGATAAAGCTAGTATAATTCAATGAGGGCCTAGGAATGAGAGCCGCACTCCTAGGCGATCCAGGGAAAATTGATGAAGAGACTATTAAAGTGTGGAATATCACAAGGGCTGTTGTTCTGTCCACACTCTGGAAGAATAGAAACAGAGTGGTGATGAAGAAGGGCCTCTTAGCAAAGAAGTTCTAGTCAACATGTGTAAAGAGGATACACTTGCTTTATTAGGTAGACTTAGAAAAAAGGGACATGTGTATAAGGTAGCCTTTCATAGGCTCACTAAGTGTAGATAAGCATGTGGCAGTGCCTGACCATCTCTAGATGTTTTTTCATTCTCAATAAATAAACTATGCATTATTTTATTAAAAAAAGGATGCTTACATTTTTGTTGGTAAGAAATGAAAGATGAACATAAGAAATTTGTTTTAAATTGTAAATCTTGTACAAAGAAGAACATCAAATTAAGGTAAGGTATTCTATTCATGCATATTGCAACATTATCAATTATGTTGAAGGTTGATGAATATTTTATTGGAGTTTTAGAAACAATGAATATACTTGAACATTAATTTTTTGAAAGACATTGATCATGTAGGAAGTGGAGTAATTGTACTTATTTATTTAGTGTCGAGAAACATGGAATAGATCATATACAATATGTTGCTATGCTAAAGAAAGCTCCTTCTCTTCAAAAAGTATATTCTTCACATCTCATTGGGTGTTCGTATAGGTTGTTGTAGCTTGCATTCTTTTTGACAATCGTACCTTGCTCCAAGTTCTTTGCCTTCTTTATGCTATCTATTGTTGCCTCAATGTTAACCTCAAAATTTTATTTAAATGGTTGGTAGTTTTGGATGTCTCCTTTTATTTTTTTCAACAGTTTTATTTTATGTTTTTGGAGTTTTTTTCAATGTTCATAGTTTTCCCTACATAGATCTTTCCATTTTGTTTATATTTGATATTGTAGATGAAGTGCATGCTCTTGTCTCCTTGCATTGTCACTTTTTGGATTGGCTAGTACATATTGCTTGGAGTTGGTATTGGATGACTTAGATGTGCTTGAGCTGGTAGTAGCATTTGCAATGGCTGAGGTTGGTGTTCTGGCACCATTAGAACTTTGATATTTTAAAGAAGTTATATTTTGAGAACTTACATGAGGTATATGATAGCATTGAATGGATTGCTTTGGGTGCCATAGAGTAGATTGTAGATCTCTCTCTTCAGTAAGTATGTGACCTCTTTATTGGCCACAACATGCTTTTTATAATTGTGAGTGTAGTTGTTCTCTATCGTATACTTTTTTTAGTACTGTGTTGGCTTCTTCTTTTTTTACTTCTACTAGGACATCAAGTGAGATGTTGATTCCATAATGCATGATCTCTATTGTGTATGTGGAGATGTTGGTTGTTTTGGTGTTTAGTAAGACTTGGGTGAAAGCTGTTTGGACTGGATTGTCATGCGTATGTATCTTTATAGTGGAGTTAAAACTTATTAAGTATATGTTTTAAAATTAATGTGTATGTATCTTTATAGCGGAGTTCAAATTTATCAAGTATATGTTTTAAAAGTCCTGCATATAAGATATGTTTGTGTTAGTGGGGTTCAATTGTAAGCAAAAAAATAAATAAATCAAGATGATAGCAAGATTTGTACCATTTTTAATTTTTTCTTCCCTAAGAAAGTTCTTCTTGAGTATACACTTGGATGTGTCCATCAAGTTCTAGAGATCGATGTAGTTTGTAAAGCCATTGATGCATGTCGATGGTCTCTCGCTAACAATGTTCACCATTCTCATTTGGTTTGTTGTCAAATACCTATGCTATTGTGCATTACCTCAATAGTGCTTGATTTTTTGTTGGGTGTTCCTAAAGATTTTGAATGTATAGCTTGAACATTTTCATGCATGGTTCGATGTCATTAAATGTATTTACACTATTGGTTTTTTATAGATTTTCTAAGTAGTATTATTTGTATTATGTGTGCCTCATCTAGAGTCATCTTTGCATTTGTAGATTTTTCAATCTATAAAAAAGAGAAAAAAGTAATCATATAAGTATATCTGAAAGGTTTCTAATATAAGCAATAATCCTTAGTAAAGGAACAACTAAATTGTTTGCTTTTTGTACATGTTGGAAGAAGTCTAGGTGATGGTTTGGGTTATGTCATATTGTAGTGGTCTATGTTGAATTCTATTGAGTTGTGTTGTTTGTGTGTGTGAGTGAGACTATTGTGTATGGTATTGATGCAAAGATAGATGGATCTGGGAGTCTGACTATACATTACTTTTTTCTTTCAATTACAAGAGAGAGCATCACGTAGATTAGTCTGGGCATGAACATAGTTCTTATGTGTAGGAATGCTTTTTGGGCAACTATAGCTCCTTGAGATTTGTGACTAGTGATTGCGTATACAAGTGTTAGTGAGAATGTCATTTTGTGGTACCACTTGTTGTTTAATGCCTTGCATTAATCCTTGCTACATTGCAATGTTAGTCGTCGGTTGATATTTTGGATTGTGACTTGGATTCTATAGATCATGTCATCATTTGTTCTTTCAATACAATCAATTTTACATGTGGCATCATTTGTAGAACCTATAGTAAGATTGATGTTTTTTGTTATCATTATGGTCATTTCAACTGCTATCTCTTCTATGTCATGGAAGTTCTTGTCTTGTAACCAACTCTATAATGTTGGCTCTTTAGTTGTGTTTGTTGGGGTAAAGGCATTGGTACTGAGGTATTTGATCATTCTTTCAGGTTTTATTTCAGTCTACAGGTTGCAAACAACAAGGGAAACCATGGCTTCAAACCCTTAAAGCTTATTCCTCTCATATTGTGCCTTACACCTATCAAGGCTCAAAGAGGCTTGTCATAGGCCTTTGATAGGCCCTTCTTGAGCCCCCCATTACCCCCTTTCAACCCACATGGAGCAATAGCAAGTTCAGCACCAACATGGCAGATTACACCATTTTTCCAGGCTGTTAGCACTCGTCTACTTCAGCTCCACACTTGGCCATTGATTCTTGCTCTCTAGCTTGATCAAGAGGGCTATTAGACTTCATGTTTGATGTCATTCAAGCTTTGGGCATTGGTATTGATCATTCGGGGCTGATTTCTTCAAATTTGGGATTGTCATAAACTGTTATAACAGGCTGAAAACAGGGCAGCAACATTGGCATTAGCATTTGTTGCTTACACTCCATTCCGGTTGTGCTATTTGATACCCGTATGCGGCCTACTTGATGCTTGAATGTCTTGGGAATGTATGCATTCGATTTGCCCATGATTTGGCATTGTTGTTGGGCTGAAAATTGACAGTTTTGGATTGTTTAGAGCTATTGTACATGAGTGGGCTGAAGCTCATTTGTCACATGTATTGCTTCTCTATCGATACCGGATGTATGCTATGGGTTATGCCATGACGTATTACACTTTGGGGATCGACTTCGAACTCATGATCGTGATTTCGGAATGCTTTTGAGCATCGCATTTGCTCCATTGTTATTGGTTTGTCATTGGCAGTTTGGTCGACTTGACTGGCATTTGGGCCGCTTATGCATATTGTTTGTACTTGACGGATAAGCTCTATGCATTACATGCTTTGGTCCGTGGTTGATGCCTCTTAGTTCGTCCATGATTGACAGATATTTTGGAGCTCCGATTTGGATGTTTTGAGCACTTCCGACTCACAGGGATATTGACTTTGGGTTGCTACTGGATGTATTGACTTGACAGAGATCTTGCCATTGGGATTATGTCTTGCTCAGTGGTTGCTACGACAGTTGCTTCATGTATGTCATGCTCTCTTGGATGCGTCTGACGCGTTGACTTGGTCACTCGTCATCACTAGTACTTTGTCTTGGGTTGTTTGAGCTCTTTAACTCGCATGTACGCCATTTGTGCCAGTGGGAGCATAGTGTACGCATGACCGACTTTGAGCAGTTCATGTCTTGGAGCAGCTTACGACTTTGAGCAAATGTTTTTTGAGACTTTGGGATTACCCTCCAACCTTTGGATGTTGCATTGATGTATGTCTTGGTCTCCGGATTGCTTATGTGCTGAGTCTCTTGCTTTGGATCCGCTTTCATTTTGGGTAGACACCTATTTGTGTCAGGTTTTGGCAGTTGCAGGTACATCTTGCCTAGATTGTCTGGGGGTGTGCCTCTTACTGGCAGATGCTATTTGACATGTCTCGGTGTTAAGCTCATGTATTTTCACTGTAATTTGGCTTTGCTGTGTCCTTTTCATGCCGCTTTGGACCTAGCATTGTCTAGTTGACTTTGAATCCACTTTTGGGATAGTTTGCTTTCATTATTGCAGGTCTGCAATTTATTACAGCAAGCATTTATTGGTGGACTGAGCTGTATTTTTCATGCTGAAATGTCCTGATTTGGTGTATTGTACCTCGTACTTGGTGGGCAGTAGCTTCTCAGTCAGTTTTCGAGTCATTTTGCCTTGGATTAAGTGGTTTTTTGGCAGCAGAAAATAGCAAGCAGTTTCGAACTGTCTCTGCATTTACAGCCTGCATTATGGCTTCGTCTTCGACTGATAATGCCATATTTAATATCACGAAGTTGGATGGTACCAACTATGGCTATTGGAAGAGCCAGATTTGGCAGGTCTTGGTGCAGAAGAACCATGTAAAGCCACTTCGATTGAGCGGGCAACAGCCTACAGGTATGAGCAATGATGACTGGTTTAACTTGGATGCATACTGTAAGTCCACAATCATGCTCTCTCTGACTGAGCAGGTTCATTACAATGTAGTGGATGAGGCACAGGCCGCATGGCAGTTATGGGAAAATATCAAGAATCTTTATGATAAGAAGAGCTCGGCTAGTCAGATGTATTGGCTCAAGCAGCTCATGGATTTGTGCATGAAGGAGAATGCGACGATGTCTGCTCATTTGAGGCAGTTCCATGTGATCTTGAAGAATTTGACATCGCAGGGTATCACATTTCCCGATGAGGTGACCCCACTCTTTTTGCTTGGGACTCTTGGATAGTCGTGGGATGTCTTTCATACTGCCTTGTGTGCTCCTGCTACTACTGAGCTGAAATTGTCTGATGTAGAGAGTCCTCTTCTGCAGGAAGAGATCAACAGGAAGAACTTGGATGCCTCTCGTGTTTCTCATGCTTTGATAGTTAGAGGCAGGAATGATAGGAATGACCGTGGAAATGGCCGTGGCCGTGACTCTCAAAAGGGTCGTTCCAAATCTCGTGGAAAGTCCCATAGTAAGTCACGTGGGCGCAACGCTAATGTCACTTGCCATAATTGTGGGAAAAAGGGCCATATCGGACCACAGTGTCATGAGTTGCACAATGAGAAGTGCAAGGATAAGGGGAAGGATAAAGTGCAGGAAAAGTCTTCTGATCTCGCAATATTGTACCTGTGAAATCCAGTGTAAAGATCGAAGAGATCAATGTTACGCAGATTGAGGTGCCATCTGACGGTGATGAGTTTATCTTGGTAGCTAGTTCATCTGACAGCTCACAGTTGACTGAAACTCCTAGCATATATGCACAGTGTTGGCTTTTGGATTCAGGTGTGCCTTTTCATGTGACGCCTTATCGTGAGTGGTTCCACTCCTACTGCACTGTATTAGGGTCAGTCAGGCTTGGAGATAACAGGTCTTTGGCTATTGTGGGCAGTGGTGACATACAATTGCAGTTTTCCACTGGCAGTTCTTTTGTGCTCAGGGATGTATGTCATGTACCTGCGCTTATGCGCAGCCATATGTCTACAGGTCAGTTGGATGATGCAGGGTTTCACATTGGTTTTGGAGACTCTGCCTGGAAGATTACCAGAGGTAGACTTGTACTGGCCAGAGGTGCCAAGACTGGCAGCCTCTATCCTCTTGTACTGGATAGTCCTACAGTTGATCATGTTTTGTCAGTGGGTTCTATCCCACATGTATCACTTTGGCATGCCCGTTTGGGGCATATGTCTTTGAAGGGAATGAAAATGCTTTCTGGTTTGCAATATCTTCCCCCTTTAGACTATGCATGTTTTGACTCGTGTGATCATTGTCTTTATGGTAAGCAGAATAGGTCTACGCATAAGAAATTGGGTAGGCCATGCATGAGTGAGCCCTTGGCTTTGGTGCATTCCGATGTTTGTGGGCCCATGCCTTGTATGTCTATGGGTGGCGCGAAGTACTTTGTTACCTTCATTGATGATTTTTCTAGGAAAGTGTGGGCTTATCCCATAAAGCAGAAGTCTGATGTCTTGGCAGTCTTTCAGCATTGGCTTGCTCTTGTTGAGAACCAGACTGGGTATAGGCTGGAATGCCTTAGGACTGACAATGGGGGAGAATATGTCTCACGTGCTTTTGAGCATTTGTGTGATGACAAGGGTATTAAGCGTCAGTTGACCGCCCCTTACACCCCACACCAGAATGGTTTGGCTAAGCACGTGAACAGGACTATTCAGGAGCATGTGTGCTCTATGCTTAGCCATGTAGGCCTACCATAAAGCTTTTGGGCTAAGGCAGTTAGTACGGCAGTGCATGTCATAAACCAATCGCCTTCTAGTGGTTTGGATTTCTAGGTTGGAGAGGAAGTTTGGGCTAGTAAGCCACCCTCTTATGTGCATCTCCGTGTCTTTGGATGTGAGGCATTCTGCCATGTGCCCAAGGACAAGAGGAGTAAGTTGGATCCAAAGAGCATTAAATGCATCTTTCTTGGCTATGGTGATTCAGGAGAGATGGGCTATCACCTATGGGGTCCGCAGGCGCGGAAAATAGTACGCAGCCATGATGTAGTTTTCCATGAACACAAAATGCATAAGCAGCATGAGAAGGTGGTTGAGATCCGCAGAGTGATCTTTCAGGAGGAGCCTCAGGCTCCAGCATAGCCAATAGTATAGCTTGCAGCAGTTCCTACATAGGGCCAGGGTGTTGGACAGGCAGTTGGGCAGGCAGCAAAGCCTATGGTGAGACGGTCTACTAGAGATAGACGTCCACCTGATCGCTATGAGCCCTCTATGTAGTATTTCTTGTTGACGGATGCAGGAGAGCCTCTCACCTATGATGAGGCTATACGCAGGGGTGACAGTCACTCCTGGGAGAGGGCTATGCAATCTGAGATGGACTCCTTGTATAGGAATATGACTTGGGATCTTGTTGCCTTGCCTAAGGGCAAAAAGGCTTTGCCATGCAAATGGGTGTACAAGCTGAAAAGTACCCCTAGGCACCCCAAGTCGGCCTATAAGGGTAGACTTGTAGCTAAGGGTTTTAAGCAGGAGCATGGAGTTGACTTTGATGAGGTCTTCTCTCCTGTCGTCAAGATGACAACCCTACGCTTGGTCTTGTCCTTGGTCGTGCAACTTGACTTGGATCTTTATCAGATGGATGTTAAGACTGCATTCTTGCATAGTGATTTGCATGACGAGATGTATATGGAGCAGCCTAAGGGCTTTGCAGAACATGGCAGGGAGCACCTAGTGTGCAAATTGAAGAAGAGCCTTTATGGCTTAAAGCAGGCACCTAGGGAATGGTATCATAAGTTTGATGCCTTTATGCAGTCAGAGGGCTACAGCAGGAGTGCTATGGATCCATGTCTTTACACAAAGAAAGCCCGTGATGGCAATTTACTGATTTTGGTTCTCTATGTTGATGACATGCTGATAGCAGGGAAAGCTCATACAGAGCTTGATGCTCTGAAAGCTCAGCTCAAGAAGAGCTTTGAGATGAAGGATCTGGGACAGGCTTCATATATTCTTGGGATGCGCATTAAGTGTGATAGGCATCAGGGGCTTTTGTATCTCTCATAGCGGGAGTACATCCATAAAGTCCTTGAGCGCTTCCGCATGCAGGACGTAAAGCGTGCGGGCTGTCCTTTGCCTTCTCATGTGAGGGTTTCATAGGTCGGTTGTCCGCAGATAGATGAGCAAAGGGCCGAGATGGCCAAGATCTCTTATGCATCAGCAGTGGGCAGTCTCATGTATGCCATGATAGCCACTCGTCCAGATATTGCACATGCAATTGGTGTTGTGGCGCGTTATATGGTTACACCTGGCAAGAAGCATTGGGATGCTGTGAAAGGTATCATGAGGTACCTGAAGGGCACTGCAAATATGTCTATATGCTATGGCAGCCAGGATACAGGGGTCGTGGGTTACATTGACTCCGACTATGCAGGACATGCAGATAGTAGGAAGTCCACTTCTGGCTATGTGTTCACTTATGCTGGAGGGGTTGTTTCTTGGATGTCCAGGGTGCAGAAGTGTATGGCTTTGTCTACCACTGAGGGTGAGTATGTTGCAGCCACTGAGGCTTGCAAGGAGGCTATCTAGCTAGGCCGTCTTGTTTCTGACCTTGGGATTGATGTTGTTCCTACACTGCATTCGGATTCTATGAGTGCCATTCAGTTGGCTAAGAATCCGGTCTTCCATGCGAAGACGAAACATATTGAGGTGAGATATCACTTTATTCGGGGTGTCGTAGAAGACAGGTCTGTTGACCTTGTCAAGATCTCCACTGACATCAATCCTACAGATCTGCTCACGAAAAGCCTCACTACTGAGCGCTTTGCCTTCCTTAGGAGATTGATGGGCGTTGGATGAGATGTTGCCTTTCCTTATCCCTTGTACCTATGTACATTTGTACTATCTCTTCTTTTCTTTTCTCTCTCACTGGGGCAGATTCGCCTTTAAGTGGGAGGTTGTTGGGGTAAAGGCGCCTCCGCCGTGCCACCCCGTGTATTACTACACTAACAGTACCCACCACTGCACACTGTAGGTGGCGGGCGCCCGTCACCGTCACACTTATTCTTTATTCTTTCAGTGACTAGTGAATAAAGGAAGGCCCGGTCACACATTGTGACTGTTGGAGTTCCCATTTCTCTCTCTCTCTCTCTTTTCTTGCTCTTGCTCTCTGCCATAGCTCATGCATGGTCTTTCGATCCTCTCATCCCTTTCAGTGTTTGCTTGAAGTTTGACATTGTAGATATCTTTGGATGTGTAGTATTTACGTAATAGCTAATTGTTGTACTTTTGGACGTCTTCATTATGTATGCATATGATTGTTGTTCTCTAGCCTATGAAATCTAAGGCCTCCTTCTCGTCAATGATGTATTCATCTAGACATTGACATATCTCTTCCTTGGTTAAATACCAGTGCTTGATAACTTGTAGGAATTATAAGAATGGCAGGTCATGAGCATGTTGGATTGAAGTGTGGAGGGTGTGGTGTTGTGCATGTATCCTATATGCTAGCAAGGTGATGTGACATTTGGAAAAACTCAATTTGATGGTTACATATTTGTGGAAATTGTGGAAGGTCATCAAACAATATCATGAGCTTTTCATTAAATGGATTGAGTAGAGATCCGTGGCAAACGCTCACTTTTTAGCATACTATTATGTCAAATGTTGTTTGTGTCAACATCGACATCTTGTTGATGATGATTGTGTCTACTTCTCTTATCAATGTACCACTCATTTGTCTCTTGTAGTGATATATAATATTGTTGTGAAGAGACTAGTATCTTAAATTGGTGGTTGACCATAGTGGATAGGCTAGATGGTCTAGTTGTGGCTATCCTGTACTTATTGTTAGCAAGAAACTTTTATTCCTAGCAATGAGATTGTAATGGTAGTAGTATATGAGGAAGTTTTTTCCACTACTAAGTGTGCTAGTAATGATGTGTAGGCTGGACATTGCATTGATAAGTTGGTAGTAGATCATTTGTTATTTTGGTGTTAAAGTACTACTAGGTATTGTTCTCAACTCTTTTGTTAGCTGCAACACCTTGGTTTGTCTTGATGCAACACTTTTGATGCTTAATTGATGTTGGAGCCATTGTGAATATTGCTAGGTTCTCTTTAATGAATGGGGATTTTGGATGATCATATTCATTAGATGGTGGGTTTGGTTCGATGTGGGTAAATTCTTGTGTATACTTGATGACATACATTCTGAGGTCTTCCTTGTTCACAATGAGTCCATAGAGTTGACACTCTATGTAGTATAATTGTGTTATATTATGAAGAAAAGACCTTAAGTTTGGTGGCTCGAATGAATCGGTGAATCGTACTAATCTTTTGTGATCATGAATGATGTTTCCATAAGTATCTCATAGATTACCTTTGTGATCAAATGTAGATGTATTTCTAGTAATTCTATAGTTTTTATGGTATTTGTAGAATGTCATGTTGTCTAAGCGTGATAGTTGAGTGCATTGTAGATCGACAGGGTAGATGATGATATTTCTTGTCCTTGTGAGCTCTCATTGTTATATGCTAGTAGGAGAGGTGTCTATGTATTCAACTACTTCGTTTCTTGTTATTGTTGAAACTTGTATGCAGTTCAAGGCCGCCTTGATGGGAGTTATTGGCTTGGAAAGTTTTGGAGTATAGACTAGTTTTTGCTTCTTTGAATACAAGGCTTGTAGACCTAGTCTTTTGGCATCTTGTAGCTTAGAAGTTGTAGTAGTAACGGTTTAGTATAGAGAACCCTATTTATGTAGATTGACAATAGGGCCACCACATGCTTGTTTTGGTGTTTAATTGCATGATATGATGCACATTTTGTCTATGTTGTTAGCATGCAAGAATGAGGATAGTGCTTGACAAAGTCATCAAAACTTGTGTTTGTTTTGTATATCTATTACTTGTTTGTGAGGTAGTAGTTTGATGATGCATTGTGACTACCCCACAAGTTGGACATATTGTTAGTGTGCCAATGATGCTTGCACATTCTGTTGCCCAAGGTAATTCAAATTTCTATATATCATACCAACTTGTAGCATACGATTTTAGTAATGTCTTTCTAGAAGCCATATTTTTCATTTTCCTAGAAGTCATTAATAAGTTCCTATGATTTTGTATCTACATGGAGTTCATTATTGTTTTGTATTGTATTAACATAAATATATATATATATATCCATCGAAATAGTACGATTCTTTCATCATATAGAGCCTTCGAGCTGTGCTAGACTTCCCTCAATAGGTTCAGCATCAGAATCATCTTCAAAAATCATACTAACCTTCAAATTCTTAGCCTTGCACTTGGACTTATGGTCCGGTGACTATTTCTCCCTGCACTTGAAACATAGGCCCTTGGCATACATTTCTTTGAGCTTGTCATTAGACACATGCTTGCCTTGGGTAGGGGATAAAATTTTGGCACTAATATCAATCCTTTTTCCATCAAAGTTATTTTCAGCATTAGATCTGAAATTGGTGCCCTACTTTGGCCCATAAACAATGGGAAAAGTTGGTATCTTGCTGTATGTATTGCTGTGAACATTTATTGGCTTCCCACCATGCTGAAAATTAGTCCTTGCATGCCCATAATGGCCTGATGTCTTTGGGAACTGTGTAGGCTAAAATAAATGCCCTATTTTTGGCTGGAAACTCTTGTATTTCTACCCATAACGCTCAGTCAATTGAATGGCAGCTTGCAAAGATGTAGGCTTCATGGCTCCAACTTCGAATGATAAGGTAGACTCCAAACCAAATATATACTTGTTCAATTTGGCACTATCGGAGACTCCATGAACATACATTGAGAGGTTTAAAAACTGATTTGAATACTCTCTAACCAAAAGACCACGTTGCTCAAGGGCGTACCATTTCTTTTCCAAGCACTCTTTTCCAATGGGAGAGACAAAAACTTTAATCATAGCATTCTTTAGTGCTTCCCACGATAAGAAGTTATGCCCAAAATTCTTGTCATATATCTCCACCAAATATGTGCATAGCCTTCTAAATGAAGGGCTGCAAACTTCACTTTGGCATTTTCGGGCCTTGGATAAAGGAAAAAGTACATCTCCAATTTGTCAAACCACTCCTCCAATTCCGTAGGTGAAGGATTCTCCCCTTTGAAATTTGAGATGACAATTTTCTCTTTATACTCTCTCTCATATTGAGGTGGCTTCCCATTGTGGTGCTCTTGTCCATTATGGTGTTGTTGTACAAAAGAGTTACCAAATGAGCCTTGCCTAGGGAATTCATTATTCCAAGTTCCTTGTGCAAATGGGGCTTGCTGTCCATACTGCATACCATGACCTTGTGACTGGAAATAATGTCCTTGAGGCTATCCTTGAGGCTAAAAATGAGTGTTACCCATATTGAAAGGTTGTCCATGGTACCTTTGATATTGTCCATGCATAGGAGTATTAAATGGTGGTTGTTGCCCACTGTTTTGTTGAGGCTAACCATGATTGGATAAAGGGCTTGGTCTATTAGGCTGGACTTGAGTATGAGGATTGTGTTGTTGCTGTCCATAGGAGTTTGGGGCTGAATTCACATGCCCTTATTCATGCCCACCAATATTAAGTTGAGGGTAGAATTGTTTATAAAATGGATTGCAACCATGGATGTCCTCTTCATGCCTAGAGCTTGCTTGAACCCTATCATGTGGATCTTGCCCATGTGGCTGAGATTAGGCCTTTGATTGATAGGGCTGAGGCTGAAATGAAGTGGGCTGTATAAAATATTTAGCCTTTGACGATTCCCCAATCTCAAATTGTCCTCCCACCTTTGGAGTAGAGGGTTTGGGTTGGTCTTCAGCCAAAGGAGGGTTTGGAACATTAGGACTAGCTATAGGCAACATCTTTTCACTAAAGATAGCCACTAACTTGTCAATAACCATCCTCATACCATCAAAACCTGATTTCATCTCTTTAATATCATTTGAGAGTTGTTGTAGGCTGTTAGAGTTCATGGAAACATGGGACATCTCAACTCCATTCATTGGTTGAAAAACACACACTGTATACACAAGAGAAAGCTCACTCAAGAACACAAGAAGAGAGATGGAGGCCAAAACATTTTCTTACCG
The DNA here is from genome assembly GCF_053477565.2 of Lygodium microphyllum. NCBI lineage: Eukaryota > Viridiplantae > Streptophyta > Polypodiopsida > Schizaeales > Lygodiaceae > Lygodium > Lygodium microphyllum. The sequence goes on along the minus strand of NC_141154.1, from coordinate 109,490,051 downwards.
GTTTTTTTTTCTTCTTCCACACACTATACAATGTACGCAAAGTATATATAAGATACAACATAAAGGAAAGTGGCCTTCTAACTCAAATAGTGCATAACCAACTACACTAATTGACTGGTGCTATATCTTTGCCAGCTGTAGGTAGGTGTAACAACCTAAATATAACAAGTGATAAGTCAGTGGCCATGTGAGTGTCATAATGACCACCAACATGCTAAGTGTAGATGTACAGACCCATCTAGCCAGGCGGTTCATCATCAATGTCCGCATGTGTTGAGCTTGCCATCTCAACATAGGCAGATGGTTGCAAGCTTGATCTACTTAACCATCATAAGGCCTAATTTGAGTTATGCAATAGGGCTCATAATTCAATTCATGCAGAAGCCCAGAAAGCCACATTTAGATGCTATTAGATGGATTATGTGGTATGTAAAGTCCACTATAGATCGTGTGTTATTCTATGAGAAGGATAAGGTCATGAAACTCATTGGTTACACAAATGTGGATTGGGCAAGATGCTCATATGATTGTACATCTACAAGTGATTATGCCTTTGGATTTGGAAGTGGAATGATCAACAAAGAAGAAGCAAGAAGCAACCAATGGTTACATTGTCTAGCACTGAGGTAGAGTACAGGGGTGCTGCATTGGCAGCATGTGAGATTGCATGGTTGCTCAAGCTTACAGCTGATTTGGACATACAGGTGGATGCTCGAGTGACTTTGTTATGTGGAAATATCAGCAGTGTACTCCTGGCAACAAATCCAGTATACCATGCAAGGACTAAAGACATTGAGGTGCACTACCATTTAGCCATAGAGATGGTTCTTGTAGGGAGAGTAGATCTCATGCATGTGAAGACCGATGAGCAAGTAGCAGATATCTTTACCAAGTCTTTCGATAAAGATAAGTTCAGTGTTTTTCGATAGCTACTCGGTGTGTAGAGGCTGTCTTGAGCTTGAGGGGGAGTGTTGAGACTTCAAGCTCATGTGTGTGAGTACCGACAGAGTCTTAGTTGTGTCCAGCTGTAACAGCAAGTGTGGGTCATTAAAAATGTTGGTGGATTAAGGCTATGTGTGAATGGTCTTACAAACTTTAGACTATTGTAATCACTTTAGTTGTATGGGTAATTGAATATGAAGAAAATGAGTGGAGAGCATACAGCTCCTCTCAGTGGCTCCAATCCTTTTGTCTCTGTCTCTCTCTCTTCTAATATTGGTGGGGGGGGGGGGGGGGGAAGGGGGGGTAGGTGCTATGATAGGGGCCCTTAGCTCCACTCTAACAGCCTATGTGCTTGCCGCCATGCGGCTTTAAAGAAGGGTTAGTGGGGGGGGGGGGGGGGGTAGGTGCTATGATAGGGGCCCTTAGCTCCACTCTAACAGCATATGTGCTTGCCGCCATGCGGCTTTAAAGAAGGGTTAGTGGGGGGGGGGGGGATTTGAAGGTGGCACATGTGTGCCCCTCCCCCCATCGAAATCATCGTCCTTTTCGACTTCATATCCTCGGCAACTCCACTATTGCTACATCATCTCCCTCTCCCAGTGTCGATGCCCACTGCAGCTCTATGTTATCATTAACTACAGCCTCTCCTTCAGCTAGCTGGTAGCATGGATGGGGGGGGCACAAAAAAAAAATTTGATTTGATTTTTTTAAGGGGGGTCTCATGGCCCCATGGAAATATTACATCCTTCCCCCCTTAAGGAATCGAGATGCCCTCATCTCAAAAGGAATTGTGGGTATTCTTGGTTGAGAATACTCTCATCAATCCATATGACATATTTTTTTGGATAGTCCTTCCACTGGATGAGGTACTCTTTGAGGGTCCTACTCCTCAATCTCTTTTCTCGAATATCTAGGATTCTATCTAGTAAGAGCTCAAGGACTCCTTGGCTTGGCATTACAACTTGTTGATCATTGAATACATGGCTAGGATTAGATACATATTTCTTTAGTAGGCTAACATGAAACACATTGTGAACCTTTACGTTCTCGGGGAGTTGGAGTTTTTAGGCACTAGGCCCTACTCACTTGATGATCCTGTGGGATCTGCAATACCTTGGACTCAGTTTCTTAAATTCTCCCAATGATAAGGAACTCTTCTTGGGTTGTACACGAATAAAAACCATATCTCCCTAATTGAAGAGTTTCTCTTGTCTATTGAGATCTGCATAGGCTTTCTGTCTATCCTTGGCGGCTCTAATGTCTTGTCTAATAGCCTTGATTTGCTCAATTTGAGGGTGATAGGCTGTACTGAAACAAAGTTGAGTCCCAGCGGTCACTAATGATCCTTCTAGGCAACCCATGGAGTCTAAACATCTCTTTGATGAATAATCTAGCAATATTTGAAGCTTTATAGTTTGTCTTGACTAGAATGAGGTGTGCAACCTTGGTGAGCATGTCTACTATAACCATAATTGAATTGTATCCTCCTTGAATTGAGGGTAACCCAGTAAATTCCCACTTCATTTGGGGAATGTCAAGAGGTTACAACTTCCCAGGCTTCTTGACATGCCTTAATATACTAGCAAGACAAACAACTCATGACATATTTGAGTAACTCGAAAATGTCTTGAAGCACAACTAAACAAAATGAAACGTCATTTCTTTTAAATTAGGCATCACATGAACAATATTTATGAGTTTTGGAGCTAATTAGATTTGGTTAGAAACTTGTCGTACAGCTTAGCACCTTCTGTTGATCAAGAGCACCTTGCAATATATAAAATGGAAAACGAAAATTGCTTGATCACAGTTTGATATGTGGTGTTTTCTATATTTGAATTTTTTTAAAAATGTGTTTTGATTTGGATAGAGAACTTATAATTTGTAAAAGTGTAGTAAGAAAAAAAATACTATAAACATGCTATACAACTAGCATACTGTAGAGCTGGCACAAGTCTCTTCATTGTCTTATGATTATGTAGAAAGGTGCAATTCCCCCATCTTTTGAGATGGTGTGGGCTTTTCTTTGCTTTTCTTTACTTTGCTTTCCTATCGATGATAACAAAAAGGGGAAAAGGTAAAATCTAACTTTGTTAAAAATTGTATATATGACGATTTGTAGTTGCATTTGCTAAATCGAAGCCTACAATGATTAGATAGAAGCAAATGAGTAAATTGCATTAGTTTTAAGTTTAAAATTTTATTTATTTAATGTTAGAAAATAATGACAGTGTAGTTACTACTAGGAACTTTTGGTGGTTCACAGAAAGATATGGTGTATAAGTATTAGTAAATATAAGTATATTTATATCAAATTTCTAATTTACAATTCTATTATTAAATGACTTAAAAATCTAACTATATTAATTACCATAATGGAATTAATTATTTTAATTGATTAACTTAATATAATCAAATTTATTTAATTAACTAATCCATATATAACTTACAAGTAATTGAATACGAACATCTAATTGAATTAAAATAGTTAACTAATCAATTAGTAAATTAAGTAATTAACCCAAAAAATTAATTATTGAATATCAGTTATTAAGTAAGACTAATTAACTATTAGAATGAATTAAGTAATTACAAAACTAACTAATTAGACTATGAGAAACTAAATTCTAACTATTTGAGTGAGTAAACTAGTTATAAAACTAATAACTCATTATTTAAATAAATTAACTAATTATTATATAAATTTACTTTATTTAAAACTAATTTAATTAACTAATTATTTATCAAAATTAATTTAATCAATATTAAATTGATTACCTAATTGCTATAACTAACTAACCTTATACTTTAAGCAACCTATAAAACTATTAAATTAATTAATAACTAAATCACTAAATTTAATTAAATCATGAGATTCAATTTAATTTGCTACAAGTAACTAATCTTATACTTAATTACTACAACTACTACAACAAACCTTATACTTAGTAACACTAATTTAATTTGCTAACTATAAATTAATTACTAACTAAATCACTACTAACTAAAAACCTACAACAACTAAAATTAACCTTATAATTACTAATTAAATCGTTAAACTAACTAGAAACTAATTCACTATTACCTAACAACTAACCTTATACTTAATAACACTAATATAAGTTGCTAAGTATTAAATCAATTACTAACTAAATCACGAAACTAACCTTATAAGTAAATAACTAACCTATTAATAACACTAACTAATTCAATATGATAAAAATCACTAATCACTACAACTAACCTTATAACTAATCACTAACCTCTTAATAACACTAATAAGCTTATAACTGATAACTAACCTTAGTATGTAATTACATCACTACAACTAACCTACTAACCTTGTAACTAATTAATAGCTAACTTGACAACTGCATGATGACAACTCTAGGATGACACAGTGATGCACATACGGGACTCCAACATGGAATGGCACACTAGCATGGATGAGACATAGGATGTCAGAGAGAGAACTAGGGAGAGAGAAAGAGGAGAGAGAAGACTGCAGAAGAGAGAGAAAGACTGCAGGAAGAGAGAGAAGAAGAGTGACGAGGAGAGAGAAAGACTAGATTTAGAGAGAGAGAGAGGAAAGAAGGGGAAGCCATAGAAGTTATGAGCAAGAAGGGAGAGAAAGTCTGTAATTGTATTATTGTGTCCAAAAAGATATGAAAAATTACATCTTCTCTCCTTTTATACCAATGTCAGTGTGACATGGCATAATATCAATGTTATTAACACTAATTTGTTATTCCCAACTTCTTACAATCCATCCCTTCCCAAAAGTTTTTGTCCTCAAAAACAAACCTAGAAACAACTAGAAAGAAGATGGATAGAATAGAGTACTACTCTGTTTTACAGCTTTACAAATGGAAAATGAATGAAAGATGACCACTACACGAGCTGAATTTGAAGAACGGAAGTAAGCCCCAGCTATATACATGATTTGAAATACTTCAAAAGCAAATGGAGCCATAAAGTCTTCAATAGATAATCCCAAAACAAAGTAGACAACTTGCTGAATAAACAGACCCTGCTGGACCAAATCTACCATAACTTTTGGTAGGAGTGTCCAAATGAGACGTACCATATATCAAAACGAAGCTCTTGTACTTCAAGCCTATATGGATAGCTTAACTCTGAAAATTAGGTACGATAAAAACTATTCTAAAACAGTGTGCTGTCTTGAACCAGTCTGCATCATTACTAGCTCCATAAGCAATAGGCTTCAACCACCAATGTCTCCCTCAAGTATGGATACTCATCCAATATAGAATCAGGTCTCCAAGAAGCCTCTTCAGATGGTAAACCTCTCCATTTTATCAAATATTCCACAATAGAACGTGATCAAAGCTTCTTTTCACGCTGACCTATAAAAGCCTCTGGGATGTACTGAATAAGACTATCTTCATCAATGGGTGGCAACTCATCAACTATCTCCACTGGATCACCATAATAGGGCTTGAGCTGACTAACATGGAAGACGTTATGAATCTTTGTAGAAGAGGGAAGCTGTAGTTTGTATGCCAAATCTCCAATTCGCTTGAGGATCCTGTAAGGGCCATAAAACCTGTGGGCAAGCTTATTACTAGATCCATCTTTTAACGTAGAGTACTTGGATTTGGGCACCTTCAACAAAACCACCTCTCCTTCTTGGAACTCTAAAGGCCTCCTCTTCTCATCAGCATACATCTTCATTTGATCTTGAGCCTTCCTTAGATTCACCTTGCATTGCTGAAAAAGGGTCTGCATTCTTTCCAACTCCTCCTTCCCATGAGGATTGATCTTTTCATTAAAGATGACTGTGGGTAAGGGCACCTTGTAACCATATAAAGCCTCAAAGAGTGAAACTCCTATGCTCGCATGAGTGGAATTGTTATAAGCAAACTCAGCCAAGTGTAACCAAGAATCCCATGAGGTTTGGACATCATAGCAAAAATGGCGAAGATAAGTCTCCAACCATTTATTAACTCTCTCTGTCTGTCCATTAGTTTGAGGATGATAAGCCGTAGATGGAGCCAATTTAGTGCCCATAGATGTAAATACTGCCTGCCAAAAGTTACTCATAAACTTTGAGTCTCTATCATGGACAATCACCTGCAGTAATCCATGTAGTCTAAAAATATGCTCCATAAACTGGTTGGCCACTTGAGAAGCAGTAAACTAAATCTTGGTTGGGATAAAATGAGCTGCCTTGGTGAGTCTGTCTACCACCATATAAATACTATTCCACCCCTTCTTGGTAGTAGGTAAGCCAATAATGAAATCCATAGTAATATGAGTCCATTTACCCGTAGGAATAGGCAATGGCTGTAACAAACCTCCTGGCTTATGGGTGCTGTTCTTATTTTGCTGACAAGGCATACACTTCATAACAAAGTCCTTGACATCTTTCCACAGTCCTTTCCAATAAAAGCTTTTGCTGATCCTGTCATAGGTCTTGCAAAACTCCTAAGTGTCCAGCTAGAGGCAAAGAATGTAACTCCTCCATAATTTTCCGCTTAAAAGAAGAAGTAGAGGGAATAACAATCTTGCCTTTCCACCAAATAAGACCATTTTTAAGCTGGTAATGCGAGTTTTCTTTCATAAGACCTTGCTATAATTTCTGAAAGATTTGGCTGAATTCCTCATCTAAAAGATAGGCCTCCTGTAGTTTTCATTATGTAATTATGTCATAGCTGAAACTTTGCAGGCCCACATACGAGAAAGAGAATCAGCCACTATGTTATCTTTGCCCCTTGTATGAGTGATGTCAAAATCATAATTCTGTAATGTAGCTACCCAACGACGTTGCTTTGGAGTGAGATTTGACTGAGTAAGGAAATACTTGCGTACCCTGTGATCATTGCATACAAGATAGCCAACATCTCCTGGTCATAAACATTCATGGTCATTTCCTTAACTGTAAGCTTACATCTCTCAAATGCAATTACTCCATGCTCCTGAAGCAAAACAACCCCAATGCCACGGCCACTAGCATCACACTGTATAGTAAACTCTTTGGAGAAATCCGGGCATACTAAGATAGGAGCAGAAGTAAGGAGTTCCTTTAACTGGTTGAAGCTGCTATTTGCAAGAGCATCCCAAAAGAAAGCCTCCTTCTTCAATCTGTCAGTCAAAGGAGCTGCAATTGCCGCATAATGCTTTATAAATCGGCGATAGAATGAAGATAGACCAAGGAATCCTCTAAGAGAGGTAGTAGTAGTAGGCGTTGGCCAATCTCTTATGCATTGCACCTTCTTGGGATCAGCCTGTATTCCTTTTTCACTGACAATATGTCCCAAGTATTCCACTTCAATCTGCATGAAAGAGCACTTCTTCTCCTTAGCAAAAATCCTATGATGTCTCAATACATCAAAAACCCTCCTCATATGTGCCAAGTGATCATGTAAAGTCTTGCTATAGATCAAGATGTCATCAAAGAACACCAAGACAAACTGAAAGAGGAAAGGTTGCAAGATCTTATTCATCAGGCTTTGAAAGGTAGTTGGAGCGTTTGTAAGCTCAAATGGCATCACCAAGAAATGATAGAGCCCACGATCAGTCCTCAAAGCAGTCTTGACTTCATCACCCTCTCGCATGCGAATCTGATGATACCCTAATCTCAAATCAATCTTAGTGAAGAATCGAGCCCCCTTAAGCTCATCAAGCAAATCATCAATCCTGGGTATAGGATATTGGTTCTTCACTGTTATCTTATTGAGATCCCTGTAGTCAATGCACATTCTAAAAGATCCATCTTTCTTTTTTACTAACAGGAAAGGAGATGCGTAAGGTGAAGGACTTGGTTCAATGAATCCCATTTCAAGAAGTTCTTTGATTTGCTTGGCTACTTCCTCTCATTCACACTTTGATCATTTGTAAGGTGGCTTATTGATTGTCTTTGAGTTGGGCTCCAAATCAATGGGGTGATCCACTGCTCTCTTAGGAGGCAATGAAGTAGGTACTTCAAACAAATCTCTATACTCCTCAAGAAGAGCTGTCAAGGCTGGATGGTTTACTGAATTATTGGGCTGATCCTGTGTTTCTTTATTCAAATGCAAAACAAATATTTGTGAGCGCTTCTTGTACTCTCTTTTGAGTTGTTGAATGGTGATAAGCTGAAAATCTGATCTACTAGGAATTCCCTGTAAATGGATAAGCTATCCATTGGAGATAAACTCCATATATAACTATGAGAAATCCATAGTGATCCTGCCTAATGTCATCAACCAATCACAACCGAGTACAATATCTATGGGCCCCATTTCCAAAGTGATCAGGTTTACTTTGGCTTCAAAATTTTCAGCCAATTGCAAAGAAACTTGTGGGCAAATCTGTGTACTAATTTCTTCTTCACCATTAGCCACTTGAACTCTAATGGCATGCTATAAGTTTGTGGGAACACAATTTAACTTGTCCATGATGGACTTATTCACAAAACTATGAGTACTGCCACTATCTATCAAGATGAACACTGGCTTTCCACATATGCTTCCCTTCATACGAAGTATATTAGGGCTCTTAGATCCCGTCCAAGTATCTATAGAGATAGAACAATTAGTGGCAGCAAGCGACTCATCACAAGATCCACCGGGGTCAAACGAAACATTTCTACCTGGATCAAAAGGAAAAGAGTCAGCTGGATCATAAAAATACTCCTATCCAACTTCCTCCTCAAGATCTTCATTTTCAGCATTAAATGCCACTACATTAGCTTCATCTATGTCATCTTCAAAATCCTCAAAGACCAACATACTCTGAAGCTTAGGTTTGGCATTTTTGTATACACACTTTGAAGCATGATCAGATGTATACTTTTCCCTGCACTTGAAACATAAGCCTTTGTCCTTCCTTTCTTTGTAAAGATCCACGAGAATAGATTTGGGATTTGTATTAGATGAAATAGACTTAGGCTTGTTGTCCCCCTATTTGAAATCAACTTTTGGACTGTTTGCTATCCTAAAATTACGTTGAGACCTAGAAGCATTAAATGGAGGATAAGTTGGTACCCGTAAGCTCCCATTAGGCACATGATTACTGCCGTAAGTGTTATCAACTTGTCCCTGCTTTAAAACAATCCTTGGCTGTCCAAAACCAGGCTAAAATGAAGATTATTTTCTATACTTTCTTCCATAGCGCTCCGCAAGCTCAATAGCCTTAAAAAGTGAAGTAGGATTTTGTGCCATAACATCAGCTGATAAAGATGGCTCCAGGCCATACATAAACTTGTGAAGCTTAGCCTCATCACTGATGCTTTCCACATACATGGTCAAGTTGAGGAATTGGTTTGTATACTCTCTTACACTTAGGCCCCTTTGTTCCAAACCATACCATCTCCGTGCTAACTTCTCTTTCTCAAGAGGCGAAACAAAGACTTCAGCCATAAGTGCCTTGAAAGCTTCCCAATTCTCTACAAGTATATTTTCTTTCTTGATATACCTCCACCTAGTATGGGCAAATCCTTCTAGATGCAAGGAAGCAAAGTAAATCTTCATATCATCAGTTTTAGTGTATATATCAAAGTAGGACTCCACCTTAGAGGTCCATTCCTCTAAATTAGATGGTGAAGATGACTGGCCATTAAATTTGGCTAAAACAATTTTATCCTTAAACTCCCTTTCATGAAAGGGTTGTTGTCCCAAAATTGGCTGATCAGGATTACCAAGTACAGAACCTCCAAATTGAGACAGAAATCTTCCAACAGGTGGCTAAGAATTACTATGTAATCTTCCTATTAGTAGAGCACCCCTAGAATTTTGAGTATGCAGTCCAAAAGCTTGAGTATTGGCCCCATTCAAACTACCCAAATAGTCATCATGCCTCTGTGAAGCTTCTCCTACTTCATATTGACTATTTGGAATGCCTCTTTTTCCAATAATCCCATTTCCATGACCATTTTGGTTAGATGGCTGAAGTGGGACTGAAGGGCCACTGTTTGAACAAGCATTCTCATTAACTTCTCTTGATGCCATTTGCAACTACATGAATTTAGAAATTTGTGCCATAAGTTGTTCATTGGATTCCACCAACTTATCAATAGAAGCCTTGGTTTGATCAGTAGATAGAACCATCTGCTCCATTCTTGACAAGATGGCCTCATGTCGTTCCCTATGTCTTTGTTCATGGGCACACAAAGTATTATTGAGTATATTGACTTCTCCTTATTGTTGAAGCTCTTCAGGGTTCTCTTGAAGTGTACTATCCATCATGGAATCTCTGATTTGCTAAGCATAATCTTCATGGACCTTATTTTTGCATTTATGTCCGGCTATATTAGTGCAGTCCTGTAGTACCCCCTGTCAGAAAAACGGCTATAACTTTTGCTAGGGAGCTCCGATTTCAGAAATTTTTAGTGCAAATCGAAGCTAAGAATGCCCTCTTTGAGATGAGCTATGGCACACATAACAGTTTTAGGACAGAAAATTTTGTAGCTAGATTTCAGAGTTTGAACTGTCCAGTCCTGCACCCTGTCTAGACCTGTAAGTGCCCTGTTTTGACCCTGTAATGCAAGATAGTAACCCCAAATGGCTATCAAACCCTGCAAAAGGGTATATAGGACCTATGGATACCCTGTAGTACCTGCACCTGTGCTTTAATAATGAATGGTGTACCTGTAACCACCTGTAAGTATCCTGTAAGTGACCTATAAATTCTCTGTTTTACCCTGTTTTAGTCCTGTAGGTACTTGAGCCCTTGGAAAGTCTTCAATCTTCAATTCTCCACTCGCTGTACCTGTGTGAGGGATAAAATGGCATGACAGGCTCCCTAAACGGGCTCCGAATCACCGGGAGGTGGGCAAAGTTCCCCCCGGGTCGATTGGTTGCACCCCTTCAGGATCTTCGATAGTGAGGGAGGGTCACCTCTCTTTTGTCCCACTATCTCCCCCGGCATCCACCTTTTTCCTCGGTGGAAATATCAACATGGCAAAGGCTAGTGTTCTAAGCAATCAGCATGATATGCATTTTTGAAATATTCATTCAGCCTTTCATGAGATGCAATTGAATGAGATTTTGAAAAATTGGGATAGGAGAAGGGTCTTACCAATGCAATTCAGTGACTCACTGATTGCTAGTACTTACCCTTTTACAATATTTCAGCTTGGGTGAAAGAATTTCAACAAAACAAATCAAGGTTATGCATCAAGCTGATCAAATGATACCTATGATGAAGTAATGATTGAATCAAAATGAAATTCAATGGAATAGGCTGGAATCAATGAGAATTAACACTAATCTCTGATTTATTGATCAATCCAATGTATTAATTGATCAATAATATCCCATCAACGTGGAAAAGCCAATAGCAATTGGATTATTGAGAGATTTCAGAGATTAGTAAAAGAGAATACCTTCATTAAGCTTGAAGAATATGATTGATCCCATTGATGCAAAAGTTCTTCATAATCCCTCATAAATCCGTCATAAAGCTTGAAATCTCCATAGAATCAGTCCATACAAGCTCCAATATGATGAAATCCCTGAAGAATCAATACTCCAGCCTTGCTTGAATACTTGAACATCAAAGATTCAAGCCCCTTGATGAAAAGCCCCAAAATAATTCTTCCATTTGAGCTCCAATGTCATGCACGGGCTGAAATCTCCTCAATGTCTTCAATCTTGGAGTCTATCGAGCTTGTACTTAGCATTACAGAAGCCTTGGAGGTCAGGGAAGTCCAAAATTTTGAGAAATTTGAGCTTCCAGGTCTGTGGCTATGGCTGCCTTGCTGTGTATTAGGGTTTTGAGCAAAAGAATGGCTAATCAGGGTTCTTTTGTGGTGGCTAAAGATTGTTGTCAACCAGTGCTTGATGAAGCCTTCAAGACCTTTGATCAATGAGCTGAAGATTTGGAGCAGACTGAGCAGGGAGAAGGAGTAGGAAAATCAACGCATTTTTCGGTGCATTTTTCGAGCTGTTATCTGGCACATACTCTGCATCATGCATCAACCATGGTACTCCTCCTGAAGCTCATGCAGCAAGGAACCTTTGCCCCATGCTTTGACAGTTAGAAATGTTCAGCAGAGAGAGATATTTGGAATTTTCTTGACAGCCACCATGGAAGCTTCAGCCAAAAGCTTGAAAGAGAGAGAAGAGAAGCTCTCTTTTGAAAAGTAACTGTAGTTTAGCCTCTAACTAAGCCCGGTTAACCATCCTTTACCCTAGTTACCTCCATTTTTGCATGATGTTTGATGACATCCTGCCATTTAAGCCATTATCCACCATATCTGACCTTGGATATCTCCAGATGTAGTCTCTTACTAACTGTAGATGTCCTGCAGCACTCCCTAGTCACTATCTTGTACCATTTTTGTCTGAAATTGATTTTGAAATAGGAAAATGGGACTGAAAATGGAAGAAAAGAATGGATCAAAGACTCAAGCTCTGATACCACTTGTCAGAGAGAGAACTAGGGAGAGAGAAAGAGGAGAGAGAAGATTGTAGAAGAGAGAGAAAGACTGCAGGAAGAGAGAGAAGAAGAGTGATGAGGAAAGAGAAAGACTAGATTTAGAGAGAGAAAGACAGGAAAGAAAGGGAAGCACAGAAGCTGTGAGCAAGAAGGGAGAGAAAGTCTGTAATTGTATTATTGTGTCCAAAAAGATATGAAAAATTACATCTTCTCTCCTTTTATACCATGTCAGTGTGACATAGCATAATATCAATGTTATTAATACTAATTTGTTATTCCCAGCTTCTTACATAGGAAGAGCGGAACACACGAACGGGCATGGATTGTGGAAGCACTACGACATGCACCGGCATGCAACAATGCCATGCTAGGCATGCATGGAAGTGAACGTAGGAAACACGTCACCCACGCCCACTTGCATGGTTTGTCTATCTCCTCTACTACTCTATAATGTATTCTTCCTTGATCATGTCTGTCTGGTCGAGGCCTCTTAGTAGTAGCTAGCTAGATATTAAGCTTTCATGGAAGCGAACACCAGCTTTCTTTATTTTATTCACGAATGATAAACCTAAAAGCACGAACCAAATGGAAAACCCGAAATAACCAACTAAAAAACCAAAAAGTTTCAAATAGAAAGTGTCAAAAAAAGGAGAAATTTAATGAGATTTTTCCTCCTGGAAGTGTTTTTTCAATAAAAAGAATATTAGTGCTCAATTTTTGTCCTCTTTAGGATTCCTTCTCTCAACCACAATTGACTCAAGTTTTGAGTTCTCTCAGGTGGATGATTGCCAACTCTTGAGTGGAGGATTGAGTGCGGACGATTGTGGACAAGTGGATAATGGTTATCTCGCTGATTTGAAACTACATACTCTCCCCTCCTCTTCTCATGCTCGAGTATACCCTTCTAATACACCTCACCTCTTCTTGAACCTTCCTTCTACACTCAAGTGCATGCCCCTGAGTGCTTCACTCGAGTGGGTGGTTGCTTTGTGTTAATGACTGTGAGAGAGCACAACTATTCTATAAATTGTTCTTGTATATATGTATGTTGTCTACTCATAACCCTAATGATATATATCGATTATGGGCTAATATCAACTCATGTCCATAATGAAATACAAATCCACAATTGATGTATCTAGTAGTTATGATTTGGATCTATGAACCTTGGATGCTTTTAAGAAAGATCTGTTTTAACCCCTACATCGTGAACCCCCTATTTTCATAGCTATTAATTCTTCTCTTCTTTGTTACAAGTTTGGAATTTGTTTCTCCTTGTCTTGAGCTCTTCTTACCTCAGCCCCAGGCTTACTTGTGGCCATACACGGAAAATCCTTCAACATCTTTGGTAAATCCAATGTCAAAGGACAAAGAAAGAGTTTTGCAAGATAGATAATGTAGTGCAATCAAATGGCATAAGACAATTGCTTTAGACCTTCATTATATATTTACAACAACAATATTAATTGTAGAAACAATAATAGTTGCAATTATAATGACAACAAAGCCTAAGCTTGCATCAATTGTGACAAAAGCATTGTAGACTGTGAAAAATGAGGCAGAAACGTATCAAAGCGTTTGAAGGTCTATGTAGAAAAATTAAGTTTTTTTGGGATTCTTATGGTGAATTAGATGGATCACTATTTTGTGCAAGTTGCAGTTCATGAACTCAAGCCCTGCATAAATAAAAATTATGTGGTTTGGGAAAGCTCATGGGATGATTTCAAGAAAGCTAAAAGAAGACACTTTATAAAAGTTACAAGGATGGTCACAAATACGGTATTCTTGGACTAGGTTGTGAAGCCCACCAAGGGTTTGCGATAATGGAGTTGCTTCATGAATTTGAGTAGATATATGCCTAGTTGGATGACACAATGCAAAGTCTCTTGAATGAAAAATTATTATGTTATTCATTCAATTGGCAAACTCTACACTATTACAGTCGATTCTTGAGCTACTTTTGGAGGATGAAACTATAGAGCAAGGACTAAAGTTATATAGGAAATATGCAAAAGTTACTATGTCTATGATGGTGAAGAATGAAAGGAGAAGGAGAAATATGCATGTAGGTGATGTTCCTTGTTGCAAATAAAAAAATTGAGCAAATAGATAAACGACTAGTTTGTACTATGGATCTAGTGAAGGATGATGTAATAGATGAGTTAGTGAAGGGCATGCAAGACTTACACAATTAAAAATTGTAAAATAGGGAGAAAAGGGTAGTCTACAAGAGTAAAGGTTTAGACTTATGAGGTCTTTTTGTGCAAATGCATTTGATGCGATAGTACGAAGCATGAATGGAAAGATTGCAATATGTTTTCTTCAAAGATTAAACAATTCATTTGTGTCAATTTGGATTGCCACTCATTTTGAACTTTGGAATGGGTGGTATGCAAAAATTAGTAGATAAAATGGCTATAAATAATGCATGTGTTGTAATAGAGGTTGCAACTTGTGGCGTGTAGATTGAGAATATATCCACAAGAAGAATTTCATATGTGAGACTATGTTGAGCAAGAAAATAGGTCCTTGGTCACATGCAATGCATACTACATAGTAAGAGAATATTCATAGATATGAGCTAAACAAGGTACACAATTGTATTTGATAAATAATAGGATGGGATGCTCCAATTGATTCTTTCTCTATCTATACATATCTTGCCAAAACTTAAAAACCAAGGCTATTCTAAAGAACAAGAGAAAGTGAGATGACAAGAATATAGGGATACCAAAGAGGGCTACAAAGGAGAGTGGTAGGCATGAGTTTGATTAGCCTCCTTCACCTAGGATATCTATGAAAGATATATCAAAAAGGGAGAAGAAAGATCATGGTAAATTGTAAGGCAAATGGCTAGGTTACAAATTGCAATCTAATATAGAGATAGCTACTAATTTGAAGAAGGTTTTGGAAGAGTGTATTCTGAATAGTAAAGTGGAATTCACCTTGGGTAAACTTCTTGGAATTTTGAGGCAAGAATCTCATGGAGGAGATTTTTGATATTATAAGGAGAAACTAACAGTTTGTTAGAGATCCAACTCATGCTACATTTAATGAGAAGAAGAACCAAGCTTACAAGATATACAAGAAATGTAGGTAGATAATGAGGATGCTAAAAATTCAATTGTTGATATTGTAATTATAATTACTGATGCTAAAAATGTAGTTGTTGATATTGAATATAGTGGTTTCCAACCATACCTCGTGAGGAGTGCATCAAGTACATTTTAGTGAAGATGAGGTAATATATGTTATATCTAAAAGCCCTTATATACAAAAGCACTAGGCTAGAGAAACTATTGACATACTAATAAAACTATGGGATCTTGAGGTGTATTGTATTGCTTTAATTGATAATGGATTTGAAATCACTGTTCTGATTAGAGAGTCTTTATGAAAATGGTAGATAGCTAGTGCATATGGAGTATGAATGGAGAATGAGGACTACTAATAATGCACTTGAGGACTTGTATCCAACATGTCCAAATGTCAAAGTTACTATTGGGGATGTTTAAAATGAGCAATACTTCTTTATATAGGATATATCTTCATATCATGTGATCCTTGGGTAGCCATACATTATAGCAATATGCATGGAAGTCAAAGTTTTAAATGATCGTTTAGCATACGGAAGATTTGGAAGCTGCAATGAAAAGCAGGATGTGTAATTTCTTATTATTTGTATCAATCATTCAAGAACTTATGATAATATAAGAGATCATCATTTGCAAATTGTGCATAATGTGATAGCATGATCAAAGAGCTATCAAGATTAAGAAGACTAGGTTTTGTAGGGCCTAAGTTTACTACAATCTATTTCTAACTTTTACGCAACTTTAGATTTGCATTAACATACTTAGTTTAGTAACATCCAACTATGGTTTCATAATATCCCTTTTGGCTTTTGTGGTAAGTTTTGTTGAGCTACATATATTCTAATAACCTAGGAGGTTGAAATTGTATAGAGACAAAACTAAGTAAGTTTTCAAGTATCACTTGTTCAAGGAGATGTTAAACCATGCTTGAGAAAAAATAACTTTGATGTGCTTATGTTTATTATAATAAGTTAGGAAGTTGAAATTGTAGAAAGGAAAAACTCACTATATTTTCAAGGATCGTTTATTCAAGGAGATGCTAAACTGTAATGTAGGAAAAAGCCTTGTAAAAATAACCTACACTAAGACTTGTAAATACTACACTATCTAGACTTGGGGAAAGGACTATAAATAATTGAGGAAGTGCTATTGTAGAGGTCGTTTGTCATTTGATCAATAATACTTTGCGAGTTAGTTCTGATTTCTTGTCCTTGTCAATTTTCTTAGGTTAGGACAATTTAGGCTATGGCTTCAAGCCATTTTTGTTATAGCTAGATTAAATCATTTTGAACTATCTGGTTAAATTTGGCTAGTCTAGGTTTCCTTCTTTTCATTGGTGTTAGAGATGTAATTGGATCCAATTGGTAGGCCATTTTTAAGCTTTAGATATGGACTTGTTTGTAGTTAGAACATGTAATTGGAGTTACAATCTTAGTTGATGTGTCTAGTCTAGCTAGGACAATCTTAGTTAGAACATGTAATTTGAGTTACAATCTTAGTTGATGTGTCTAGTTTCATTGGGGTAAACTTTTATAGTTAACCATAGTTACATTTGGAGCTATTGAAAGCTTTTAATGGTAGCGGCTTCACTGATTTGGTAAGTGATAATCAAATCTAGAGCTATTTTGAAGACCATAAGGACAAAGAAGAGCTACATGGAGATAGAAGCAACCAAAAACTCGAATATGTTTTGGTTATGAGAGATGGAGTTTAAGGCATATTTTATGACATTTTATAGCATTTTTTGCAAATTCGTAAGGCATTTTTGGTGGAAAATGAAGATTTAAAGCTTCAAATTTATTGTTGGTGGAAAGCATTTGAGGCGCATGATGCTAGTCATTTTAAAGCTAGAGGCAAAGTGAAACGGAAAATCAAGTCTACAAACAAGAAAGAAGTATCTAGCCATCGTTTGGATATTAATTCCATGCGTTTGAGGTGGAGTTTAATGCCAAGAGACCTAAATTCATTGAGAAATGCAATTTGGCCAGCCAAGGAGTTGAAAAAGGACCAATATTTGAATAGATGGACCAATTTTAATGAGGCATTGTCCAAAGGGAAAAATCACAATCCAAAAAACATGCAAAGAATGAATGAATCATGGAGAGAGAGAGAGAGAGAGACAGAGGTAAGAAAAGTGGGCGCCATATTTCGTGGCTTCTATTGATCATGTCACATGGGATAAACATCATTTGTCACAAGAAACATGAAGAACATGTCCTTTTCTCCATCCTATATGCACTCATGTAAATTTTATGGCTTGATATGAAGAATTAAGAATGTTGGGTTTTTAGTCTTTCTCTCTCTTATGCATTTTAGCCTTTCTCTCTACTCCCTTCCCATACACAAACATGCAAATAATGAATGAATCATGGAGAGAGAGAGAGAGAGAGAGAGAGAGAGAGAGAGAGGTAAGAAAAGTGGGCACCATATTTCATAGCTTCTATTGATCATGGCATGTGGGATAAGCATCATTTGTTGCAAAGAACATGAAGAATAGGTCCTTTTCTCCATCCTCTATGCACTCATGTAAATTTTATGGTTTGATATGAAGAATTAAGAATATTAGTTTTTAAGTCTCTCTCTCTCCTCTACATTTTAGTTTTTCTCTCTCCTCCCTTCCCACACACATAATGACAACTTTTATGACAGGAAGGGGGTTGGGTACAAGAGAGGGAGAGATGGTTGGAGCGTGGTAAAGATTGATCATGAAGCATAGCTAGAGCATGCCAAGAGGCTTTAAAGTGCATTAGCAACTTTGGATAGCATTAGTGGCCTTGGACTTCATACGAGGCAACACAGAGTCAAAGAAAGGCTTGAACTTAATTTTTAGCACTTCACATTCATTGTTCGTTGTTTTTTTAATTTATTACGAAATAAGTAGCTAAAAATTAACAAATTAAAAAATATGTAAAAATGATAAAAACTTACTAATAATTAGTAGTATGCTAAGAACTATTTAAGAAACCAAAAAATATAAAAACATTCCACATGCATTCTTAAAATATCAAAAAGTAAGGGTTTCTATATCCAAATATGGTGTTCTAAGTGTGCCAAGTGGCGCTAGAATTCTAAAATATCACTGAAATTGATCGAATTTTGAATACATTATGTATAGACTATTCATGTGCTATTTGTTTGGCATGAGTTGGGATACTCAGTGCGCCTCCGAGTTTATGTAATAATGATGCATATTGTTAGAGTATATTTATGGGAAAACATTGAAGGATTACTTGCTGAATCCACACATTGGTTTCTACATTAATAATGATTGTGCACCTTTCATTCACTTTAAGCATACAAGTATTATTATATTGACGCATTGCAATTGTATTCATTTGATAGAGTGTGTGAGGAAACTCAAGCTGGCTCGATACAAGGTTCACAAAGGTTAAGTCGTGAAAAAGAGTGAAAAAAGCTTATCACTCTGTGATATAAGATGAGGATCAATTGGTCAATCCAGTCAATACGCTCGTGATTAAAGGCCACGACAATCAGCCGGGGAGGAGTCTGTGTGTTGTTACGTTCATGTAGCGTGCTAGTAGACACCTTATGTCGGGAATTCCTATTTAGAGTTCCAAGGAGGCAATTAGTTGAATAGACTATAATGTAATATGTTAGGATTTGGAGTGAGTTCTTCTAGCTATAACCAATCGCTCAGCACTAGACGGCTATGGGAGTGGTTATGTGAGCTTGGGGTGTCAGACAGCCGCTATCCGGCTTGTTTTAGGTCACAACAGACTGCCATGAAATTTCTCTATTCATAACTCTTCTCTCCTTTTGATAGCGTACCATAATGATGACCTTTGGTACCATGATGTTCACAGGCTTGATATGCAGCTCCATTACTTCAGATTTCACCACGTATTCACGACAACAGGGCAAATCGTCCATTAGAGTTCACGACTCTTGCTATAGTTCTTGCTCATAGGAAGCAGGGCAGCAACAGCTTCCAAGCTTGGACAGTGGCACCATAAACAACTACCTTGTCTAGATTGATGCTCATCTTTGCATCCTGGACAGCAGCATGCCTCAAGGATTATCTATTACAGGCTTGATTCGCATCTCTTTTTCCTTCTTGGAAGAGGTTTCGAGAAGCACTAAGAATTGGAAGGAAAATCTGAAGGAACAAATGCAACACAGGAAAATCTGCACCAAGTATAATGGATACAATAGCTATATAAGCAGCAGTAGCATCTTTGGCATATATATGCAAGAGCAGCAGCAACTCACACAGCAGCATCATCTCTTCATCCACTTCTTTTTCTAGCGACGTACAATGATGTGTGTACATGACACACACCAGATTTGATTCGGATGCAGGTAGCATAGAGTGCGCTGATTTACAGGTAGCAAGTAGGTAGCACAGAAGGCGTTGATTTATAAGCAGCAAGTCAGCATGCGTGTTTTGCTTGAATCAGCCCCTTAATCATTACTGATCAGTGCTGATAGAAAAGAAGTTGCTGAAGAAGGAGAGGTCAATGCTGCGAGAGTAGTTCCTTCAACAAAGAAGGTGCTAGGAGTTGTTGAGGATGACATCGAGAATCTCTGCAGCCGGCTAGATATCAATGAACTCCGGCGATTATGTGATGATACAAGAAAGAAGGACTTGCAGATTGATGAACTCTGGTGCTTATGTGATGATACAGAAAAGGACTTGCAGGAGGGGGCAAAGATTGTGAAGCATGTCCTCGGGCTGAAAACGTCTTCCTCTATTTCCAATGGTTCATCGATTGCAAAGTGAAAGATAGAATCAGATGGACATGAGGAAGGCAGGCTGCCTTTCAGTACGCTCAATGCTGGAGAAAAAAAAGGGTGGAGCTAGTAGGAGGTAGACCTATTGTGGAAAGCTATGCAGAAACACCCTAGTAAGGGCAACAGCAAAAATGACTGCAGATTGATCCGTTTTCCAGAACCACTGCAAAATGCACTGTCTATAGGACAGTGTAGTAGAAATCAATGAGTTAACTCAGTCATGATTGCTAACAGAAGCTTGTGCTTACTCATCATTACAGAAGGCAATAGCCTGCGTGTTTTAGGTAGCAAACTGCCTGCATATGCTCAGAATTTGTTGCTGCAACCATTACTATTGTAGGCCCAGGCAATGGTTGGCATCGGTGTAAGGGAATTGGTTTACCTGCTGTGCTTGGTGCTGCTATAATTGCACTGTACATACTGGTTGAAGGACAGCATATACTCAGGACATCATGTGCTCATTTTCTTGATAGATAGCATGGATTTTTGGACAGCATCAGGATCTTTTAGTTTTCATGATGCATTTACAGGCCTACAGGGCAGACTCCAACTGGGTGAAGATCTCTGCAACTGAATCATCTTTATCATCATAATGATCAGAACTGAATCATCATTATAATCATAATGGTCAGGATATCCTTCTTGGTGTTCCTGTAAGAGCAACCAATTTGGCACTGATAGTAAGGCCGGAGATACAGATACCACAGTGTCATGGCCAGATTATGCATAAGCTTTAGTTCAAACCAGCAGTTGTGGCAAAATCTAGAGCTCACAACAAATTGATGGAAGCTACTTGACCGTTTACAATGCAACCATTATATTACATGTGCCTGGAGCATCATGAAGGTAGCAGCAGTATTTTGATGCAACAGTCATCGCAAGACTATAATTCTAGAATGCACAAATCTACAATTCTGGGAATATTGTGGAGAATTCTCCTTAGTATGACTGCCTAACACATATTATGTTGCATCAAGGAATAGATTGGGGTGGCAACAAATTTGACACTGTTCAGAGGTATGGTTGGGAGTGTACAGCAGTCCCACTGCTTGGGTTCAAAATCCTGACATGCTGTAGTTTCAACCTGCTTCAGTAGGTGTTTTGATGGCTACAATGGAGAGAGCATGAAGCCACTTTGAAGCCCTTCTTTCGGAGAGATGATCTTGAGGTTGACGTGTGTTTCAATCATTGCCTTATACCCCAGCATGGCCTGCAAGTAAATTCTGATGACACTTTGAAAGGGGAAACCTCTTGCTGTTCCACCTTCAAAGAAATTTTTGTCTGGTGAAGAAAGTTTGAGCAAAAGCCTGACTTCGTTAGATATTTCAGCAGTAGCTGAAGGGAAAGCAAACTCTGCAAATTCGTCTACCTCAACTGCTACTACAGTTTATTCTGCTTTGGCATCTGCTTCCAGTTCCCTTTCTACATATGCAAGAGTGCTTTCAAACCTACTGAAGAACTCGTAGAGATCATGATTTGTGCCTACAAGCATTGGTATGTGCAGAGCTGTTGACTGATGTATCCACACAATGTGATGATGAGAAATTGACATCTGCTCATTTACCAAGCAATATCGTTCAAGTACAGTTCATGCTGTTTACAACAGTCTGAGTATAAAATAGCCATTCAGATCACTAGGTCACACAAGAGAGGGTCACTCCAGGAAGTCTGGGCTAGATCAGTAGTGCAACAACCAAGCTATTAGATATTAGTAGCAGGTGCAGCTCTTGCAAGCAAGGGAGTATTTTCAAGAAGTCATACAATTAGATCAATATGCTAAATGCTGAAGAAAATGGGGGACATGATTGTCAGGGACATAAGGCAACTGAGGGAAGTGGTTGATCATTTTAGCCACATGCTAGATTCAAAGCTTGACAAAATGATTACTTTGGCTACTTACCACAACATGGAATCAAATCTTCATAAACTGACTGATTTGGTTAATTCATTGGCTGATCAGTCCATTCACAATTCAGACCATTTAACTTCCAGTGAGTTTTTTCCCCATGACTGTCAACAACACTATTATGGGCAGCAACAACCATATAGTGGTACATCATATGGGCAGTCATATGCTAGATTTTCTTGCACACCTTCACCTAATGGGCAGCATCATGATGAGTGTACATATGATGATCATGGTCTTGGGAATGATATATGCTATGCACCTTGCTATAATGATGGTCAATGCTTAAATGTACATGGACAGCAACATTATGGGTAGCAGCACTATGCTAATGGGTATGGACAGCCATCATTTGATCTTGGGCAGCAATATGGTGATTATGTTCATGATGGTTGTGGATTTGGCCAAAATGCATGCTATGAATATTGTCAAAATTTTTGACAGCACTCTTGTGAATCTAGATAGTAGCATAGCTACTATGAGCATTATAATAATGATCATTTTTATGAGGATGTGTTTACTCAGCAGTAAGGTTCTTATGAGGAGTTCTATCGGAATGCAGATCATACTACTTTTGAGTGATATCCCAATGAGTTTGGGCAGCATACTTATATGGGATAGACCAATGCAAGGGTGAACATTTTGCTTGCTGATGTGAGCAATGCAGAAGCTGAAGATGAAGATGAAGAAGATAATGATGATGATGACGATGATGATGCTGAAGGAAGAACAAGAAGTTGAGGAAGAGAATAGTGAAGAGGAAGCTGAACAAGAGAGTGACTGAAGAGGAAGCTGAACAAAGTTGAGGTTGAAATATCGATACTCCAGAGTTGAGATAGAGTTAACACCACAATCTAATGATAATATTAATACTTATTATACCCATATTGATAGGTCTCCAAGTATGATAAATCATACTTATGATATAATAAGTGATATTCATAATCATGGAGATCATGCATAGAGTGAACCGGATCATCATTTTGAGGATAATTGTTGGAGGTAAAGGCGCCTCCGCCTAGCTGCTCGTATATTACTACACTAACAGTACTTGCCATTACATACTACAAGTGGCGGGCACCCGTCACCATCACTTTATTCTTTATTCTTTCAGTGACAATTTGAATAAAAGAAGGCCTAGTCACACATTGTGACTATTGGAGTTCCAATTTGGTCTCTCTCTTTCTTGCTCTTGCTCTCTCATTGTAGCTCTTTCAAGCAAGCTTTGATTCTTCTCACATTTCAACTGATCGACATAGAGCTTGGATTTGCTCTCGAATCATTGCTTGAGCTTGAGCTTGCTTCGCATGGCATTTGGATCTTTATCTCTGTTGTACTTATGACATGTACTTTGCTTATGTCTGACTGGCCTTGACATTCTTGGCTTATGTCACTTATATATGCTAGTTACATTGGCTTGGAGTTGATTGCTATTGCGGCTTACTTGGGCTTGACATTTGATTGCTTGGAGCTTACCTTGGTTATTTCTTGGCTTGCCTTGTAAATAATATTATGATGGCTTGATCATAAATTTTTCTACATTGTATTTGATTTGGCATTTCCAATTCCATTTAATGCGTCTAAGATTGCATTGATTTCGTAACCGCAAGACAAATCGCAAAAGCCTCAATAATTGGTAGACGAAGAACACACAAGAATGAGCATGATATTGAGTAAGTTAAGTATCAAAGAATATGACACGACTTTATAAACTAGATAAGTCATGAGATAACTTGGCCAAAAATCACTTGATGAAGTTGTTTTAAAAAAAAAGACGCTTTTGAAAAGATAGGTCAAAATTCATAACGTTTTTAATGCCTAGAGGGAGATAAAGCATAAAATAATCATCCCCATGTCACCATCCAATAGGTAAGCAATCAAAATGCATTTTTAATAAAGCTTAATTGGCTCTTGACAAGTAGCCAAAAGAATGAGTCGACTGCATGCGGGAGTCATGCCTATAAATACACCCCTTTCATTTACAAAAAAATGTAAGAATAAAAACCTCTTGTTGTTGGAAAAATTTCTCAATATAGATCATCATATTGTGAAAATTGGAGAGTAAGAGAGTGTGGAAGAGAGATAGACATTCTCAAACATCAAGGGTAGAGGCTATTTTGATTCCCTCTTGCTAAACTTCTACATCGTTTTCATTTTCTCTACTCCTTGTTACACCTTCACCTCATACAACCATACCGCTAAGCGAAACACTAGTGAATTTTTTTTGGATGACCATTGACTCTCCATGAACTACCACGTCAATTTTGCCTCACATCTGATGGCTCTACAAGGTCACAGAAATTCAAAAAGCCCATTTGAAGTAAGGGAAGCAAGGAACACGGTTGATGGAGAAAATGATGCGGTAGAAATTGGTAAAACCCCCATTACAGCAAGCCTAAGAGAGGTAACATCTTGACGGTTTGGAAAAAATTAATGTTTTATAAGCTTATCGCTATATTTGGCTTTAAACAATTATAAACTCATTATAATGAAAATGCATATGAATTGTCGCTTAAGAAAATAACCTAAGTAATATAATAATTAGCTATTCACAGTAAAAAGACTCTTTTACTTAGAAAATGATTATATGCTTGTCATTAAGAAAATATATTAGTTATGATTTATTTTGTGATATTTATTGTTATTTTATTAATGACGCATCTAATAAAAATAACAAAAAAAAGGTAGATGTTAGAGAATGAAATATTTTATCATTTTTTTCTCAAAGTGACTATCTCTATTTCATTTTACTAATGATAAATTAAATTTTATAATAATTTATAGAAAATCATTTAGATAATATCATGAAATAATCAATGCATTAAAGCAATAAAAAATTATATAGAAAAATATATACTAGACGTGCATAAATTAGATGCATCAAAATATAATTTGATGTCTGAAAGATGAAAGAAAAATTGCACTTATGATTTTTGCATTGCCTAGAATAAAGTTTTTAGAAAAATAATTAGCATTGGAGTTAGGACATAGCTAAATGAAATTTGATATTCCTAGATAACATTGAAAGTTTGACAAATAGTCAAACATCATTGATAAGACCATAGAATATAAGTAGAATAAAATAAAAATTATTTTCTTATTAAAAATACATTTAATATTAATATTAATGATTATATTACCAAGAGCGTCAATATCATGAGTCGACCTACGTATGAAATCAATAAGAAAACCTAACCTAAGATATCAAGAATGTTGAAGTGAAAACAACTATGAAATACTCGACAACCTTGAAACTACTAGTATCAAAAAAATAAATAAATATCGGAAGTCTATAGGGCTTGTTAGACATTGATCTAAAGTCTAAAAAAACTTGGAAAAGCATTTGAAATCCTGTTAAGCACAGGTTAGGGCAGGGCAATGCATGAATTGCATGCCATAGGTATAAATGCCCATATTATCTTTTAGGATGAAAATACCAAATTTTTCATAAAGATAAAATAGACTTCAGATTCATGAAATAACTTACGGATCCCGAAAAAAGAGTTGCAAGTAGGAAGTGAAACCCTAAGAATAAGGTGGGATCTTAAAAAAGAGAAACCCTAGATTTGTGTGGGGTTGCTTCCTATGCTAAAAATACTTGTTGCTGTTTCTTTTTTATTTGTGCATACATTGATGGTTGCACATGAAAGATTGATTGTGCTTACAATAGTTAGATCTCATTGTAAATATATAGTCATGATAATAAGAGAAAAGATCGTGCTATGTTTTCCCCACAGCTAGATGTAGAACTTTGCTTGAAGGGGGATTGTTTTGTACTGCCACGAGAAGCTTTGGACCGGCCTTGACACGGTGAGAGGTCACTTGGTGAGGAATCTGTTAGGTAGAAGGAGGCGGGAGTGCCAAAGGGCTCTAGCCATAAATCTCTCGATCGCTCCTAGGAACCACCTGATCCTCACATGAATCAGGATGGGATCCTAGAGTCCCCGGTGTACTAGTGAAGGGATTGAAATCTTTGAGGGTTTCTTTTCTTCTACACAGACAGAAGGGATTTTTTGTTGAATGAAGGTTTATCTTTTGCGTAGGCAGAAGGGGAAAATTATTGTAACTAACTTTGCGAAATAATAAATAAATATGTTTTGCCAAAAGGCTATTTTCTCTGTCTTTCTGATGTGTTGTAAAATTACACGAAGGAACCTGTGATCACGACTTAATTAACGAAGATGCTTTTATATGCCATAACTTAATGTGAGGTAATTATAAAACTAAAGAAAACCATTTGTGGGAAGGGGGTGGGCGAGATCCCTGACGGATCTATCCTATGGATGGGTAGTCTCGGTAAGCTGGGAGCTTCTCTGAAGAGATTGAATGAAACGTTAATTAGGAATTAGGTAGAGCCTAGAGTTGACTTTTCTGATCAAGATCTTAAATAGAAATTATCTTAGGGGAAATGTGCGGCGGCTATGCCAGAACTCCGTTAACATTTCTTGAATCCTAATCAGTTTACTAGAAAAAAGTGTTGCACTCCATGAACCAAGGGTAAATACGATTGCTCCAATCGGACAAGAAGCCCTTGTGGGACACCTCTGATGGAGCTAGCTGATGTATAGAGACCTCAATTGTCGAATTAGGACCTCGGGCTTGTAAGTTAATCCTCATGGGGATAGTCAGTACCTTCCATCATTTACGGGTGGAATCTGGGAAACCTAGACGATAGATCCCATGCATTCTCGCTAGTGCTGGGGGAAGCCATCTAGGATAGATCCCCAATGGACCACTAAAACGTGCTGCCACCACAGAATTGTTAGACAAGCACGTGACATGTGGTATCAGAGCATAATTGAGATTAAAAATATCTATGGTTTTTAAGACCAATTGTTCTAAGTAATAATCAGCCGGCTAATTGTTAAGGGATAAACTTTGGCAAAATAATAAAGCTTGGAACTAGTTCCTTGTTTTTCGAGCAATGTACACATTTGCGTTGCACTCCATGGATGATGAGTGGAGAAGAGAAATGATGATGATACTCGATTGCCTATACGATCTATCCCCTGTGAATCGGAAAAGAAGATGGTTTTGGGATGAGCATTATTGTTACATTGATACCGATCAATTCTTCAACATGCAAACTAATCTAAAATGCCTTGAATGGACGGAAAATTTAAAAGTAGTTGAGGCCTTTATCTTTTCTCCGTCTAGAAGGAATCCACTTATGATTACCAATGGGGTTGGCAGATATGTCTAGATCGTTATGTCTATGACAAGGTATTGAAGGTAATCCCAACCGATAGGATTATAATCCAAGGACGTCACAAGTTTCAAGATTACCATATCCATGGTATTCTAGATCTACCATTTCCATAGTATAAGTTTTTGGATATAGATAGCAATTGGCCTACTTTCTTCTACATGAATGTAATTGATATCCATCCTTGAAAAAAGAAAGATATAATGATATCTTGTTTTGGAAATTGTACATAGCATCCAGCCTATCCTATCGATGTTGAAGATGTATCTCTACTTGTAAATATCTGCCATTTGTAAATATCCCTTGTCAAAATCATAGCGTATGGCTATTGATAATAGAAGATAACAACGAGCGGTTAGATTTTTTAAAAATATTGTGCTCCTTAGCCCATCATTGTTTTACAAAACTAGCAAGATATGTTAATGTGGAAACAAAGCTGAAAATTTTAAGCGCTAAACTAATTTGTGAAACTTATGATAACCTAGGATAATACAACTATCGCTGGTTTGACTAAAATTCAAGAGAAGAAGTATCTCCTTAAGCAGGTTGCTCTCATGGGACTAGCTAAGCAGAGAAGAATCAAGCCTCTAGGTATCCTTCCTTGCATGAATACCACAATTGCTAGAATAGATTATTGGATGATATAAGTAGTGGTGAAGCCTAACTCTTATGGAACATCTTACCCCTCATTGATCAAAAGACCATGGCTATTTGAAGCTAGAGCAAGGATGGATTGGTTTAAATGAACCTTGATCCTAGATATAGGGGACCTAACAAAGTGGTGCTGAAGCTCTATGATTCATAAAAAGCCATGAATCCACCTCCATAGAAGTCTCAT
This sequence comes from Lygodium microphyllum, assembly GCF_053477565.2. Classification (NCBI taxonomy): domain Eukaryota; kingdom Viridiplantae; phylum Streptophyta; class Polypodiopsida; order Schizaeales; family Lygodiaceae; genus Lygodium; species Lygodium microphyllum. Next base: position 109,461,930 of record NC_141154.1, on the reverse strand, counting down.
CTGACTCTTTCAATGAAGAAGTGGATGGAACACCAATTGAAGAAGACGTTGTCAATCAAATTTTTCCAAGCAAACCGGAAAGCATAGTCTCGAATACTGGCATTGAAAGACATCTCCTAAAATATGTAGTGTCATTGTCAATGGGTGAATACTCTTATTAGAACTAGAAATTACTTTTGAAATTACCTCTGATAGTGAGATAGAGGTATGGATGTACTACTTTCCTTGTTACATGGCAACAATAGAGTTAGAGACAGAAGCAAAAGTAGAAATAGAGAGCTTGTTCTTCTCTTACATAACCTCTACAAAAGTAGAGATAGAGCTTGAAGAGGAAGATGATGAATTTGAAGATGAAGCAAATGAAAGAAATGAAAAGCAAGAATCTCTTCCATTAAAAGATGATGTCTAGGATGATATTACAAAGGCTTTAGAAGATGATGAGCCCTTACACTTGGATGGAACAACCATGGTCCATTTTAGGCTTGTTAATTGTCTGCACCGTATGTAGAGGATGCACACAAAGTGGAAGAGACAAACAACACTAACCCCATAGCATAAGAGAACCTTAGAGGGTTCTTGTTACATTACATTCTTTGATGATTCCTAAGAAGATGAGTCCTCAAGTTAAGAATTAAGTATCCCACAACTCACATTAGAGAAAATCCTTAAACCATTTTAGCATCCAGAAGGATATATAGAGTTATATAACAAAAAGCTGAGAAAGATAACTCTAGTTGAGCATCAAAGGAAGAAGCTACTCCCTTGATGACTTATATCCAGAAGTAGTCTATGGAACCTTCATCACAGAGAGGTAGAAGAGGAAAAACAATTGACTTTTATTGATGCAAATGGCATCACCCCAAATGGCATAACTATATAAGCAAACACTCCCTATTCACTAGGGCGAATGCTATTTTATACCTATCGTTTGGGTGGACTTGCACTTGACTAAAGCCTAAAAGCCCATCTACAAAGCTATATGCCTCCTTTCCCACCACCACTATCTCAAGCATGTGCTTGTTGTATATCAATGGATAGTTGTCTCTCTTAGTAGCTGCATCGACTCGCTTGTAGTTTATGTACACTCAGATCTTACTGTTTTTTTTATAAGTACAATTACAATGGGTGATACCCACTCTATGTACTCGATTTCATAAATGAATCATGCATCCAAAAGTTTATTAATCTCTTCTTCCACAACATGAGTATACTTTGAATTCATGGCATAAGGCCTTTGTTTAACTACTGTTGCATCATGGACTATAGAGATATTGTGGGTTACTATGCTTGGATCCATGCCTTTTAGCTTATCCATGGACTATACAAACACATCAAAGAATTTTAAGACACTAATGAGGTTAGCCTCCTCCTTGCTCAGGTCATCTGCTATGAATAATAGCCGGGGTTTTTCACCTTCACTAACCAAGTTGACTTCCTTAATCGTGGCATATCCTTTGATGGGCTCACTAGTTTGGGCTTATCATTTCACTTCCAATAACAACACTATTATCTTATCATTTTTGAATTTCTTGACTCATTTAGGTAGGTCCTATGGGTTCCTTTACTTTTCAATATCTGAATCCTTAGTTTTCTTCATCACTTCTTACTTCAACTATAAATACATTAGGTGGACAAGGAGGTCTCCCTTGGTGCATCGGGTCCTAGGGGATTTTGGAATCTTAGGATCACTATTAGTGCTTATTTAAGAATTAGAGTTGAATTCATAGCCTTTGCTACAAGGAGTCTCACTAGGTGGTCGAAGCTTAGACACCGATCCTATTTCATATATGGTTGCAGATGTTAACCATGCTTGCTTATAGGCAACCACATCTAGATGCTCTAGCTAAGTCCATTCACAATCCACTTTCATTAGCACCTTGATTCTTAGAGTCCATCATTATTTGCTCAAATTGTCCACCCATCAGTGTCATAGTCTATGGTTTCGACTTCTTTCTCTCTATCCTCATTCCCAGAGTTACAATCCATGTATTCATCATCATAATTCTCTTGTTTAGAAGAATCTTCTTCTACGAGTTCATCATCTTGCAAGTTTCCATTGTCCCTCAGTAGAGCCCAATTGTATTGTAGGTTTAGATTGTGCACTCTAGGCCACTTCCACCTTGTCTCTTCCATGAGATCTCTGAGAGGTTTTAGGTTGTCTATAGGGTTGCAAGCTAGTTTTCTCATCAAATACTTGAGGACCCTATGTAGCTCTAATTTTTTGTTGGAACATGATAGGTCATAGGTAATAGTTTTGTGTTCAAGCTTCGTGTCATTATGCACAGAGGTACTATAGACAAGGCATCCCTTGGTGCATGGACTTTAGCCCCCTCATTGCAAGTGCTTTCCTTTTCCATAGCCCTCTTGTAATCATCCTCGTAGTCAAAGAATGGTAAGTTAATGGTTGCAAGCACATGCATCCAATCCTGCTCATCCTCTAGACATGGAATATATTTGGTTAATGGATCATAGTTAGGGATACTTCGTGATTGTTCCTACTAAGATGTCATCCAAGTCGGCTGATGAGGTCTTCCAAGTGTTCATCTCTACTTGAGCTACTTCCTTTTTATTTCCAAATAACATTAGTCTATTACTCTAGTCCTCTATTATATGAGCACTTTGCATCCATGGTTTTCTTAATAAGATATTGTAGTCCACTCGTATCATTATAATGAAATAAACTAAAAATTGTACTCCAACTATCTTGATTGGTCAATTCTTTAGTACTCCAAACAAGCGAACCTTTGTACTATTGGCCAAGGTTATATTGAATTTATCAATTTCAACAAGTGGACTTCTCCATCTTTATAACATTGTATGGTTAAGAATGCTCACTCTTGCCCCAATGTCTACAATGCACTTTCGTGTCATGTCTCCCAACACTATCACATGTAGGACAACATGCATCTCAGTCCCTTCTCAAAAAGCATTGATCTGCAATGGCCCTCTCACTAGAGATGGCGTCACACTAGATATATGGCTCTCATTATCTACTTCATTTGGTAGCAAAATTCATTCTTGCCTCTCAACCCATGCCTTAAAATGTATTCCATAACCCCCAATTTTGCCTCATAAATTGCTCAAAAGGTAATGATCTTGTATTGACGCAAGAGGTACTAGCAGTCCTACATCAACCTTATTGGTTGCATATCGTCTGGGTGGTTGGGTTTCCATCTCTAGGTCAAGGTATAGCAAGATGGTTTCATCTAGGTAGAAATAAGATTCTTGCCCTTGGCTAGTTGTTGGTTGTATGTAGGTTGGTGAGGAGGGTTGCTCTATACTAGATATCTCATGGTATTCATGATTCAATAAAGATTGTCCAATGTGTTCTTGAGCCTCTTCCACACATCCCCTCACCTTCTCCATGATCTCCCTTTGATGTCTTGAGTCGGGATACTCCCCTATCTTAGCACTCCCCTTCTTTTCTGTTTTTCATGTAGATGTTTTGAGTTCTACATCAGGTACTTGACTTTCCTGATGTTAATGTTATAGCATTGTCACTCTTCAAATTAATATTACCTTCCACTCTCTTCTTCTTTTTGTTTAGATTCTTTATGCCAATAGATAAAACATCCATATTTCTAGGCCTAGGGACTAACCCTCCAACTTGCTTCGTTTGTGCTGATCTGAGAAAATCACAAAAAATATTTTTCTAACACTTTGTTGATTTTTTATACATTTGGAGCTTTGAAATAAAGAAGAGGGTGGGAAAAACCTCTTGGAAAATCTAAGAAATCACTGGATGGAAATATTTCATGGACCGGTTTACCAAGGGGGGTGAAGAGTAAAGATCAATGGAGGAAGGTGAAGGGAAGATGTATAATGTGAAAAGAAAAGATATGAAATGGATTTGGAGCCATCCAAAGGGCATGTGAGACTCATAATATCGTGACTTTGGAGCATTATGATAATTCAACCAAATGGGACACTTCTTGGAAGCATTAGTGGAAGAAAAATCAGGCACATGATTTTGTAAGTTTTTTTAAAAATACTTCCACTCAGATCCAAAAAAACTTTTCAACATGAAAGTTGCAGCGCGTGAGCTGAAGTTTTGGTTGGTATTCTTTTATAATTTTTTGGAGGTACGAGTCAGGAGATATGGCCAAAATGGATGTAGCTTTGGTGGTGTTAATTCCTATTCTATCTTAACCTTCTCCCTAAACACCCTCAAGGCCTATATAAAGAGGCCTTCCCCTTTGTAATTTGCAAGAAGAAGAGAGAGAGCCAAGAGGCCTTCTTTAGCCCTATTGAGCCTTCCCCATTCTCTCTCATGATCTTATGCAGTTCATTCCCTTACTATAGCTTATGCATGCTCTACAGTGTAATAAGCCCATGCTATTAGTGTCCATATTGTGTATATTGGTTATGTCTCGAGGGTTCTCCATCTCTTAAGTTTATTGATTCATCTATTTTTTTGTAGTTCTCTCTCTCTCTCTCTCTCTCTCTCTCTCTCTCTCTGTCTCTCTTAGTTTTCCTCTCTTCCCTCTCACAAGCTCCTCTCCCTCTTGCATAGCGTCCTAGTCCGCTCTTCCATGACTAGGTGGTGCCCTTACTTCATTCACTTTGTGGCAGAAGGGAGTTTGGCATAGTATAGAGGCTGCTATACCAAATTTCCTTCGTCATAAATTGGTGCCCCAACTAAGGACATTCTCATCCACAATTCTCTACCTCCTTATACGGAACGATACAACACATAGTGGTGCATCCTCTACAACAAGTACTCCAAGTGGCTCTTCTCCAACGCCTTCACCAACTCTTTTTGAATCTGGTTGAATTCCACGACTCCCACAATGGTCTCCCAAGGAAGCCCAAGAAAGGAAGTATGCCTATCGGATGACGTCACGTATGTGGGTAAAAGGTGTTCACCTTAGAAATTACATTCTCTTACAACAGAAAAAATCATGTTGCTATCAATTGCTAGGTTCTCATAATTGTGGTGAGTGTTTTGCAAACAAAGTGAAGGCCCTTCCGAGAGGTCCTTGTCTCCAAATCATTAAATCCCTCTCTCTCTCTGACCTAATCCACATCAAAGGAGGACAACTATGAAAGAACGGTGTGGAGTTTTGTAGAGGTGCAAAGTATGGAGACTACCTTCAACTGTTGCTAGCTCGAAGGTTGGGTGTGGTTGAAAAGGTGGCCATCACACCTTATGAAATATATGTCACTGAGGATGGACACACTAAGGCAAGAACAATCACTAGTGAGCAAATTCTCTATATAGCAAAGTTGGTGGGTTCCAGAAAGAAACACTCTGGGGAAAATCCTTTAATAATTTAAGAAAGTGCATTCTCTCTACTCCCTTAAGTAGTCTCCACTTATGAATAATAATAATGGCCCGAATTTCTACATCTTCCACTCTGTACAAAACATCCGAGTTAATGTATGCATTAGTAATAAGATTTTCTTCCAGCATCGGTGTGTCTTTGGGGCTGAAAGATTAAGGGAGATTCTTGTATCACCAGAATCTATAATCTTCCCAATGCTAGACTACAATGCATCCTTCAATGTACATGTCTTTATTTTATTATAATAGTTTCTCATGAATCACCGTGAGTTGTATGGACCAATCCAACCTCTTGCTATGCAAACTGTGCATATTGTAGCCAGCACAAAGCTTAGATTCCAAGGCATTGTTAGAAGCATACTGGGGCCTAGACGTCTAGCTGAAATCAATGCATTTGTGAACCCATTCATCCTTCCCCTCATAAAATACAACTTAAGTCTAGACGTGTTTATCTTTGTACTCTACTAAGGTAACATGACATTTCCAAGCTTCTTTGGATGAAATGGAAAAAATGTAGTGGATTTTTTGGACAACCTTGAGATGGCATTCCTTGTCTCTAAGAGGGATGATGAAGCATTAAAGTTGAGGGCTTTTCCTTTGGTGCTCAAGGAAGAAGCTAGAATGTGGTTTCAAACTCTAAATTCGGCCCAAAGAACTGAATGGGAGGGATTGAAGGCAGCTTTCTTGGAGAGATTTCAATAAACTAACTCAGCTGAAGAGTTATGGCAACGGCTTTTGGCCCTTCATCAAAGTGATCCTTATGGTTATGCAACTTATAAGGAAGGCTTTTTGAAGCTTTGGAGCAGCGGTCACAGACTCACTGAATCCTGGAGAGAGAGCTCCAAACTGCCTTCAAAAGGATCGATTTATTTTAGGTTTGTACCTCTTACTCAGGGAGAAGGTAAAGATGAAATTTCCAAACACTTTTGAAAATGCTTTGAGAATCGCTAGGGAAAAGAATCGAAATATTCTCTACCAAGCCCAAGCTAGCCAAGCAGTTTTGGGAAACAACATCACAGCTATGGAGGCCTCTCAAGTTCCCCCAAATGTATCTAATGCACTAGGCCTTGTTAGAGGTCAAGAAGACATGATTCAACAAATAAACAATCTTACTAATCAACTAGAGGGTTTGAGAGTGAATCTTCTGCAAGGTGCAAGAAGACCTATCGAGGGGAATGGTGGGAATCGACCACAAATGTGGCGACAAGCAAGGGAGATGTTGTGTTACAACTGTGGAGAAAATGGACATGGCATGTACAATTGTCCTCACCCTAGAAGATATGATCACCCTACTAGAGGTTCTCGACAACAAGTAAGCCCTCCTCGTGCTAGGACTAAAGAGCAAGAGCATTCACGACCTGCAATTTTACAACCACCTTATGTTCAAGCTAAAGCCCCTGTTGTTCAATCAAATGTTAATGTCATAAAAATAGAGGAAGTGGTCAGGGATAGATTCCAAGCAAAAATAGCGAGAGGTAAGATGAAGGTAGATGTAGTAGAGACCATGCCTATCAAGCAGGTACGTGTCCAAACTGAGGCAAGCAAGGAAGCAATCAATGAGGCAAGTACATCACGGGCACCTAGAGATGAAGGGAAGAAGAGAAAGACTGGAACTAGGTCTAAAATTGATATCTCCGACTAGCTCTCAAGGGCCAAAAATTACTTGGCCACAACTACTTCATGCCTCTCCAAAGCTACGGCGACAATGGTTAAAAATGGTAAGCACAAGGGCGAGGCAAGGTAAAATGGTTAGTGCAATCAAGGCATATGGCCTTAAAGATATAGTGCCTTTAGTGGAGGCTCAAATCAAAGGTCAACGGATTCGAAAAACATACATCGATAGTGGAGCAGAGGTTTGTGTCATGACAGAAAAGCTTATGCATCAATTAGGCTTAAAAGTAATGGAATCCTCAACCTTTAGGGCAAAGATGGCCAACAATGATGCGGTCACATGTGTGGGTGTAGTGAAAGCTTTGAGAGTCTATGTTTTTGGAATCACTGCAGCAGTGGATGTTTATGTGATGTCAGTAAAGGGAGAAGGATATCCCCTCATCCTAGGGAGACCTTGGATTATGGGCATTGAAGCTAGGAAAGATTGGGCAATAGGAGATCTAGAGTTGAGGCCACGTAAGGTGGATGGCCATGATCAAAAGGTGGTTTACAACTTGAAGAGTGGGTGCCAAGAGAACCTTGAACTAGAAACGTATGTTGATGAGTGGAGATCAAGTGGATGTTCCTCATCGATAGAAGAGGAAGAAAGCTCAAGTGGAGAGAGTGATAGCACTCTCAAAGTTATGGGCGTCACCTTAAAGGAACCTACCTCATTAGAAGACAACCCAAGAATCCAAGGAGAAGATGTGTGGGATGCTAGCCTAGAGAAGATGATATCCAAGGATATAAAGGATGAAGAAAGGGAGGGTTATGTGAATGCTCTTAAAAAGCATCCATCATTGTTTATTTCTGATTATACTCACATTACAGGTGTCAGTGCAGTGAAGCATCACATCCAACTCAAAGGAGGAAGCAAACCTTAGTACAAAGATTGAGAAGACTGGGAGTTGTGCAACAGGATGCACTGTTGACGGAGGTGAAGAGACTCTTGAATGTAGGATTCATATACCCAGTGGAAGATTCAGAATGGGTCTCCCCAGTAGTAGTGAGGCCAAAGAAGAATGGTAAGTGGCGAGTATGCATAGATTACAAGCCACTAAATGCTGCAACAAAGAGGGACCACTTCCCTCTCCCATTTCAGGATGAAATCTTGAATGAAGTAGCAGGACATGAGCGGTATACGATGTGTGATGGCTACTCTGGCTACTTCCAGATTCGCATTGCAGAGGAGGATCAAAAGAAGACCACTTTTATCACACCATGGGGCTGTTTTGCCTTTCAGGTCATGCCCTTTGGTCTCACAAATGCCCCAGCAACCTTTCAACGATTCATGAATATGGTCTTCCAACCTTACTTTGGTAAGTCCATAAGGGTTTTCATAGATGACTTTTGTATTTACAGCTCAAGGAACATACATCTACGCAAGGTTGATGAAGGATTTACTTGCTTAGCTAGGTTGGGTGGACAACTAAATAAGGATAAATGTCACATTGGGAAAAGCAAGGTTACACAACTAGGGCATGTAGTGTCAATTGAAGGAATTGAGGTAGATCCAAATAAGGTAGAAACATTGGTAGCTCTACATTTCCCAACCTCCATCAAACAATTAGTCTCCTTCTTACAAAAGCTAAGATATTTGGGTAGATTTATACACTTACTCTCTCAAGCCATATATCCCCTGCAGCAACTGACACGCCAAGAAACACTTGTATGGAGTGAATAAAGTAAAGAACATTTTAAGGAGATAAAGAAAATGTTGGGATCACTTCCTATAATCCTCCAGCCTTGTTGGGAAGAAACATTCTTTGTAAACCCTAGCGTGGGAGAAGAGGCCATTGGTGCTGCTCTCCTACAAAAAGATCCAAAAACATCCTTCATGAGGCTTGCGTATTTTTCTAGCCGCCTCATGAAAGCCTCAGAGAAGGCTTACACCTCCATGGAACAACTAGTGTTGGCCCTCATGTTTGCAGTAACCAAATTTTGGCCATATTTGCTTCCAAAGAGAGTTGTGATCATCACTGTGGAGGATATGTTTCCCTATGCACTACAACATATGGAAATCTCTAACAAAATAGCAAAGTGGATGGTCCAAGTTTAAGAGTTTGATTATATAGTTCAAGTTGAAAAAACAACTCGAGCATGTCTGGCTGATATTTTGACAAACATGTGCTATGAGAAAAATCTCAGGGTGAAAAGAAAGGACCTTCCACCACCCCCATCCGTAAAGACTCTTATAGATGCTTATAGCCTCTACTTTGATGGTGCATACAAGAGAACTAAGGATAAGGCAGCTGCAGACATTATTGTTTTCTCTCCTTTAGGAGAGAAAATCTATGGTGAAGGAATCATCTTGGAAGGTGTTCACTCTAACAATGAGGTAGAATATCAAGCTTTAATTCATGGTCTTTGTTGGTGTCTTAGTAATTCAATCGAGAGGTTGAATGCTTTTGGAGACTCCATGCTATTGGTAAGGCAAATGCAAGGTACATGGGCATGCAAAAATACAAACCTCTCTAGTAAAATGAGAGAGGCCAAATCTCTTATGAGAAGATTTAGGGAGGCACAAGTACATCATGTGCCAAGAGATCGGAACAAGGATGTCGACCATCTAGCATCATCAAAGTTGAATGAGTCAATGGTGGAAGCAATGGCTATCCAACCCCCACTTCGGCAAGGTAAGGAAGACTTAGAAGATATTCTACACCTCTTAGAGCAAGGAGAAGCTCCCAAACACCTGACTAAGGGAGAAAGACAATGGCTAGCTCGGAAGGCTACAAGATATCACATGGTAAATGATAGTTTGTATTGTCTTGGTAAGGATGGTGTGCTTAGGAAAGTGCCTTCCAAATGGAAAATTGAAGAAATCTTAAAAGCTTGCCATGATGATGTGTGTGGAGGCCACTTAGCACATGACATCACAAGTAGAAAGGTCCTACAAGCTAGCTTTACTTGGCCCAGTCTACACCGAGATGTCAAATATTGGTGTCAAACATGTGAAGAATGTTAGAAATCAGGACCACGACGGCTCATAGCAGAACCCCAAACCTCAATCAAGGTCTATGGACCCTTTGAGAAGTGGGGAATTGATGCCATAGGGCCTCTACCACGCACTCCATTAGGAAAAGAATATATTCTCATGGGGGTAGATTACATGACTAGATGGGCCGAGGCTATGCCAACTAGAAGAGTCACTACTAAGGAAGTGAGTAAATTCATCTTTGACCACATTTGTTGTAGGTTTGGTACCCCTCTTGAAATACTATCAAATAGAGGACCAGGGTTTAGAGCTAATGTGGTGGGTGAACTCGTGCAAAAGCTAAATATTCAATGATGACACTCTACCCCTTACTACCCTCAATGCAATGGATTGGTGGAAAAGGTAAATGGAATGATTTGTAAAATCATCAGCAAATAGGTACATTCAAGGCCCCAGGATTGGGACAAGCACCTTAGTGGAGCTCTATGGGCTTACAGAACCTCCTTCAAAACCATGTTAGGGTTCACACCTTTTCATCTAGTTTATGGACAAGAGACTCTTTTGCCTATTGAGGTGAAATTAGCTAGCCTTCGAGTATTAGGTGGCACAGTAGGCTCTCAAAAGGAGAAGTTACATCAAAGATTACTGGACCTAGAGAGGCTACAATTGGATCGTGAAGAAGCCATCAACCACTACTCCCAGGAAGTTGAGAAGTGTAGGGAAAAGTTCAACAAGAAGCTAATAGATAAAAACATCAAGGATGGATCTTTAGTGCTTCGATATGACAATTGCTTTGATAAAAGAAAGGATGGTAAGTTTCTCTACCGGTGGGAGGGACCATTTTGGGTCACAAAAAAATTCAACAATGGCTCCTACAAACTTCAAGGCATTGAGGGAAAAGTGCACAAGACTAGGGTAAATGGATGGCGCTTAAAACCCTATCACATCAGGGTGGGGTCAGCTCAAGATACTAAAGAGTGTCTAGAGGCGTAAATACCTCTAGCCAGGTTAGGGGGGACTATATGATCGGAGAAAATCACAAAAAAATATTTGTCTAACACTTTGGAGCTTTGAAATAAAGAAGAGGGTGGTAACAACCTCTTGGAAAATCCAAGATATCACTGGATGGAAATATTTCATGGACTGGTTTACCAAGGGGGGTGAAGAGTAAAAATCAATGGAGGAAGGTGAAGGAAAAATTTATAATGTGAAAAGAAAAGACATAAAATGGTTTTGGAGCCATCCAAAGGGCATGTGAGACTCATAATGTCATGACTTTGGAGCCTTATGATAATTCAACCAAATGGGACCCTTCTTGGAAGCATTAGTGGAAGAAAAATCAGACACATGATTTTGTAATATTTTTTAAAAATACTTTCACTCTGATCCAAAAAAACTTTTCAACATGAAAGTTATAGCGCGTGAGCTGAAGTTTTGGCTGGTATTTTTTAATAATTTTTTGGAGGTATGAATCGGGAGATATGGCCAAAATGGTGGACACCAACTTTTTCCAACTGCGGTGAAGACCACCTCCCAATTTTATACACACCCACACTTTCTTCCCCACACTTAACACGTCCATAAAATATCATTCATTAGACTCCCAACCCTTTCCCCTCTCTTCTCCTCTCTTTCAAGCTGATAAACCATTAGAATTCCCCTCCTAATTCATCCTTAATTGTAGTTGTAATGTATGAATTCTCACTACTCTCTCTCTATTATTGCTAGATATAATCTTATTTTATGAAGATTCTCTATATTTTTTTATAGGGGAGCTCTTGGACTCAAGCTATGGGGGGGAGAATGGAGACAACTCACCTATGATGGAACTTGATTAAGTACAAAATTGGTAAACAAAACATCTAGATGGAGCTTCCACATTGGTGGAACCGCCTTAATGCAGCTTTGGTGGTGTTAATTCCTATTCTATCTTAACCTTCTCGCTAAACACCTTCAAGGCCTATATAAAGAGGCCTTCCCCTTTGTAATTTTCAAGAAGAAGAGAGAGAGCCAAGAGGCCTTCTTTAGCCCTATTGAGCCTTCCCCATTCTCTCTCATGAGCTTATGTAGTTCATTCCCTTACTATAGCTTATGCATGCTCTACAGTGTAATAAGCCCATGCTATTGGTGTCCATATTGTGTATATTGGTTATGTCTCAAGGGTTCTCCATCTCTTAAGTTTATTGATTCATCTATTTTTTTGTAGTTCTCTCTCTCTCTCTCTCTCAGTTTTCCTCTCTTCCACCTCACAAGCTCCTCTCCCTCTTGCATAGCGTTCTAGTCCGCTCTTCCATGACTAGGTGGTGCCCTTACCTCATTCACTTTGTGGCAGAGGGGAGTTTGGCATAGTATAGAGGCTGCCATATCGAATTTCCTTCGTCAGTGCCTTAGTCATCACATTAAGTGGTATAGTTGTTGCATCATAATCAAGAGTCTCTATTCCAAACATTCCTAAGGGAATTGATGGCGTGTTTGGGCTACTTGTTGATGCTTTTCTTCTAGGACAATTTGTATACAAGTGTATTATGTCACACTCAAGGCACTGCAACTTGGCTTTGTCTTTATTAGTTTGTTCCTTCTTAGGGCATTAAGAGGAAATGTATTTAGAATAACCACAATTCAAGCAGGTCAGTTGTTCTAATGATTGCATTTTTCCAGAACCTTGTCCTCTTCCTCTACCCAATGTCATCATCGAGATGGGCTTGTAATCCATAAGGATCAAGTTTCCCTCTTCATCATATGAGATGTAGGGGTTCACATAAGGCTCCTCCTTAAGTGGTTCTTCTACATAATAATGCACCAGGATATCGCTTTGTGGCAAAGTGATTATTGATGTTTGGGGTCTAAGTATGCCGGTTGGTTGCCCTTGGTGCAACTCGCCTTTGCTCATTGGGCACCTAGAGAGCTAATGGAGATCCTTGACTAAATTGGAATTGGTGATTCATCAAATATTGTGCATGATAAGATTGCTAGTATGGAAGGCATCAATGCAACCTACAATGGATAGCTTCATGCCCATATCCGCCACAATTAGAACAAGTCTTAGGTCTTAGTTCAAGACACTTGGATCCCTAAGAGGAATACTAAGAAAATGGTCCATTACAAGAAAATCTATCTTGTCACACCAACAAGCATATTCTTCATACTTTAATCAACCACAATAAGAAAAGCACACCAATCTTCACAAATCCTCATACAACATCATATAGTGAATCTCCCATAGATTTATCACAATAAATATTCAACATATTCTTCAAAGAAACCATCAAAGAACCACAAGAACACAAAGTAATGATCGAGTTTGAATGGAATTCATCACATAGTATTCACATTTCATCATCTTCATAGTCTTTCTCTCAATCTCTCTCATAGATACAGTGTTTTTCATAGAAAATTAGTTATCTCTCTCAATATGATATTGAAATAACAAATAATAACACTCAATAATCCTCTCTTGGTTGTGTATATCCCTACCATGAGATATGCTTGATATGACAAGTCACTGGAGCCACTATAGTGTTCCTTTGAGAGCTCATTAGTGTCACTGTCAATTTAGTTTTCACTTCAAGTATTTATCAGCTACTTCTTCAAGCTATCTCGAGATTGTATTCTTCCTCTTCTAAGATTACAAAACATTCCCGAAGCTAAACATCTATCCCTTAGAACATATATAGAAGCAAACAAAGGCTAGATACAAAAGCTCTACAAAATAGTACAAAAGGTAAATAGAAGGCATAAAAACCATATAACTCAAACCAAAACCACTTCAAACCATTCAAAACCATTCAAAACACTCTCAATCATTCCTCAAAAGACTCATTCACAATCTCCATCCCATAAATAGAAAGAAATCAAACCAAAACAAAGGTTTTAAAAACTTATCAAAACCAAACATACACATTACAAAATCTATTAGAACATCATATCTCAACCAAAAAACCATCATGAGCTTCTCAAACCTACTCAATCCATCCAACGCACTCCAAAACACTTCCAGCACATCCAAAATCAATCATTCCATCATAAAATCAACCATTCAACTCACAAAAAGAACAAAAAAGAGCCCAAAAAACAAGTCAATTCAACCCTCAACATATCTCCACACTTAATCAGGGAGCGTCTTCCACAACCTCAAACAAGAAAAATACTAAGTCCAAAGAGCTAGCTCAACACTTCTTTCTTGAATATCGATCAATCAATATTCACAAACAAATATCAAGCCCACTAAGCTCCAAAATAGCCTAGATCTATAAAAAATCTTGACAAAAGAAAAATGTCTTGAAGCATGAATCAACTCTTAGCTTACAAAATACAACCAAATATATTAGTAAGGGATATAAGAGGTTCTTCCATTCCTTCACAAGTCTGCAAAGCTTTAACCATATCCATAAATCAACATCTTCAAATATTTATAGCTTTCTCAAACCATATCTCCAAATGGACACAAATCAAACACATAACACATAAAAATCTAAATGACACCCCAATAAGGGAGAATGAAAAGAGATTCCATTAAAGCTCAACCACCAAATACATTTCGAAAGACCATCAATGAAAATGTTATCTTTCAAAGGCCTGATGATTTCAAAACCTATCCATGAAAAGGGATCTATCCACAAATATCTTGGGAGTATTTTGAAAGAATTGCAAACAACATATCCTCTCTGCAAGCACAATATATTTGTTCAAAAGAGAAAGATCATGGATATATAAGATATCCAATTGATGGGAATCAATATTCACATTAGCATTAATATACAACTTTGGTACTAGCTTTTGATCATTATGAGAATAACAATGCATGTACGCTAGGTACCAAGAAAAATAACATGTTAATCCAATTGAAGGATCAATAGATTGATGATAGATCTAGGCAAAGTATAAACAATTCTAATAAGCATGTATATGAGTCTACCAATCCCATGGAATCATAGGACAATTAATTTGAGGTCCTATCGATGAATCAATTTGGCTCCACCCTCTTCATTTAGATATCTACAAATCAAAACTAGAGTGGCTACTAACCAACTGAGGGGAATTAGGAATAAAATATGTGGATAGAGAAAGAGGAAAAAGCATCAAGGGATGAAGTGATGGATATGTAAAATCATAAAAAGAAGCAATAGTTAAAGATGGAGACTCATGTAATTTAATTAAATTGAGTAAGAAAGGAGTTAAGAAATACATTGGAAAAGTAGAAAGGAGTATGGTAGATAGTGGAGGACAATGAGGAACAAGGGAGAAAAGACAATCCACAATGAATGAGTACTGAATAAAGATAAGAAGTTGGGAAGCACCTTGCAGTCGAAAAAGAAGAAGAGAAATGACATAGGCAATTGATTGAAGTATGGATAAATAAGAATCAAATCAGTGGGCCATTTCCTGATAATAAGTAAGGGAAGGCACTAATGGGCTTGAACAGATCGATGATTGTGAGCTTCAAAGAAGGAGTAATCAAAAGGGGATTTTTTCGAAACATAGGCAAAAATATCCTCCCTCAATTGGTTAGTATTTTGTACTTGTGCAGGGGTTCTTAGTTGTCATTGATTCAACACAGCATACTCTATCATGGAATACTAAGGAACTTCAGGATATGCATCCACTTTGGAAAAATAGGTTTGAAAAATCTCATCCATATACAACTCCAAATGTTAGATATAAAGAATAGCTTGCAAAATAATGTCCCCCACATATCAAGACATATCCTCATTGTCTGCAATGAGAAGATCATCTCTAAGATACATATAAGACATTAGCATGTGTTTGATATAATTGAATCCACAAAAACCATTCGAGCAACCTCTACTAGGGCATCTGCAGACCAAGCACCACTCCATCAATCCTTTAGAGGATCTAAATCCATAGTGGATAGCTTCATATTTAAGGCTAGCTTTTGTTGTTGATAGTACACAAAGAAAAAATGATATGGCAAGATGTATTTCATAAATTACTCAAAACAAGACCACAAATAGCCCATCATCCTAGATTGAGGCCTTTCCATCTTAGCTTGGAATAAGAGACACAAGGTTGCATTACAATGGAGAGCACCTAGGTCCATAGCTAATAAAGAAGATATTTATAGTACATTAGGACTTCGAGGAATGAGTCGTGAATGAGCCAACTGCTCTTTTAACTCCTCAATCTTGGTAATTTGATGCTCAACTATATAATTTGCTAATTGTAAGTCTACTATTTGGGCAACAATTGAAGCGTTAAGCTCTTGAGTTTCCTTAAAAATATGATCTTTATTCTCATTAATAGTAGCTATCTGAGTCTTTGCTTCAATAAATTGGGCTTGCAAAGAGTATATTTCTTTCCCGGCTTCTAGCAATTTAGTATGTGACTCCATTTGTTTGAAAAGATTAGAAAGGGTTTCCTTAGGAGAGGCAAGTTCAATATTAGCCTTATATAACTCTTCCTTAGATTGTTGCAGCTCCTCATAGAAAGAAGAGTATAACTATTGAGCATAAGCTGTAAGCTATAACTGATATTTTTTATAAACTTTGAATGTCCTTACACAAGAAAGGAATGTACTAGTGGATGATTCAAAGAAGGAATTGATATGTGCAAACTACCATCTCATTGTGCCCCGAATAAATTGGTAGATATTAGGCATGCAAGAAGGGTATTGTCTGATGTAGCAAGGATTGACATTGGAGGACTCAAGCAAGAACCATTTTCACCCACATGGTTTAAGTCCTTCCTTTGAATGACCAAAGGAGGAGGGGAGTCATGATCTTCAAGGATAGTTTCAAAATCTTCAATAGAAGGAGGGGGAACCACATGAGGATTTTCAAGAGGTGGTGGAAATTCCTTTGCAATGGCAAAGTAAATCACAAAAAACATATAAGTAATAACCATATGTGAAATTAGTCACATTACCCCCCCTAGTAACCCTGATAAAGTGTTGATCCATTTTGGCAATGAGATAAGAACTTCAATCAATAGTCATGCCCAGGAGCATCATTTTGGAAGTAGTGAATAATTCCTTAGACATGTAATTAGATGGAATCTTGACAGGCATAAACCTGTTCAAAAGGAATTGACATAATTGTTTTCAAAAGAGCTTCATAATGTCCATATTGGAAAAGAGTTAGTAGGCTACTAGAAAGTTTTCCCCACAGTAGAGAAGAGATTAAACCTTCCACAAGCCTGGAGGTATCATCATGATAGTGGTACCATGAATAGAATCAAAATGCTTGCTAAGAGGTTAAGAATTCATCACACGAGGTAGGATCATCAAGAATGAGTGGCAGTGAGAGAGCCACAAAATGGGATAGGCCAGTCTTAGTAATAAGGTCAGATTCCAACAATTGAGAATAATCACAATTGACCAAAGGAACATATTAGACTAGGGGAGGAGTTTGAGGTGCCAGATAAGAAAGAAACACATACACTACACAAACAAACACAAAGGAGACCTACAAAACAGTAGAACAAAAAAAACAAATAAGAATTTATCAGAGTATTAGCTCTTCATACACAACACGAAAGACTATCCCAAGCAAACCACATCCTAGAAAAAATTCATTATGACTTACCCACATATATGACTGATAGCTTCATGAGATGCAAACATACATGCACCTTGATTCCCGTATTAAGCAAGAAAATAAAAATACATACACATCATACCTCGTACTATATCATTGAGACCATTAAAAGAGAAGAAATACAACAAACTATACCACATAGACACGATTGAAAACCAAGATTGTACTGTACCATCTAACAACAAGCATCACCCTTATATGCACATATTTTTTCATTGATTAGATGATGGATGTGCAGTGTAGATGGATTTAGATTTAGTGGTGGATTAATTTTACAAGTTATTATCAATGGGTGATTTTTTTAAATTAGGTGAACAACTTTTAAAAGAAAACTGTGGTTCATTTTATCCATTAAAGAAAAGTATTACATATTCACGGTGCATTAAAGGAATCGCAAACTTCAAACCTGACTCTAAAGGTCCTAAATGCATAGCCGTTTTACAAATTATTGTGTGTGGAGTGCTTTGTTTGCCAATGTGTGTAAGAGTGACAATTTATCCATTTGATTACAAATTAAAAATATATATGTATCATGCACATAGCATGTGTAATGTGAATAGTGGATTTATTTTATTCTATTTAAAAGTATGTGTATTGAGTGCATATGTGTGTGAAAAAGTGATCAAGTAGTTCATTTTACCAATTAAATATGGTTTATGCTGTACTAAAAAGAAAACAAAATTTTGATACATGTAGGGCGTGTGAATGCATCCTAGTTTGAATGAGTATATGAAAATCGATTAATGGATAGGAAATCCCAACCACAAAGCAATCCCAAAAATGCAATCCAATCAAGCAAAAAATTTACACCATGTGATAAAAAAACCAAAAAAGCCACATATAAAATTTTCCATATATTTTAGATTTTTTGAGGATTTTCTCTAAATTTTATTTGATTTCATTAGTTGTTAGGTTTTACTTTTATGTAACTAGTAACAAAAGGTTAAAAATGGATCATGCATTTTTTTGGATTTTTTTCAAAATTTCAAGTAAATTTTCTACTATTTTTTAATTTTTAGAAAATTTAAATAAAATTTTAAGTTTTTATTAGGTTTTTAATTTTTATTTATAATTTTTAGCTTATGTTTGTGAGTAAAATTTTAGTGAATATTTATTTTTTGCTATTTTTGGTAAATTTTTAAAATTTTATTTAATTTTTTATTATTTATTTGGATTTATTAAAGTTTTTGTTGTTTCAAGAATGTTAAATTGTGAAAAGACATGTACATGGATTTGCTATGCTATGTGTGAATACGAGCTGCTCCATGGCATAGCTGAGACCCTATATGTGCATCCTCGTGCATGATAAACAGCACACCCGTTGTCTTTGCATATGGAAACATGTCTTACGAAATGAAAATAATACGCATGGATCATCATAGAAAAACATACACACGTGACAAGGGGCCTCACAAGGGGGTTCAGAGTTGGGTACGTGTTGGTGTAAAAAATGAGGGGAACAGAGCTTGGCAGGGGAGGGTGGGCTTGTGGGGGGGTGGGGGAAAAGGGGCTATGGGGGTGGGGGGCGAGGGTGGTGGTCGGGCAAGGAGGTGGGAGGATGGGGATGTGGGAGGATGAAGGGGAGAAGTGGATTGGAGGAGAAGAATGAGGAGGAGGAGAGAGAGGAGGAAAAAGGATGGTGAAAAAGGAGGAGACGCAAAGGCATCAGGGGGTGGACGAGGGCTGCGATCAGGGAGGCATGCATCGTGGGGACAAAGGAGGCATAGAGGTGGCGAGACATGGCATTGGAGCAGCACCAAAGGCAAGGTGATGTTGCTCCAAGGTAAAACGGGGTTGTGACAAAGAGGTTACAAGTGCACACAAGCAAGGCGAGGTGACTAAGGTGTTGTGGACAGAGGCAGGCAAGGAACAGAGCAGTGGGCTAGGGGGCGCCGAGGGTGAAGGAGGCAACATAGATGTCGGGCTAGCCGTGATGGCTGCAGAGAGAGGTAAGTGGGGGTGAAAGAAGGGTGGTGGGAAAGAAGGGAAGAGGGGAGGTGGAGGAGATTAAGAGGGGGGGGAGGAGAGGAGAGCAAATACGGGGAGACAGAAAGAACAGTATGAGAGAGAAGAAGAAGAAGAAGAAAAAGAAGAAGGAAAAGAGGGAAGGTGAAAGGCAAGTTGGTTTTGTTTTTTAAAATAATGTTTTAATGGTTTCTTTTTTAAGAAAAAGGTGAAACTCCTTTTCTCCCCCCATTCCATGTACAACTGTGGGGTGAGGTAAAAAAAAATTGCAACGCTGAGAATAAACAGAAAGGGAAAAGCACAAGTAGGTGGACCTGACCGCACACATTGTGAGGCAAAAACTAGGCATTTAAACGGATATGTAGAAGTAACGAGACAAAAAATTTACAAAAAATTTAATTTAAAAAGATCCGGGCATCAGATTGATATGCTACAAAAAGAAAAAGTAGGTAGGACAACTGATGCGCAGATCTGATGCTATACGCTCGCGTAGTGAATGTTGGAAGGTCCCCAAGAACAATAGAACTCTACTTTTTGCACAAAATTCAATGTAAAAAGCATGAACGACATGAACAAGAGACCAATTGGGTGCAATCTCGCCCCATGCCTTGTGTGAGCGCTCCACAAAGCATGTATTTTATGTATCAATCATCTTCAAGCTCAAATAATAGCCCAAATTACAAAATAGCAAGCTTTTAGCTTTTGAGTTAGCTTTAACATAAAATATGAATAAAGCTAATGGGTGGTGCCCAAAGAGTCTGGCATATCCAATACAATGTCCAAGTACAAATAACATAATCGTGCGCCCACGCTCATACAAAATAATAATAAATATCCAACGCCTCAATAAATAGGTGCGACAAAATATAGGCGCCATGCCTAAGGTATGCGCCCATCAAAATATAAATGATAAATCGAATACTCGCTATCCTCAAATGCTTTCCTCCGCCACTGCTGCTATCTCTACACATCAACTGAAGCATTCACAATCGTTAGTAAAATAATACAATTAAACCGACAAAAGTGAATACCTAGCAGTCTTCAGCTACATAAATAAATCAACTGGTTAGAAATTAATCCTAACCTTAATTTATTATGAGTGCGTACTCTAAACTCATAAATGTTTATTAATTTAATATGCATTTTGCGGAATCACCCGCTATGGAATCATCCATGTACACACTAAATTAATGAAACGCCCGAAAAGGACAGGCGTCCCCATCAACTTCTCGCACAAAGAATCCACTTTGTGTATGAGCCCCGGTTATCAAAGTTTACGGAATCCACCGTAAAACCTCACGGAATCCACCGTGAAATATGCCTCCTGGCATCATACCCTCGGGGTGGGATAGCAATTGACCTCAATTGCTATTAGCTCAATGTGGAGCTAACAGAGTGGGGAAAGCATTTAAGTCTCTAGCGTGCATCCATTGGGCTTCTTCTACATGATGGTTCTTAAATTTAACTAAATATCTAGAATATCTTCGGCCAGTTCTAGTGGTTAGAAAGTCAGTGTCTATGATAGCTTCAGATTCAAGTATTTCAGTCTCTTCCTCTAACAAAGGTGGGTTTTCATAGACAGGGTGTACAGGTAATTGGCCTCTAAATGGTCTTAATAAACTAATGTGAAATGTGTTGTGAATTTTCCAGTGAGGTGGTAATTCTAACTTGAATGCATTGTCATTAATTTTATGAATGATCCTAAATGGTCCATAGAATCTAGGTGCTAATTTCACAACTGGGTGTCTATCTACACTTTGTAATCTACGTTTTTCTATTCTCAACCAAACATAGTTATCAACTTTGAAATTCATTGCTTGTCTTTTCTTATTGGCTTGCTTGGTATATGATTGCTGGGCTTTGGCAATCATGTGTTTAACCTAATCAAAAATAGTATTATGCATAGTAGCAATATCATCAGCACTCTGAATTCTATTTGACAAAGATGCAACAGGTGTAGACAATCTATAACCATAAATCACTTCAAACGATGCTTTCTTTGTAGATGTGTGTAGTGTATTGTTATATGCAAACTGTAATAAATGCAAATGTGTGTCCCATGTCTGTGGTTTAGAAATAGTATAAGCACGTAAAAGATCTAGTATAGTACTGTTAGTAGCTTCTGTTTGTCCATTAGTTTCAGGATGAAATGCAGATGAGAAATCAATTTTTGTGCCTAGGTTAGCAAACAAAGTAATCCAAAAGTTGTTACAAAATCTAGAATCACGATAAAAAATAATAACTTTTGGTAATCCATGGTTAGTGAAAACAGTTTTAAAAAACAATTGTGCTGCCTGTGATGCTGTTAAAGTTTTCTTAGATGGAATGAAATATGCTTGTTTACTAAATCTGTCTACTATTGTCCAAATCATATCATGGTTAGATTTAGTATTAGGTAAACCAGTAATAAAATCCATAGAAATTTGTTCCCATGGTCTCGATGGAATAGACAAAGGCATAAGTAATCCATACTGTTTACCATGATGTCTCTTAACTCTTTGATAAATCAAACATTCAGAAACAAAGTTAGATACATCAGTGTCCATATGCGGCCAATAAAAATCTTCAGTTAATATACGTAAAGTAGATATGATACCTCTATGACCTTGATATGAAGGACAATGAATCTCATTCAAAACAAAAGATCTGAATGGAACTGTAACACATAATCTCTTTTCATAAAACATAAATCCATCATTATAAGATAGTGAATCAATAGGAATCAAGTTATTTTGAATTAATTTATTTCAATCAGCATGAAAAGTAATATCCTATTGATAAGTATCTTTCATAGCAATCAAAGAATCAAATGATATAACAGAAATATTATGAATGGCAGGTCTTCTACTTAATGCATCAGCCACTACATTTTCTTTACCGGGTTGATATTGAATGATAGGATGAAAACTTTGAATAAAGGATGCCCATTTGATATGTCGGTCAGATATTTGGGGTTGGCTAAGTAAATGTCTAATACTTTGCTGATCGGTCTTAATCATAAATTCCGAACCCATTAAGTAGTGTTTCCACTGTCTTAAGGCTTGTACAACAGCTAATAATTCTTTATCATATGTGGAATATTTCAGTTCAGAGGGTTTCAGCTTACAACTAGAATAGGCTATGGGATGATTGTCCTGCATAAGTACGGCTCGTATTCCTGATCCACTAGCGTCAGCCACTACTAAAAAGAATGGTCTATTAAAATCAGGCAATTGTAAAACAGGAGCATGGGTTAATGCATGTTTCAATAAGTCAAAGGATTTCTGTTGATTATCGGACCAATGATAGACAATTCCTTTCTTCAAAAGTTTGGTTAATGGTAAAGCAAGTAATGAAAAATTACGCACAAACTTCCTATAGAAACTAGCAAGACCTAGGAATGATCGTAACTCATGCACATTTTTAGGTACAGGTCAATTCAATATTGCATCTATTTTCTTAGGGTCAACTTTAATTCCATCAGATGATACTATATGACCTAAATACTCAATTTTTGTTTTAAAGAATTCACTCTTTTTCGGATTTGCATATAGTTGATTATCTTTTAATAACTGGAAAACCAATGACAAATGCTCATAATGTTCTTTCTCATTTTGACTAAATACCAAAATATCATCAAAGAAGACAATAACACAATACTGATATTTCAAAAATATACGGTTTATCATTCTACTAAATGTAGTAGGTGCATTAGTCAATCCGAAAGGCATCACTAAAAATTCATAATGACCAAACTGTGTCCTAAATGCAGTCTTAAATATGTCAGACTTATCTAGTCTCACCTGATGATAACCGGATTTAAGATCTATTTTACTAAATATGGCAGAACCTTGCAGTTTATCCATAAGGTCATCGACTTTAGGAATTGGATACCTATTCTTTACTCTGATCTTATTTAAAGCTCGATAGTCAATGCACATACGATACGTATTATTATTTTTCTTGACTAAGAGAACATGTGCACCAAATGGAGAACTACTAGGTCTAATCAATCATCTATTTAGTAATTCCTCAACTTGACTTTGAATTTCTTTTTGCTCTATCTGGTTATGCCTATATGGTGCTTTACAAGGTGGTTGTGTACCAGGAATCAAATCTATTTTATGGTCTTCTGGATGTGAAGGAGGTAAACCAGGTGGTAGATCTTCGGCAAAACAGTCTTTAAAATATGCAAGAAATTATTTATGCCTAGGGTGCATATGATTTTCTTTTACTTGCAGTTCATTCACCCAAATGAGATAAGATTTACTACTTTTGCGTAATGCAAGTTTAGCTTGAGTATGCGAAAGCAGTGGAAAAGCATTAGATGCATGCATACCATACAATGTAATATGTTTTCCTTGAAAGTGAATATTAATTGAATGTGTGGAATAATCTATATCTGGGTTATACTGATGACAACAAGGCATACCTAAAATAATGTCACTGGACTATAGTGGTACAACTAGAAAATTTATTCTTTCAGTGTATTGACCAATTTGAATTTCTAAATCATGCACTTCCTGTGTACCATTATACCTAGTGCCTAAGAATGTTGCTTTAATGCGATAATGCGTAGGTACAGTCTGTAACTTCAATTCTTTTACTAGGTTTGTAGAAATAAAATCATGAGTGCTACCGTCATCATGCAAAATAATCTTTTCCTTTCCATGCACTAAACATTTCATAGTCAATAAAGAATGTGGAGTTGGCATACCTGGTAAAGTATCCGAAGGAGTAGTAATGTCGTCCTCATCTTCCGTGAAATCAGGCATTTCTTCATGTTCGTCTTCTTCCATTGCTCCAAGGTAGTTGATATGGAGAGGTGGCTTCTTTGAATGGCAATTTGCTGCTAGATGTCCAGGCTGGTGGTATTTATAACAGACTATAGGCTTGGCTTTGGTTACATTATTTGCAATGGCAGGAAGTCTAGGGGCATTAGGATTTGGGCTGGGGAATAGGCTTAGGGTTTTGGTTGGTATTGGATGGTAAAGTAGGTGGTTTTGCCCAATTATTATGGAAAGATGATGAAGGAAAACGACCTTGATTAAATCTTCTAAAATTTGAGTTGAATTGCTTAGATCCATAGTTACCATTGGCTTGGAATTGCTGTGGACGTCTGTCTCTACCTCGTAGCTTGCCTTCAGTGTCGTGAGCTAATGAAATTGCGTCTTCAAGAGTTGCAGGCTTGAACATATTAACTTCAGCGTAGTAATGCCCAAGTAATCTAGACATATACTTGTGCTTGTGTATCGCTTCAAGTACATCTTCAAGTATGCGTAAATGGAGTAGTGCATTCCAAAAGCACTCTTTGTACTGAGGAATAGGCTCACGATCCCGTTGCTGAAGAAGGTCCCATTGCTTTATGGCTTTTTCATGGAATTGTGGAGGAAGGAAATTCTGCATAAACTTCTTCTTGAAATTCTCCCAGGTAGTGGGACAATCTATACTTTTGCATACCACAGTCCACCAAAGAGATGCTCTATCCACTAAATGATTAGTGACACACTTGATTTTATCTTTTTCTGCATAGGTTTCCTCATGAAAGTAGTCATCAAACTGACTAACGAATGCAAGAACAGTTTTTCCCTCTCGAGTGCCATTGAAAGTACGGAATTTAAAATTTCTTTTACTTATCTTTGATTCCTTGCGGATGGTTTGAGCTTCGAGAGTCGCATCGATGGTACGTCGGATAAGGTCTTCAGATTGAGGTTCCTCTTTGTCGGTAGTCGATCTTTGTAAATTAGCCAATTGAACTTGCAATGCTTGCCTAGCTCGTCATTCTTCATCCAACTGCATCATAATTAAGTCCAGCTTTTGCTCCATCGTAGATTCAGGTAGGTCGCCTTCAGCCATTAAATCATCCATATGTGGTTCCATCATCCTGCAAAACTCAAAAGACCTCTCACTCTCAAAATCAAGTTAGCGGGATGAGCGTAGCTCAAGATCGGGAATACAAGGCTTATATATTTTTGGGTGTGGCTTTCACAATATTCGTTTACGACTATTGCGGGATTTGTAAATTTTTGAAAAATCTGTGTTTTAATCTTCTACGTGTGCTGAAAATGCTTCAGTAAACCTGCGTATGCGTAGAGTACCTTTCAATGAACAACTTTGCAGTTCGGAGTTTCTGCGCAGGAACAACCCTTCTATGAGTTTTGAACAGAAGTTAGTTTTGACTCCATGTGACTTGTTTGACTTGCAGAGTTGCAGACTTATGTGACTTGCAGAGTTCCAAGACTTGCAGAACTTAGTTGCTTTATGTAACTTGCAGAACTTTGACTTGATAGACTTGCAGAATTTGATTGGTTGTGTGTGACTTGCAGGATTGAGAGGACTAATGTGATTGAAGCTTAGGTGACTTAGTGTATTAGCCTTAGTAAAGGCAAAGCAGCAAAACGTGGAATCGTGGGGAGGGGGGGGGGGGGCGTTTTTCTTCAGGCGGCGAAATTTTCGGAGATATTCAAACAACTCGCGATGAAAATTTTGAAGCTTTAAGCTTCTCTTAAGCTTTCTAAGCTTTAAATTTTAAAGCTTTGAAGATATGAAAATTGTGACTTATCTCTCTGAAGTTCTTGATCGCCAGGAATCCACCCATATCGACCGTTCGCAATGAGATTGTCCGTAGAGCCCAATCGTTCCAGGAGCTTCGCCTTCGCACAAGATGGGTAGCGATTGGAAGCTCTTGATCTCAGCTTCGCTCTGTTACCATTGGTGCGCAGATCGAATGCTGTACGCTTGCGTAGTGAATGCCAGAAGGTCCCCAAGAACAATAGAACTCTACTTTTTGCACAAAATTCAATGTAAAAAGCATGAACGACATGAACAAGAGACCAATTGGGTGCAATCTCCCCCCATGCCTTGTGTGAGCGCTCCACAAAGCATGTATTATATGTATTAATCATCTTCAAGCTCAAATAATAGCCCAAATTACAAAATAGCAAGCTTTTAGCTTTTGAGTTTGCTTTAGCACAAAATAGGAATAAAGCTAATGGGCGGTGCCCAAAGAGTCTGGCATACCCAATACAATGTCCAAGTACAAATAACATAATCGTGCGCCCACGCGCATACAAAATAATAATAAATATCCAACGCTTCAATAAATAGGCGTGACAAAATATAGGCGCCATGCCTAAGGTATGCGCCCATCAAAATATAAATGATAAATCGAATACTCGCTATCCTCCAATGCTTTCCTCCGCCACTGCTGCTATCTCTACACATCAACTGAAGCATTCACAATCGTTAGTAAAATAATACAATTAAACCGACAAAAGTGAATACCTAGCAGTCTTCAGCTACATAAATAAATCAACTGGTTAGAAATCAATCCTAACCTTAATTTATTACGAGTGCGCACTCTAAACTCATAAATATTTATTAATTTAATATGCATTTTGCGGAATCACCCGCTATGGAATCACCCATGTACACACTAAATTAATGAAACGCCCGAAAAGGACAGGCGTCCCCATCAACTTCTCGCACAAAGAATCCACTTTGTGTATGAGCCCTGGTCATCAAAGTTTGCGGAATCCACCGTAAAACCTCACGGAATCCACCGTGAAATATGCCTCCTGGCATCAACAACAAGGAGAATATGATAGACAACATAATGAAAAATAGGCATTCACATGGAAAAATGGTAAAAAATACATTCGAAAACGAGATGAAAAATTAATAACATAAAATTTATTTACTGAAAAAGAGTGTACAAAAAAACACCATATTGGGAAATATGGAAATTTCCCATAAGTTTGGGACACGTGGTCAAAACTTTAGATTTGTCATAACTTGAATACTATAACCCCAAATCAAGCGCTCTATAGCTCAATAGATTTCATTTTTTAAGCGCTTTCCAATGATAGGTCAAATCATATGGTTTTGAGAGACTTATGGGCATGTTATCTGAGTGCCACCTTTTTCGTATTCAAAAAATGGAACTTGGGAGATTCCCATACTCACTAATATTATGTTAAAAATGAAAAATGTCTAATTTGACAAGATAAACAATGCCATCCAATCAAAACATGGGTTCCATGAGAAAAAAGGGCATTCACATGAAAAAATGACAAAAAATACGTACAAAAAACAGAGCTGAAATTAATTCAAAAAGTTCCCTCAATTAAAAGACACAACGAAAAGGAAAAGTATTAAGATAATGGTGTTTGACAGGGTTGTTAGTTCAAAATGTAGTTCTGGTATCAAGAGGGTACATTTACATGGAAAAAGATAAAAAATCTATATGAAAATACAATAATAATTTAATAATATGAAATCCATGTATCAAAACAAAGGGGAGAAAAAAGGAAAAATATCCAATTGGATATGTGGCTCAAGATCCGTTTAAGTAGTACACCATTTCTGACGCTAGGAGACATATTCCATGGTGGATTCCATGAGGTTTTTCGGTGGATTTCGTAAAACTATATGTATTTGCCGGGGCTCGTACACAAGGTGGATTCCTTGTGTGAGAAGTTGACGGGGATGCATGTCCTTTTTGTGCGTCAGATTAATTTAAGGTTAGGACAGAGTTCCAACCTATTTAATTATTTTGTAGGTGAAGACTGTTAGGTATTCATTTTTATTGGATTTTATTTAATTATTTTCTAACAATTGTGAATGCTTCAGTTAATGTGTAAAGCAAGTAGCGGTGGCTTTGGGTAGCACTAGACGTTAGCGTAAGTCCAAGCATAAATTTTATAATTATGATTCGTTATCTTAAGTATAATATTATATATTATATATTTATATAATATTATATTATTAAAATTATTGCTCTATTTGTAAGTTATAAGTTTAATTTTTTTTAGTAATAATTAGCTCATTGTCCTTAGTACTATTAATTTATTTATTTTTAATATAGATTATTTTAAAATATGAGATTTACGATATGCTTTTATTGAAATAAGCTTTCTTTATAGAATACCTTGCTATTTTCTTAATGTGGTTAAGTATAGAAGGCTTTTCTAGCTTTCTTTATAAAAGCAACATGATCACACACAAAACATGAGAATAAGGTGAAAACTGAGTTTTTTCGTTTCTCCCTCATTCGGAATCGGAATTCAGAGCTTCAAGAGTCGTTTTGGGAGTTTTGGCACTCTTCAAACCCGATGGTAATGTCAAAACGTTAAGATTCGGAGCACATAATTTTCTACAGCAACTACAACATGTTACAAGATACCTCTTGACTTTTAAAACTCTGTATTTCAATTGATATTTGTACTTTCTTGGTAATTATATGTAAGATATGAATGTAAATATCTATGTAATTATATGTAAGATATGAATGTGAATATCCATGTAAAACTGTAATATATAATTAAGGATGGCAAACCATGGCTTTTGTCATGGGGGAGGTTGGGTCCAATCATGTGTTTTTCTCTTGTCTTTCTCAATCTATTGAGTTATTCAAATCCTTTTATACATTATAATGTTGTTTGTATTTAACAATTGAGATGTTTGATTTGTTAGATTTATTTTTTCACTAAGTTCTTTGTTTATGATTGTGATTTGATTTGCTAGATTTTCCACGTGTTTCACTTCGTAACAATTCTGACGAGAAAAAAGTGTATTCACATGGGAGAATAGCAAATATCACTTAAGAAAGGACTTGCAAACACGCAAAAATAAACAACGGCCAATCCATGCATCAGAATGACAGGTTGTAACACTACAAGGATATGGAGGTATAGTGACGGTGCTTTTCGACGCAAAATAGTGGCGTCGCTATTTGCGTCATTATTAGCATTGCATTTTGCGATGCTAATAGCGACGGTACCCAGATGAAAAAATGCGGGCCCAAACCCGAGCGAGTTATTTTATGCGCATACATGAAAGAGAGAGCGAAAGGGAGAGTGAACATCTTGCATTTGAGAGGGAGAGGGAGAGAAAGAGAGAAAGAGGGAGGAGGAAAGCTTCTCACCACCGCCGCAGCTATTCGTGAAGGAGAGGAGGAAGTGTACAGAGGGCGAAGAGGAGCCGCCGTCGCAAAGAGGAGCTGCCAAACCCTTCTTCGAGCCTTTACAGTGAGTCCATTGTTTCTTCTTGCTTTGTTTTTTTTTTTCTCTTTCTCTTTTACTTGTTTTTGTTAAAATTCATGTGTATTGAGAGAGGGAGAGGAAATGAGAGAGAAAGAGAGGGAGAGGAAGAGGGAAGGAGAGGAAATGAGAGAGGGAGGAAGAGGGAGAGAGAGAAAAGAGAGGGAGAGGAAGAGAGGGAAACATTAAACATAATAGGGAAAGAGAGAAAGAGAGGAAGAGGGAGAGGAAGGGAGAGGAAATGAGAGAGGGAGAGGGAGAGGGAGAGGGAGGGAGAGGAAAGAGATGGAAACATTAAATATAATAGGGAAAGAGAGAAAGAGAGGGAGAGGGAGAGGAAGGGAGAGGAAATGAGAGAGGGAGAGGGAGGGAGAGGAAAGAGATGGAAACATTAAACATAATAGGGAAAGAGAGAAAGAGAGGGAGAGGGAGGGAGAGGGAGGGAGAGGAAATGAGAGAGGGAGAGGAAGAGAAAAGGAAATGAGAGAGGGAGAGGGAGAGGAAGATAGAAAAAAACATTAAACATAATAGGGAAAGGGAGAAAGGGAGGGAGAGGGAGAGGGAGAGGGAGAGGAAATGAGAGAGGGAGAGAAAGAGAGAAAAAACATTAAACATAATAGGGAAAGAGAGGGTGAGGGTGAGGGTGAGGGAGGGAGAGGAAATGAGAGAAAGAGAGGGAGAGGGCGAGGGAGGGAGAGGAAAGAGAGGGAAATATTAAACATAATAGGGAAAGAGAAAGAGCTCTAGAGATGGAAGGAGAGGAGATAATGAATGTATAAAAAACAAAGAGAGAGTGGTGGCGAGGTCCGATGAGGTTCGATGCAACACCACGAGATTGGAAACACTCTGACATACGTTAATTTGTGGGTGAGTAGGTGGAGACTTTACATACGTTAATTTTGCTGAGTTACAAGAGAAGAAATCCCTTCTCAAACAATTTAAGAAAGAAAAAAAAAATGATAACAAAAACAAATTGTTTGTCGTAATGTAGACAAAATGGAAAACGATGAAGGTCTTGATGTTCAAGATCGCAAGGCGTATCTTAATAAGTGTGTTCCATGTCCTTGCTCTCAATGTAAGCTGGCAATTAGATGAAAACATCGATTGTCTATAGAACACGCACGACGCTTCGGCGAGTTTCAATCTAAGATCATTGATCTGGTGATCTTGGATTTTCAGCAAACGGTAAGAAAAGTTAATATCAATCATGCATGGTACTCGTAAGCTAATTGAATACCATATACAAAAAGATTGGGTGTGGCTGGCAAATTTTCTATCTAGGGAGGCGACGTCTCGTCCCAAGGAGGAGTGTATCCTTTGCGGCCAATTAGAAGAGTTCGTGGGTGTGCGATGGATGGAGTGCCTGAGCCAATCCACCACTTGGAAGGTACTACCCAATCTATATCGTCAATATCAGAAGAGACAGATAGCCTTCGAGACTTACCTACAATCTTGGAGCCTGAGATGGAGGCAATGATCGATGCATTGATTCCCATGGATGTCAAGACTTCTGATCCGTTTAGAGAGGAAGCATCCATACCATTATATGATGGGTACCGAGTATCTCTCCTGAAGACATTGCTTGCACTTCTAAGTGTGCAAACAAAATACGGGTGGAGCGATGCGAGTGTGACTGAGTTGATCAAGTACCTTATACATATGCTTCATTGATTTCTTTTCGGCACTATCATTAAAAACATTTGTGCTTTTTCAAGGTGTTTTATGATTTTTTTAAGGCTACTGAAGTATCATATATTACCACTTACAAATACCATGCCTGAGTCTCGTGATGATGCACGACATGTTTTACGAAAGCTTGGCATGGACTGTAACAACATCCATGCATGTATCAATGATTGCAAACTGTTTTGAGGAGAATACGAGACTATGGAGATAGGTCCAAAGTGTGGTTCTCACAGGTATCGACAGCACTTGTAAAGGGCAAACCATCCCTCAAAAAGTTCTTAGAAACTTTCTGCTTATCCCTTGCATAAACCGCATGTTTCGTACATTCGGCATGGCGAGCTTGACAACATGGCATGCACAGAATAGGTCCACAGATGGAGTTTAACGAATATCAGTGGATTCACGTGCATGGAGCCACATTGACTCTACCTTCCTAGGCTTTGCCTGAGAGCCAAGGAATCTTTGACTCAGTCTTGCAATGGATGGCGTGAACCCATTCGGTCTGCACTCAACTTCTTACAGTGTGTGGCCTATAGTCCTTGTCAACTACAATATCCTTCCATGGCTTTCTACGAAGAAAGGACATCTCATCCTTAACTTACTCGTCCCCGGCCGCTACAAAGTTAAAAATATGGACGTGTATCTTCGTCCATTAGTCGATGAGCTTAAGATTTTGTGGGAGGAGGGGTCACCATGCAAGATATGAGCAAGTGCCATGGTCGACGGTTCACCAATATTCTCGCTAATATTCGAGCAATTCTGATGTGGACGATGCATGACTTTTCAGGATTCGGAGAGTGCTCAAGCAAATAGGCTTCCCTTCTCGTTGGTAATATCTATCATAACTCATTCAAGTTTGTATTCACTGGATAGAGGTGTTGGGACAGGTCTGGTTATCTCAGGTTATCATGCATGTCCATTGTGCGGGCCATAGTTAGACCCTCGAAGGTCACGAACCATGAAGAAGATGGTATATCTAGGACATGCCGCTTTCTTGCCAGAGGGTCATGAACTCAGGGAAGGTTTTCTTGGACGACCTCCGACATGTATGAATGCCCAAAGCTGGAACGAGCTGAAAATAGTCCACGCGGAGTCACATCCAAACGAAATGTGACGGTTCTTAGTTTTCTACGACTTGCCATATTGGACCCACTTACATATCAACCACTTGTTGGATTTCATGCATATTTTCAAGAACGTGGGTAGCTTGCTATGGAACCACATCACAGGAAAGAGAGACACTATAGGGGCACGAATGGATTTGAAGGAGTAGGCAAGATGGAGGCGCTTTGGCCGCAGTCTAGTGCTGATGGTCGCGTGTAGCTACCTCATGCTCCTTGGGTTTTGTCCACTAAAGAAGAGTGCATTGTGAAGCAAATAGTCAAGTCTATCTGCACTCCGACGGGTATGATGCGTTCTCTCAGGTCTGTGTTTTCTAGAGATGACCAATTATTAGGGCTAAAATCCCATGATTGACATAAGATATGTCAAATTTGTACTACGAATGGATTGTAAGTGGCCTGTGCATTTTGCTATTTGGAGTGTAGTCATTGTTCATAATGCTTTCTCATTTGTGGCAGTTTGTACTACCGATCGCGATCGCAGGATGCCTTACTGTAGAAATACGTGGGGCCATTTATAGATTGTCAAGTTTAGTGCAATGGATCTCACAGAAGGAGATTAAGACGTCCTCTATTGAATCCGCGAGGCGGGGAGCAGTGGAGACAGCTATCTCTTTGAGAAATACATGCCTACCAACATGCTCACGATACAAATCCACCTTCTTGTGCATCTTGTAGATGAAGTTGAGATTGATGGACTTGTCCATACGCGATGGATGTTCTTCTTGGAGTGCTTCATGAAAACCCTGAAAGGCTTTGTGCGACAACGAGCTCAGCCAGAAGGTAGCATGGCTGAAGGTTGGTTGGTATCTGAGGTGCTAATGCATATTTCACAATGGCTACCAATGGTGGATCCAGACAACAATATGATATGGTCGCTAAAGGACGATGATAGACTGATCGGAGATGAGGTGGTTGAAAATGGGATAGAAAAAAGAATGGATGTTAAAATGGAGGAGAAAGTGAATCGCTTTTGTATGTTGTACCATGCCTCTATGGAGACGTGGCTTGCCAGGTACTAATAAGCTAGGCAAGATCGAGAGAAAGCGGGAACTGAATTTCGACGTAGTACACGCCATCGACCGATTCGATATCCCGAGGGCATGGAGGAGATGCCGCGGTTTATGTCAACGCGATGGTTGCATGGAGCTTTGATCGCAACTTCTCGCGAAGGGATGGAGGTCTCAACTAAGGAGTGAAAATTCTCGAGGGGATATAGTTCAAAGGTGATGACGTGTTTAGGGTTTGTCGTATTTATATTTTATATGCGATAACTAATTGAGTGCTTCAATGTACAGACAAAATATATAGTGCAACGTGGTTGCGCGGACGGCATTTCCACGTGGAGCGTATTAACAAAAAGTGCTCCACAACAGACTGTGGTATCATGGCAAGGTTCGAGAGCAAGAGAGCCGCGACGAGCAACGGATCCAAACATGGTTATAGATGAGATGGAGTATTTTGGAAACTTACAAAGTATTATTACAATGGATTACTATAGCTTCTCCATGATACTATTCGATGTGCAGCGGTTCAAAGTGGTACTTAAAGGAGTTGAAGTAACAGTTTAATGAGGTCCATCTGGATTTCTCGAAATAGATTCCGAAAAAAAATGGACGGATTTGCGTGACACCTTTGTGTTGCCGGCCCATTGTGAATAGGTGCATGAACTCATTTGTTTGTTAATTATATTACGACTGGTACATGTTACAATAGTTAAATCTCTCTTGTACGTGTTTGTGAATAGGTAATCTTCTATCTAAACCCCCAACAACCTTGATAGTGGTATGTTATACCTTCAACTCCTCCAAGTCCAAGAGTATATGATCAAAGAAATGTTTCGAGCATAGATGAGGACAATATGCAAATAGAGGGGTCGATATTGCAAGGGGTGGAGGCCACCGAAAGCTTGGAGCATGTAGAGGAGCCAACATCTGGTAACAATGATGGAAATACAAAAGTCCTAGAATTCTTTGAGAACGAGGTGGACTCATCCTTTTGTGGTGACATGTCTATCGACCTTCCAGTTTATGTCGAGTTGTGTCACGAGATTAACATGGGACCATAGGATACTTCATACTTGGAGCATTCACTTACTCAATTCGTTGACTAATCACTTATTATAAGGGTACATAAGATATACATTTTAAGTAAGATTATATTTTTAAGATATATATTACCATGCTTTGTATGATTTAAATTGATTATACTAATATCATTTTTTCTCTGTGCAGGTGACCTTTGTAGATACTTAGATCATCAGGATAAGTCGAGGGATGATTGATGAGGAGTTGCAAGATATCTTCACGCGCATGTCTCTAGATCAGATGGCAAGATTCAGAGACACAGCGAACCAAGAGCTGTCTTGGACATCGTCATGCCACTCTATTAGATCTACTTCAACGCGATCAGATGCTTCAATTTCGAGCAGACGAGGTCGACGCTTCAAACTTGGGCCAGACAGAGGAAGTGCTTCAGGGTTAGGGGGGTGTTGTAGAGATACGGTTGCAGTGAGCCCACGGTTGGCTCAGGATACAGATGCTACTCCTCGCTCTCGTGGCGGTTCTAGAGAGCGTGGCTCAGGTGGTTGCTATGGAGGCACGGACGCTTTGTCTCCGTCTCATCATTCTACTAGAGTTGCGTCACCTTCGGGATTTGTCACACCTGTGGAGACGTCTACTCCAGTCACACCTGTGGAGACGTCCACAGGTGGCACCCCTATGGGTTCTACTCCGATAGATACTATCCCGGTCGGTACACCAGATGTACAGGGGTCTCCTGGATATGCCTAGGAGCGTGGTCGCAGGGTGGGAGAGAACCCCTCGGAGGGGTATGCCTACCTTGTAGATGATAGGTCAGGAGCCATCATCATGAATGATGAGGGGAGGAGGGTGATGGCTTGCATAAGAGAGTTGTGCCAACAAGTTTTTCGGCACAACGTCTTGGATCATTGGAAAAACATACCGGAGGGGAGCAAGGACTACATAGTAGCATCCTTGTATGAGGAGTTTTCAGTACCATCCGCAGCAGAGATATGTTTTCTACGGGCTGGATGATGGAGTGCATGCGTGCATATATGTCACACAGACGATCTGACGCACACAAGGCACTCAAGAGTGGGGCTGCAATGCTCGAGTGGCTAGACGCAAACGACTGGCGCCGACTGAGCGAGGAGGCTACATATTCTCCAGGACGTTGGACACAACAGCGCGAGGCAACGAGGGCACGACTAGAGGCCGGAGTGGTCCATCATCTTGGGAGTGGCGGCCACATGACATATCTAGAGGACTTTGTAAGTTTTTCTTTTATTTTGCTTGCTTATTTTTTTGCCATATCCTTTGTACTGACAATCGTATTTCTAATAGCTAGTATTTTGTTTCCTTTGTAGCACTCCATTACAAATCACGATCCGATTGGCCTTGGATCCCTGGAGCTCACGTGATCTGTGTAGACATTTTCTATGTAGTAGTGATATCTTGCCATGATTGTACCAGTCGCTTTCATTATGCGATCATGTATTTATTTCATGTATCAGTGTTATGATTTAAGTACACTTTGTCTTTATTTACACGAGCATTGTACACAGTGCAAAAACTATTTTGTATGGCCCAAATAAAGCACATATTGCTATATGTGGCAGGCCTTGCTACCAATTTTTTTTCCTGTTTACCGTTGCTATTAGTGTACGTGTCATTATTGGTGTTGGTAGCAGCGTCACATTTTTATTTGTGTTGGTATCAGCGTCGCATTTTTATTTACCAACGCAAATAGCGATGCTGATAGCGACGCTAATACCGACTGTTCTATGGCATCGCCAATAACGACACTTTTTGTGACGACGGGGGCAAATTTCTTTATTTACATTTTCGTCGTCTTTATTTACATTTTCGTCGCTTTTAACGTCGGTATAAGGCCTATATCTTGTAGTGTAAAAAGAAAAAATAGCCAAGAGAAGGGAAACATCAAGAGAAAAAAGTGTATTCACATGGGAGAATAGCAAAGATCACTTAAGGAAGGACCCGCAAACACGCAAAAATAAATAACGGCTAATTCATGCATCAGAATGACAGGCTATCAATTCGTGCATCAGAATGACAGGCTGTAAAAAGAAAAAATAGTAAAGAGAAGGGAAATATCAAGGCTATCAAGTCAAACTGTAGTTTTGGTCTGAGAAAGACATGTTCCCATAGAAACATATCCAATTTATTAAAAATCTTCAAAAATTAATAACTAAGGAATCATTGCACAAAACAAAGGGCAATAAATGGAAAAGTGTTAAGTTTGAATGGACGAATATAGTTATAGGGTTAGATTTCAATTTCGGTGAATGTAGGATATGTTCACATGGAATAATGGCAAAGCAAGAGAAAAGGGCTAAATGGGTAAGAAAAGACCGCGAGGACAAGCTAGAACATGATGACTGGGTGGGAAAGGGACTCCATTAGGACATAGAGAAAATCTAGTGTTTTTTTGCTTTCACCCCATTGGAAGCATTCTAGATTCAAAAGAGACCTTCATTGTGCATCCCACGATATTAGGAGTGTCATGAGTTTGTGGATCTTTCATGCTTGGTCAAGGTGCATCAATTGCACCTTGAAGTTATTGTGTTTGATGGAGCTAAGATTCGAACATTTTTTTGTAATTCTGGTAATTAGAACTACACTTTCTATTTCATTTTAATTCTTGTTAGATTCTTTGATACAAGTCTCCATTGATAAATGATTAACATGTTCATTTTAGGTAAAACACAATTCAGATAGTGTTTGTCTCGTAACCATTCGTGCAGAAAAAACATGGAAGTATCACCACTACACAATATCAAGGATGCTCCAATGCTCACTAACAATACCGCTTTGTGAAAAAAGATTTTTTTTTGAATTATTTTATAATTATTTGTATACTTTTTGCTTTCCTTGAAAGGCTATGTTGCAATCCACTATTGGGGCCAAATGTAGTTTCACTTTTGAATTGTTCTATTGATCTACAACATTAATCTAAAATGTGTACTTTTGCAATGTGTTTTGAGATAACATTTATAAATTTTTGAGCATGCAAACTACTAATTGGAAAAAGCTTTGGATTTGGGTCACGTTAAAGGTACCAGGAGGCTGGCCTTCCTTTTCTTTGGAAAAATTAAACCTTGAAATTCATCTCTTTCAAAAATTAATCATGTTCGAGGGAAAAAATATGGAAGCGAGTGAGTGGGCGTGGCCGGCAATAGCTGGCAACTCTTGGGTGTCTTGAGAGTTGCAACTTGCCGGCCACGCCATCTAGTTGGTTAAAGGAGACAACTCTTGGGTGTCATATTGCCATTTATCTCTCAACATTCAGATACAGCTCTCAGCGCATGCGACAGAGGGGATATTTATAATTTCGTGCGGCAGGGCAAATCTCATACATTCATGCATACCTATGTTTAGGTGTGCTTGAGAGCCAGCCAAAGCTTAAGCACCACAGCATCATGACTTGAACAATCATACAAACGGATGGCTTATGTGAAAGAGAACTGTGTCTGTTAATGGCCGATCAAGGTGGCCACAGAGCAGCTTTGGCGTGGCCTGCCTCTAATTTCTAAATTGATTACTAATCAGGGCTGGCATAATATGACTGTATATTTAGCTAAAAGGCATGATTGCTTCGCCGGCCGCAAAGTTAATCCCCT
Source organism: Lygodium microphyllum (assembly GCF_053477565.2). Taxonomy (NCBI): domain Eukaryota; kingdom Viridiplantae; phylum Streptophyta; class Polypodiopsida; order Schizaeales; family Lygodiaceae; genus Lygodium; species Lygodium microphyllum. The sequence continues at coordinate 109,424,052 of NC_141154.1, read as the reverse complement.
CCCAACCCTACACACACACACACATGTATATATACATATATATATATATATATATATATGGAGTATATTTATTTGTACTAAGGCTACTCATTTTTCATGCTTAGCAGCATAATAATCATGACAGGAAGTCCAGCAGCTCCTGCAGCGCCCATGGCACCCACCATGATCGCATCCTCCATCTGCTTCACGTTGTGCATACTTCTGGGGGTTTTCCAGTCTTCCATTGCTGCACCTGTAAGCTCTCTCTCTCTCTCGCGCGCGCGTCTGCAACGTAACCTGCATCATTGCATGTAAAAAACATTATTTGGTTAGCGATCTGCTTGAGAGTATCACGTCTTGATGTTGTATCAAAGTTTTACATTTTTGCCGACAAAAGACTTCTTATTCATAAGCTCAGGAAAAGCTGATAAATTCCTCGCTGTCCACATAGGGAGGGATCCATTCCA